>NC_084970.1:30553408-30868680 GCF_963691925.1 Scomber scombrus | reverse complement strand
GCTGCTTTGGAAAACTGATGAGAAAGACGAGATGCCCTGAATGTGATCCAAATACCAACTCAGTCTCCTGGTCATCGGCAGATTTGTGTGAAAATTGGAACCTTGTAAGCTGACTGACCGAGTGAGCCAAGTCCTGAATGAGCACTGCCTCACATTTGTAGCTCATGCACATCCACTATGTTATCATGCATGGCGATGCAGCCAGCTATGAATACTAAGTCCCATCCACTATAAACCTAAACACTCACCTAAGAACTGCATTACCAAGGTGAAATGTTCGCCATCCTGACCCAACCAATCCCTCAAATCAATCCGCTACAGGCAAGGCAAAGGATTTTTCACAAGAGGGAATCTAACCAAAGCGGCGCTACTATCTGTTTTCTATGGTGGTCTGGAGTCTTTTTCATCTATCATAACATATTTATTTAAAAGGCGATTTTTGAAGATATTATATTGATATAATATAATTTTATGAGTTACTGTTTTTATAACATGCAGTTTAATGAGACAGAGTAAACTTCTAATCACAAGGTAATCAGTTGACTCTTCTGTGGTTAGTTGTTTTCACCCCCGAAACCATGTTGATTGGAATTTACTAGTTAATTACTATTTTAAATACACACCACTAAACAGCGTTTGTCCTTTTTTGTCGAGTTATTTCAATGTATTTGAAGAGCGCCACTTGGTATTAACTTTTTAATCTTTAATTTTGTGTTATTTTAAAAAAACTAATTGCTTCTTTCTTTTGTAAATACGACCCATAAAATTACATTATAATTATTCCGTTAATCAGTTAAAGCAAGAACAGAAACTCAAAACTTTTTTTTTTAATCACAGTAATACAATTTTAAATCTTGAAAACACATGCCTTTGTTTACAAATGTCAAGATAATTAATTAACTTCTCTATATTAACATATTAAACCGTATACTTATAAATATATCTCAGACCTGTTATATTCCTTCAGTTTATAATAAAAAACATGATTACTGCAAAATTAGTCACACCATAACAATAAATCCAACATACAGCATATTAAGTTGTTAAATTTTACTTCCGGCTATCTTTCCTTATATCCAGCCTTCATGCTGCGAGTCTGTTTGACAAATTGTGATTAAGTTACATGGATGTAACATAAATTTCAGGGCAGCTATATGACTGCAGTTTATGACAGGATGGGAATGATTGATGTTGCTTGTAGCCGAGGGGATCAGGTACAGTGCATGACAGTCAACTTGATTAATGTGAGCTTGCAGTAAATACAGGAATATTAGCCGAGACTAATTAATCTGTGCATGTAAATACCTTAATGATGCATGTGTGTAAAGTAAGTGCAGTAGTGAGGGTGTATGTACTGTAAATGGTTGTTCCTTTGCATTCAAATGACTTGTGTAGGAGTGGTAGGAGTGCAATTTCGCTTTGGGATCTAAGGCAGGTTAACTGCATGCATTGCTTATTAACAAATAGAGACCAAATCGTTGTCGTAATGTACAACAGAGAAGGTAAACATTGATGTGCTAGCCAATTAATGAAATTATACTTAATGTTATGGCCCAATTTAACAGGTTGCCCACAAATCCTAACCTCTTTTCTTCTGACATAATTTGGTTTTGAAGCCTGGCTAACATTCTTGATTAGATTTCTTATTGATTCAGCAGGAGACGTGAAGGTCAGACAATCACTGTACTCGCAGAGAAGGACCTTCAGAGAAACTCTGGCACAGACAGTTGTCTCGTTTCAGTTGATGGGGAACATTTTCAAGAATAGATTTTTCTTGTTATTAGATATATTTGTCTTTATTTCCATTTAAGATACAGCATCTTTTCAAAAAAAAAAAAAAAAAAACGTGCAGCGGTTATGAAAGAAGCATTGCACAGAATTTAAATCAGCTAACTTCTCATGAGGAGTACTACTCAACCTATGAAAACAGCTGGATAATGTCTGTTTTGAGAAAATAACTGATATCATTATTTTTCCCTTAGCTTCGGCTTGAGATGTCAAAGCCTCTGTTTCACTAGCTTCTGTCATCTCTCATTCTTCAATTTGTCTGTCTGAAAAAAATGTGTGTTCCTGTGGTTTATTTTCCATATTCTAAGACAACATGGCATCTACTACAACATCTGCTATCAAAAGTTGAACCTCTGTGATTCTTACACATTTAAACAATTACTTTGTGAGCACAGAAATAACTACAAGCACAGCGTGGGAACATTTGATCATAAAACTTCCCAACGCTTTCTTCAAAAGTAATTATTTCAACTTTCTAGTCATAATCTCTGCTGTGTAAAGACTTGCACAGCTTTCACCCCTCTCTGTCCTGCTGTTATAACAGACGTGAGCTAGCTGCAACCCCTCGACTCGCTCTTGGATGTGTCTCCCCTATCGAGCCGTGACGTGTAGCTTGTAATCATCCAGGACTTGTAGGAAATGTTGTAAGAACACATATATTGAATTAACAATGATTTTAGATCATTTTTTCAAAAAAACTGTCTTTATCTAAACAAAGGAAGCGAGCCACACAACATACTGTTGAGAAAAGCTCTGTTCCAAAGCTGGATTTATTAAAGTAGAAAATGTCAGTGGGACTTTTAATTGGGTTTTCTTACCTCTGGAACCCAGAAGTTCTTGGTTATGTTGCAGAAGTATCCTCTATTGCCCTCTATTAAAATGCATTATAGGCAATATACTGTATGATACTTTTTTTTTTTTTTTTAATTTTTTAGCTTAGCCCATAACAGGAACTAAAGATCTGCCACACATGAATGAGTTTTGTTTTTTCTCCCTTAAATCCCAACATGGATGAACCATTGTCACTGATGAAACATATTTGATCAAGATTAACAACTGAAACCTATGTTTCTCTTGGTAAAGAATAAATTTAGACAACATTTAGTAAACTCAGCTGTTAGTTTGTCCTGAAGTGGCCCTACTTTTTGAGGTAGTGCTTTATTATCCCACAGAGAAACTTTTTTTATCAGGACTAACACTATTAATCATCACTGTATTAATGATGACATGCTGTAAGTGTCCTTTGAACTAACATTCAGATTCATTCCTCACATCTAAAATCTGTTCTTGCGTGCTGACAGATTTAAGACTCGTCCATTCACTCCTCATCAAACAGCATGTGGGGAAAAATTGCTCCGAGCCTCCAGTGTCATCTAAGTAAAGTCAGTCACCATTTCAAGGTTAATGGCAAATCACTTTGAGGGATTTGGGCAATAAGGTTGGAATTTGTGCAATGTCACACAAGCAGTTATAGAAGATTACCGCCCAAAGACAACAGATATTGAAAAAAGCCTTCGGGTTCCAGCAAATACCCTGATCACAAGAGCTCAATTTAGAGGTCCAACGGTGTCGACCTTTTCTGAAAGATTACACCGGCCCCCGGATTTAATTTAGTGAAATGTGACAGCGCGGTGAGCTCTCAGCCTGTCACTGACATGAACATATCTTTTGCACTTTGCACTCAGTAGTTGGTGAGCCTCATTTAGCTGATGAATATCTGGTAGGTTGCATTTGTTGTATTAAAATAACATGAGGTTTTCTCTGTGTGGTTTGGGCTCATTCATTAGAGGCATGTGCACAATACCAGGCAAGTCATTAAGCTGATATAAATACACAGGGTACTCCTTTATTCCCCTCATCTCTGTGGGTGTACTGCATTCTGATGTGACTGTGTGACAGCTGTCAAGTATAGCTGTCAGAACGTATTTCAATACATCACACTCAGTGTAATGAGAGAAGAATCAGCGGCACATGGTCTCACATGCTGGAGCTTCAGGCAGATCGGGTTAAAGGCGCCTTTATTCGTCGGTCAGGCTTACAGTCATTAACAAGCAGATAGATAAATCTCAGGCAGGCAGGCAGGAGAAAATGCAGGTATAGATCCGGATAGGAAAATAGAGAAACCGGCGATGCTACGACAGCTTAGACAGTCTGACAAAGGGCAAAGAAAAAGCTGCCATCTATATCTACTACAGTACATGACTAACGAGCTAATGCAAAGCAGTGATGCAGACAGGTGGCGGATCACAGGAGGAGTCACTGGAAGAGAAACTGTCTGAGGGCGTCTAGTGGACAGGTGTGACATGACACGGTCTGAAATAACAGGCTGGGTGAGGGGATCACAGACAAAAGGGGGAAAATTAAAATTCATTTTATCAACATTTGATCACAACCTGTCCATCGAATCTGACAATAATTTTAAATTAATATTTTAATTTCTAATGTATTTTACTCATTTCACAGACTTATTTGACTTTTCACGGTCTTACTGACAGCCCTACTGTCAAGCGTCATAATGTTATAGTGGCTAATATAATATATATTACATTTAAGCCTACAAAACCATAGTATATTTTAAATGGAGTGATTTTTTTTTTTTTTATTGTAGCTGCCTGAAGCAAAAATGTGTAAAAAAAAAAAAAAAAAAAGCTACTCATGCTACCATTACCCTTACTAATAATAATACATATTTAAATACTGTTTAGGTACTATTCAGCATTTATTGTATCTTTTAAAACAGTGCATAGCAGGAAATATTTTAACAACAGAAAATTAAGCTAATTGTGATAATTGACTAATTTTGTGTTTTTTGTAAATTTTAAGTAAAAATGCTCACCCAAAAATCAGTGGTTTTGAGTTTCTTGTTGATTAACTGTCCTCTGTGATAGCAAATGGAATATGTTTGTGTTTCAGACTGTTGGTTGGATAAAACCCAACATTTAAATACGTGACTTTAAGTTTAAGGACATTGTAATGACAATGTTTTACCACTTTTGTGACATTTTATACACCAAGTGTTAATTTATTAAATAACTGGCAGATCAGACATTTAGATTCTGCTACAGTTATAGTTTTGACTTCCTCAGTAGCAAACTACTGATAGTTGCAAGAATTGTTATCTTTACTTCAAGAACAGGACATTCAGTTGATATCAACACAGGTCAATAACTCCCGTCATAGCAAACTGAATTATCATTTAAAGGTAAGAGTTGGTCAATAGCTTGTGTGCAGAGTTTGTCTGTGTCTGTGTGTGTTTGTGTGTGTATGTTTGTGTGTGTGTGTGTGTTTGAAAAGCCAACAGTCTTATCTCATGAGTGGTTTTTGATGAAAGTAGACAGATACATAACTCAGCGCCTCTCTTCATGAGCGCCCCATGATGTTTCATCTCAGGGTGAAAGTCTCTGTTTTTAAATCGGCACTTCTAAACCAGCGTGCACCGTGTCTCTTTTCCTGATGTAGCCATCTGCTCTCTGACGATACCGTGGACATTTAGAGACTACTTGAAGGCCAGTGGCTCATATGGGAATAAAGGGCATCAGCGATGCACCCACAGGCACAGAGCTGGAAAATCAATATACAGAGCATTCTGGATATGCCGTGGAATTTTCTTTGCTACACTGCAGGTGATTTTTTCACCAACTGCTTTTCAGGAATAAAGCCAACATCATATACACTAGTGTTGTACCTGAGTACAAATTTACTAAGTATTTACATTTTCTGCTACTTCACAGTGCCTCAATTTTAGAAGGATTAAGATAATAAGATAATATGTAGTGATAAATAGAATATGATGCACATATGACATTTAATATTAAACTGATGAACAGTAAATTATTATCTTTTCTGTGTCCAATTATGATTTTTAATGCAGGACCTTTACTTGTAATGGAGTGTTTGTACATTATTGTGTTGCTACTTTACCAGATTAAAGGATTTCACGACTGCATAAAGGGTTACTAACCACTGCAGATGGTGTAAAATTAGTCAAGATAATTTACTTTTTCTATGATTCTATGGAAACCTGAACACCAAGGACAAAAATCACCTGAAGCTATATTTTGAAGGTGGCTGGTTAGGTCATAGGTGTCCCACAGCCCCCCCGACAACTGTCTTTGACCAGCAGATTCTCTTCAAGGCCAGGTCTATACTAGACTACACAAACCACCCCCTTCACTTTGAGTCTGAAACTCTTCCCTCAGGCTGTGGATTTAGAGTACTCTGGTTCAAGTGCAATAGGGGTAAAAACTCCTTTGTTCCCTGCGTAATCTGCACATGTAATTTAGCATTTTAGTGATGGTTTTGCTGTATCGTTGTGTTCTGTCTTTTGTATGTAGAGGGAACATATTTGTTTTTTGGTTTTGTACTTGTGTTGTTTTGTTTCCCACCTGGGATAATGAAGTGCAGAACTGAACAAAACGGCATATTAAACACAACTATCTTACAAAGCATTATGCATTTTCACTCCACCAAAAAAGCCCCAAACACCAAAAGCAAACAACAAAATTACCATTGCCAGTAAAGTTTAAAAAACACATGATTGTATGAGGTCTACCCATAGTGATATAAATGGGGTTCCCTGTCAGTATAATTCAGCAGCATCACAAACTCCAGCTTTCAAAAACAATCTTACTACAATATTCATTAATAACTTCTCAATCAGAATCAGAGCAACTGTGTTATCCCTTGCAAAGCAGTGGAAGTGTGTTTTTGACATCACCTACACAGGTCAGCAGCACATGCAGCTTGACCCTGGCGTCCTCGGCAGATGAAGTCATGCCTGGTGGTCATGGAATCGTAGATCTTCGAATTTCCATTTTCTTTTAGCACTTTGAGGACTTCTCATCCATGCTGGCTTTAAAGGTCAAGGATCATCTTTCATTCTCAACCCTAAAACCAAACAACACAACTGAGCATTATAAGATTTATGAAGGTAGGATTCATTACAGGTCTGGTGCATTAGTTTCAGCTTTGTGTAGCTAATGAAATGGGAATTAAATGCATTTCCTTTCAGCCTCCATATCCTTCTTTTGAATGTCAAGAGCGCAAGCAGTTCATAACTCAGGCAACAAGAGAAAGTGAAAAATAAAGCAAATTAGGGCTTCTTTTTTAGTGCAATAAATGATCTTACTTGGGCAACTTTCAAGTCTTGGAGGTTGTTTTTCCTGCTTTACAAGAATGACTGACAGCAGATGACTTCTTCTTAAAATGAGCCTGGCATCCAGCTGCATTTCATGTTTCATTTCAGAAACAGAAATACAGGAATACAGAGGAGGGCAACCAATTTGATTCTCTCAATCTTTAAAAAAAAAGAAAAAAAAGAAAAAAATCCCAGTATTATTCTTTAACCCTGCCCTATAATAAGAACGGTAATGAGACCAGGAAAAAAGACTTCCTCAGTCCTCGCCTACTGTGAGTGATTTAGTTTTACTTACTCGTCAGAATTATGCAGATTGCAAATAGGATATGTAACCCAGCATGTCCAGGGTTTAAAGACGCCTGGTAATCAGCCAAAATAATAGCAGCAGGCCCCGATTTCCAGCTTTGCCCTCGATAATTTGGAAAAACAGAGAAAAATCCATTAC
Source organism: Scomber scombrus (assembly GCF_963691925.1). Lineage (NCBI taxonomy): Eukaryota > Metazoa > Chordata > Actinopteri > Scombriformes > Scombridae > Scomber > Scomber scombrus. The sequence continues at coordinate 30,861,310 of NC_084970.1, read as the reverse complement.
CTTTGTCATCAACACCTGCTCTCTGTTCATCAGTAAAGGCTCTTATCTGCTTGTATTTTCTGTCTGCCTCCTTATTTTCAGTCTTTTCAGCCTTCACTGTTTTACATCTTCTCATATTGAGCGGAAACAATAGTTGATTGATACAGAAGTGAACCGGAAATGAGTCTATAATAGTTTTGATAATCAATTAATCTTTACATTTTTCAAAGCAAAAATGCCAAAAATTCACCAGTTTCAGCTACTTTAATCTGAATATTTAGTTTCTTTCATATTGAACTAAATATATTTAGGTTTTGCACTGCCAGTTGGACATTTCACTTCTGATAGCATGCCTAGACTTACATGATCCTCTGACTGTCTCCCTGTCACCTGTACTTGTCTTTATCCAGATGGATTAAAGCGCATTCCCTCTGGCCACTTCTCACCTTTGCCTCTCTTACTTTTTACACCTGGCAACAGTCTCTTTCTCTAAGAGAATCGCTACCATGACGTGTTAAGTTGGTAAAACTGGAGCAATGTATTCTCCAGTGGCCTCTGACAAGTCACATTAGCTTTTTGTGGGTTACTTTACAGGGAAAAAGAGGACCATTTGGCTTTGTGTTTGACGTTTGTAGGGCTGCAAGTAACTATTATTATTTTGTCAATTAATCGATTGTTTGATCTATGAAGTATCAGAACATTGTGAATAATGATGATCACTTTTTCCTAAAGCCCAAGAAGCAACCTCAAATGACCAATATCTCACAACCCAAAGATATTCAACATAATGTCATAAAATATTAAAGAAACCAAAAAATAATATTGATCATTGCAGTTCTAGATGTTTGCATGACAACATCGACAATGTTTCAGCAAAAACATATACAAGTTAGGATTATTATGCTTTCAAATCTTAGGTGATACTGTGATGTAATCGGTGACAAACGCCATGTTGCAGCTGAAGTAATTATGACCCAGAAAAGTAACATTCCTGCTGCGGCAAAAAGTGGACTCTGCAGGAGACCACTGCTCCCTTACTGTTTCATACCGTGAGTTTGGGCATTTTGTTCTAAACCGTATTATGGTGTTTACTGTTGCCATGACAACAAAGATAGCCTAACTTTCAGAATAACCAAATTTTAATTGAACCTTTTTATGCAAACTGTGATCTTTCCCTAACCTTAACAAAGTAGTTTTTCTTTTAAAAAAGCACAGCTTTGTCCCACAATAGAACATAATTATGTTTTAACTATGATTATAATTTGGAGGACTTGTAAAGTTTAGTCATATTTTTCATTCTAGCTTTCTTAAAGCTGGCTGTACTTGGAGTGTGAATGAGTTTTGAATTGTGTATAATGTGTGTGTCTAGAGCTGTAAATAAACAGTATTTAGTCCACTATCTGATAGAACTTGACTGCTCTGGTGACGTGCGCCATATTGCCTGGTTTATTGTCTGGACCCTTGACATGTAGGCCTGGAATATCTCCAAAGCTTTTATCATGTCAATACAAAAAGGTTTTACACAAAGATTAGAAGTGTTAAATGCATGCATAACACACACTTAGTGACTGCATTATTTGCTAAGATGCTCACAGCTGACATAGTCGGCTTAAAACTAGCACTAATCTAGATTTCACTTATGTGTCTTTATTTTAGGATAATTTAAAGTAAGTCTGCTGCTGTTTGGCAGGGCGTTTAAACACAGTGGATGGGTATTGGCTTAGTTAAATGAACTTCTAAGTAGCGAGCAAGGCTTAATCCTGGCCATGAGCACAATAACAATATGGAGAGTTAACTAGCCAGGGCGAAACAAATAATTACACAGTGGATAGTTAACTCTGAGGCTGCATTTGCAGTTTTCTGCTTTAAAGCTGCTCTACTTTATATATATATAAAATAATGTATTATTAGCAACGGATGGATGACTATTTAGAGTCGCTCACTTTTTACTTCGCCTTCATTTTCATTCTTTCACTAACTTTGCATTGCTCCTCAACTCTCTGGATCATTATTTTAACTCATTGTTTTGGTTTTTCCAGCCCACAACTTCACTGTTTTGGTTTATTCCCACTGCTCTCACAAGAGCCTCCTTTTCAGCTGTAGCAGGCAGATGTTTTCTGTGAAAACAAGTCTAAAAACTAACAGTACAGTCCCGGCCCAGCACCAAACAGCAGACAGAGAAAGCTAGTGAATAGCTGGTGAACATACTGGGACACTGAACATCCAAAAAAACAGATATTTCCCTCAGGAGTCGGTAGGAGGAACAAAACAAAGCTAAAAGAAGAGTGAATGCAGAGTGAGACACAACTTCAAATGAATGCTAATGTGTATTTGTTGTGTAAATAATGAACCATTTGCTAACCGTTTTGCTTTCTTCGTCACCATCATCATTTTGTATTACACAGTGATAACAGGTGAATGTTGTATTTTACCGTGTGTGGTTCCACCTTTTAAGTGGTCCAAAAAACTTCCGATTAAGGCTAAAGATAATTAAGAAAAAAACAGTTGTTCAAGTCTTTACACTGTAAACAAATATGATACCTAGAGTTTGATTTTCATAAAAGCAGTTCTAAATGGTGAATGAATGTATATTTTCAGCCTCTAGTGAATTTGTATTAGTGGTAATATTCATTTAGTAATTCAATACGTAGTTTGTGAATGCACTGATGTACCGAGATGCAGCTTCATTGAATTAATGTGCACATCAACACAAAATCTAAACTGAAAACACAGTGATTATCAGTAGTTAAACAGAGTGATCAGTAGCTAGATATTTGACATGTATAAACATCCGCTAGCTCACTAACTGCCATAACAAAAATCACGGTTACAAACAAACCTGCTTCATGTTCTACAACGCTTCGAGTTCCCATTAGCAGACACTGAGTGTGGCTCACGGCTGCCTCTGGGTTTTTGGATCATTTTCTTCCTTCCCAGATTGAAGATCAAATGTTTGATCACATTTTGGAGGCAAACATCTTTGACATAATGTTTATGATTCACCATAAACCCATTTTATTTGAGGTGTGTGTGTGTGTGTGTGCGTGCGTGTGCGCGTGCACGTGTGCGTGTGTGCGCACAGGGGGCAATCAGGCGATTAAGCTATTAATATTAATAGAAGATTAAAATTGACACGGACACACCTTCTTAAACAGGATGAGATTTTCTGGGGGGCAAAATTGAGATAAAAATTGATTAAAAAGATTAATTGATGCTTATTGTGGGAAAAATATTTCAGACTTATTTCTTAGATACCAAAATACGTTTTTGGAAAGTAGCCTACAAAAAAAACAACAATAGTAGCACCTTCAAATCAGCAGCGACACATTTTCACCTCTCTTTAGCTGATGATAAACTATCTCTGCTGACATAGAGACATATGCAGACAACAGAGCTCTTCTGGATGTGGTTGGTCAACAGCAACATGGCAGGGGTATCTGCTTGACTAATGCAATGCCGGCTTCCTCATTATGCTTTCAACCTCTCACACAGAAAGAGAGCTATTCAGTCATGATCAAAATTTTTAATGTATACCTGTTTTAAGTGCCTGCTATTACATAAAGACTCAGTCCAATAATTACCATGCAGCAATTGTAATATTAATACTTTTGCTGTATGGAAAAATTGGTCTTTGGTCAACAGGGCCATAAGATTCATTTTGGGTATTAAATGAAAACCTATGTTACACGTGCAATATGAAAATCAAACACACCCAGAAAAGCTTGCCTCGGTTCTATATGCGTACAGTTTTTTAAGCTCCCTTGAGGTTACAAATGTGCAAGACTGCATGGTCTAGACCTCATTGTACTCCATTAATATAATAAATGAACACAGCTCCATGCATGTTGTTTATCATACACATTCCAGCGAGCACAAGAAGCTGCGATTCAGCTGAGCAAACCTTTCCAGCCTTCCCAGTATATTTATAGTTTCTACAGATATCTTTGTCAATTTATACACCTAAGGTTGTTTGTCATTTCATGCATTTCATTTTTAATTTAGTACAGGTGAATTGTTTTGTGGAAGGTTTTTTTTTTATTTTTTAAAGTCCTGTAATCAAGACAAAAGGTAATAATGTATATTACATTAACATCCAGTCCTTGAGCATGCCACATTGAAGGGCTGTCGCTAGATTTAGCAATGAAATCCGTCCCCTGACATAGTTAAACCCTGATTTCATGCAAAATTCAACACTGGCAATTTAACAGCTGAATTTCGCCTATACCCACTGCCCCTCATTAAGATCTTCTCAATGGGTACTTGGTTGACGACGATGATACATAATCCCCTCTTCTCACACAGTATGTGATAATATGCAATGCACATTTTGCACAAATGATTAATAAATGGAAACAAATCACTCAGTAAGGTATTTTGGACTGATAGAGATAGAATGAAATGGTCAAGCTGTGTGCGCGTGTGTGTGTGGTGGGGGATGGTACAAAGAAAGTCAACCTCAAGGGTCCGCATGTGAATTATGTATCACCCGGACACACATGTAATAGTCAAACCAGCAGACGTGATGTTTTGTACAGAGAGAAGCTCTCCTCAGAATGTCTCGGGAGGCCCGATCATTTGGGTCGTGTTTTATTCGAGCAGGCTGCTACATTGGTGGGATGTCTGGTATTTAATTAATAAAATAGGTATGAACACCTGTGCAGGCATTCATTAGTGCGTCTCTTTAAAACTGTCGGATACAAAAAGTTGCAAATTGCACGTCGTGTTGTACCAAGCTGTGGATGAGCCATTAAAGTGTACAATTGTCTGATCAAGGTTTTGTCTTTGCCACACTGGCGGTGTACAAAGGAACTCTGTTGGTACACCTGTTTCAGTGTTGCCCTTCTCTTGTTGGTACCTGGAAAAAACATTTTTAACGCTTTTATTGCATTTTTGGGTGCTTCCTCACTCACCCTACAACAGTCCAAAATGAATAAGGATGTAATTGCTTTTCTCACTTTGTTTGCGAGACAATTAATCTTTCTTAGATGGAAATCCCTTGCGCCCCCTTCTCATGTTCGCCGAATTAAAGTTGTTTTAAATCGCATAAAGTTGGAAGAAATTAAACAAACTTAAAGGGTCCATAAACAAATTCTGTGCAATGTGGACACCCTTCTTTTATGTGAAGCGACTACATTTTCTTGCAGTTCAGATCTATTTATACATGACTACACACGACTTCATTGTATGATTTAGTTGACCTGTGAACAATTGTATCAAAGTATATTTGTGTTTTCCCTTTTTTGGGGTTATATCTCTGTTTCACACCCTGTTTTATTGTATTGTTGTCTTTGATGTGTTGTTTTGTATTCCTACCAAATACCTTACAAGTACTTTTGTAAATGCTGGTTACGTTACGTTCAGTGAACAGAGTTATACAAAAAATGAACTATGTTTCTGTTTGAGCCTATTTTTGTCAGCTTTGCTACTCATTTATTTTTTACATCTGTCAGTTGTGGACTGGTTTGTGGACTGAATGTAAAGTCATGCAAATTAAATGCAGAACAACAAAATGTACTTAGATCAGCAAAGGAAGACCATATAACTTCTCATCTTGGGGAGACTGTCCATCAGCTTTTACAAGATCTTTTTTCAAAGACAAAAACTGTGTTCACTCTGAAAATCCTGCCCTCACAATACCACCGTGTGCCATTATGTGCCGTCATGCATTATAAAACACGACTTTGGTAAACAATTTGATGCAGCAATAACTTTGAATCAAAGTGCTATTTCAGCATGTACAGGGCTCAGTGTGTGAACCTCTGCTCAGACTTCATGGATGGCCAAATACTTCTTCTATCAATTGTCCTGTTCTGGAGACAACCTTAACATTATGCACTCAAAACCACAGAGCAGCATTGACATTCAGATGAATTTGACTGCTGACCCTCTCATGAAACTCAAGGCTGGTGTGATTTCTGTTAGCTATATAAAATTAATTGGAACAACCATCGCCAATAACCTCAAATAAGCCTTTTTTCTTGCCATGGCAACAAGATTAGCTCCAAACCTCCAAACTTATCAATTTTACAGACGTAATGTGGGCCTGGAAAGTTACCACTTTAAAGCCGGTGGACAGGACTTTTGTCTCCCCCTTCTGTGTAAAGAGGGCACTCAGCACTCAGCATGCTCTCATGCACACCCCGAATGACAGGCACACAGGGAGGTCCAGAAAAAAAAAGATATTTTTTGACAGTCCACTGGCCCAAAAACGTGCATTTTTTGATGGTTCAATGGCTCACCAGGATTTGTTCCAGTATGCCAGATGGCCAGTATACCACTGGCTGTAACTTACTGTTGTGGATGTAAAACGTTGGATAAATAGTTTTGAGCGTCAAACAACTCCTGCGAAATGACTCGTTTCATTATCAGAATTTGATCCATTTGGTCCAATAACATTTGGAGAGCCAAGAAGAGCGAAACAGTCTGCGCGGAAATGTCCCAAAATGAGATTTAAAAACTCTGTATGTGAAATACAGAGAGATTTATGTGGTAATAGGAAGCTTAAGCAGCATTCTGTGAACTCGTTTAGTAAAGGCTTGAATGTAACGGACGTTCATTAGCATAGAAAAGTTCCGCACTGCAGATTTAAGAATTATTTTTTGTGTTTTCCCTTTTTTTTTTCTAGTAAGCACCACCAGCAGCTAAACTTGACAATATAATTTTATATAAGGATTAATCATGAATGTTGTTTTGTTCTGTGTCTTTCTATTTACCAGCCTCCTCTGAGGCTCCTTTACAAATTGTAGCGCTGGTGAGCTGGCAACAGCCTGCTCTCACTGTTTAGAGAGAAGTCGATAGGCTTAGCACAACGAGGGGAATAGTTTTATAGTCCTTGGTTGGAGAATGTCTTGACTTTAAGATTATTTGTGATGCCTCCTGATGATTAATATTCCCTGAACACTTGTGTCCTAAATGTTGTCTTTTTGTATTGTTTTATTTACTTACAGTCTCCATGTGTATGTTGTCACCATAGCAGCCTGTAATTGTCATTTTCAGTGCTGATTGTGGTTTTCAAGCTCATTTTCTCTTTGAGCAGAGTAACATAAAAAAAAAACAACAACTCCCAATTGCATATTTCTTGCTCATTATATGTAATTTTGTGAGTGGAACTGATAGTATTTATACCAATTGGGGAACTGTTTTAAGCTTTTGTCTTTATGTTTCAGCCATTTGTAATCATCAAAAGTGTTTGGTGTGGAGGAGGTGTTGACAGCACCTCCGTAAGTGTGTGTCTGAGTTAAAGGTGTTAGGTTATTATCAGTTTTTTCTGCTATATTAGAAATTGCATTTGTTTGTCGTTGTGAAATCATTTTGAAATGGGCAAAACTACATACATTACTTGTACTGACTTGTTTTGATATGCTTTATGTTTACCAACTTTAAATAATAATTTGAAATAAAGCTAATAGTTAACATGTAATATCATAATTTATGTTAAATTATTATTATTATTTTTATTATTATTATTATTAGTAGTAGTAGTAGTAGTAGTAGTAGTAGAAATATTATACATTCATCCTTTGTTTTACTTGCCAGCTAATATGAATCTCATGTGCATGTTTCCAGATGAGTGGACTTATGGTCCCACTAATTGGGACTTTTACATTTTTAGATATGCACATAATATGACATAGTATGAAGGCTCAAATACAACCAGTATTTGCACATGCATACAGTGCATAATCTTCTTCTTTAAGTGTTCATAGTTACTGAGGAGGATTATATATCCAAATAGTTTTCTGTGACAGGGGTATTTATCTCCAATCAGTAGCAAAATCTCTGTAATTTAGCCGAGTGATATTGAATGCTATTTAATATGTCATTCAAATTATTTGGAGGTTGTCAGTCTGACAAGGCATCACTGTTCACCACTGAGCTTGAAGGCATTTAAGCATAAAATCTTGGCACCCTGGAGACAGCGAGCACAAAGTCTATTGAGAGCTCTTTCAATCTGGTCATCTGCTAAATGATGATAAAATAGAAGACATTCATTAAGATGACAAGCATTACGAATGAAATAAATAACAGATGTGTTTGAGTAGTGCCTGGGGTTCAAATCTTCAGGCTACTTTCTATGATGGATTAACTTTTTTACTTACTTTTAGGTGACATCGGTGACATCAGTGATGCCTAACAATTAATGTAGCTAAAAAAAAAAATCCAATTTCTTAATGCTCATTTAGAATAAAAGAGGGATAAATCACAATTATTAATTACTGACATACAGTAACGATCAAGATACGATATTACCACTTTATTTTAAGGCATGATTCATCTTACCTTAAAACATATTTCTGTTGTGAAGTCACATGAAACTCCTAAATAAATTCAACATACATAATATTTGCCAGATGATGTTTTTGATGCAGCTTTAAATATGAAGCTGATGTACATTATGCATATTTGCACACATTTCAGCCTGATTAATTTTAGACAGCTAAAGTGAAGATATATTTAACTGTGTGTTTTAAAGTCTCTGGAGTACATTAGACGTTGATTTTTTATTTATTCTTACACATAGAGTCAAATGTTAGTCTCTTTTAAGAAGGCGAATAAGTTGGCGGGTAGTGACGTTGGTTGCACTGATGAGAGCTTTGTTGATGCTTGATTGTGAGAAGCTGGTGGGATTGACAAATTTCTGCTTAATTACTCAACAAATCAACAACAACAACAAAACAGCTGACATGCGTGTGATGTTTTTGTCTCGCCGCAGGGGGATTATGCCATTTTGTACTTCTTTATGCTTCCATCACAGCTTTCTGCATCAGCCAACACTTTATTCCTCACACCTATTCCTTAGGATTGATTTATCAGCACATGGTGCTTCATTTGCACATCAGCTGACTTTGAAGCCTGTTCAAATGTTATTCTAAATATTTAATCAAAAACCCACCAGTGAAAAAATAAAGGGGGGAGTAAAAGGGACTGGTGAACTGAAGATAACACTTTGTGGCTTATCTTTAATCTTAAAGGTCATAAAGGAACTGAGGACCAAAAGCAACAAGAATAAGATATTCTCCTGACTTTGACACTCACATAAGGAGACATAAGAGCCAAAAGGGAGGAGGGAGGGATGAGCCTAAGCCAGCACTCCCTACTCTGCCTTTGTAAGGAAGTGGAGACACTATGAGGAGCTTATAGCCTGAGCCCTGTTGAGAGAAGAATGCAAACTCCAGAGTGACAAACAAGGCATTCTGACCCCCTAACATAGTGTGAGTTTTAGCCATTATCAGTCTCACTTCATCACAGGCATCAGCTTATGATCTTGTGCTCTTTAGTCTCCAAGCAGAATTCATCCAAATGTTAATGGTCTTGGCTGGATAGCAGTGGCAAAAGAGCCTCAGTGTTGTCGCTGGCTCAGCCAATATCTGAAGTGGATGGCCAAGCCTCTGCCCCAGCTTTTAGCATGGCAGGCGGCTCCTTAGGGGGAAGTAACACTAGCTAACACACAGTGTCTTATATTGCACATGACATATTCAAATAACATGTCTGAATTATGCAAATAAAAATGTAGATGCACTAAAGGGGGATACTTGCCAGCAACAGTCCGTCCTTGGAATTTAAGTTTTTTAGTTCTGAGCTTAGTTTAGCATTCATTTGTATAATGGGACTGTATTAATTTAACAAGTGCAATTGAAAACATAATGGCTTGGTGTTCATACATACTTCCACACTATTATTCTAATGCAATACAATGGCGCAGTATTGCTATCTTTTGTGTGTGAGCAGCATTATGCTAATGATAGTGGTTGATTATTTTTTTAATGAAATGATTAATTATATATGTCAGAAGATATCAAAATAAATGCCCATATCACTTTTTTGTGTCCAAGAGGTGGAAAAAGGAAGCAAATCACAATATTTCAGAAACTTGATCCACAACAAATATCTGAGTTTTTTTCCTGTTATAAATGACATAAAATATATAATTACTCATCTATGAAAGTTGTTAATTGTTAATTTAACTGATGTTAATCTTGAGAGCTCTCACTTCCACTACATCTAAACCAAACCCAAACCAACAAAAAAAAAAACCTTAATCTGCTTCTGTAAACATGTAAAATGCACTGGAGGAAAATAAAATAAACAAATCCCTTCAGATATTATTTACTTTGCTCAACAGGAAATTATCATTCAATTTTTAGTGAGGGTTTTGATAAACATATGACTGAGACATTGGTAAAACAGACACGTAGACTTTAGATAAGTGATTGTTGCCCTGCTATCTATTTAACGTGACTCATTTCAACAAAGCCTGGCCAGTGATCTATTTTTGGCCCCAATTCAAATTGAAAAATGCAAATGAGACATCATTAAAGACTTGTCTGTGATGGAATTGTCTCTCATGCCCAGCATGCAATTCTTCCTCCATTTGTCCAATTTAAGAGGAAAAATGGGCCTTATCAAGCACATGTCACATTTATTACTATTCACTGTAGAAGCACGTTATAAGTTTCTCTGAAGTAAGATGACAGTTTAAAACAATTCCATGGTGATAAAAGTCATTGTCACTGATTCACAGCGATTCAACCGGCGTGTGTCCTTATTGTTTCTGGTGTCATGTCTTACAAATAACACTGAATGTACGACATTGAAGCTGGTTTAAACCAATTTACATTAAAATGAACCTATGGGTTAAAGCTAAATGACTCCTGCCACTCCATTTTCTACTGAAGATACAGTACCAATTCAAACTGTTGACATACAGCTTGAACTATCTGCATGGCTAGATACCAGGAGGGGCAAGTAAAAATATACATTGTGTGTGAAATGACCCTTTTTATAATGGCAGTGGATTTAAGAGAAACCTTATAGTTAAGAAGGTTAAGAGTTCCTTACATGCACTTCACAATGATCAAGTAAGACGTGAGTCACATTGCTCCTGTAGTTGAGTTTTATAAAACTTGTCTGAAATAAAATATTCTGGCTAATAATTAATGTAAGAACCGTAATAACTTTATACACGACCATTTATCGCTGCCACATCTAATATCACAGTGAACTACAACCATGTCAAGTCAAGCTTGTAAAGCTACTGAAGTGGGTCCAACTACCTCACACTGCCCTGATGTAGAGGCTCCAGGTGGAAATGCCCAAGATCTGGGAAACAGCACAATGCTGGAGACTATTGCTTCCCTCCATACTGAACTACACTCACATCAGACTGTAGACATAATTGACGCAACTTTCAACCACCATCAGGTGTGTGCTGACAGCTCTCAAAAGCGAAACCAACACAGCCATATCAGCTGCAGTAATTGAGCATGCTAGCAAGCTCACACACTTGGAGTGCAATCCGTCTAGTGCTGCTGATACAATCACAAAGTTGGAGCAGGAAGTTGTGTGCTTAAACAAAGTGGTGAGACTCTCTGACAAGTGCATCGATCTCGAGAGGTGCAGCAGGAGACAAAACTTGTGGATCCTGTATGTAAAGAAGGGAGCTGAAGCAGGTAAGAAACCCAAAGACTTGGTTGCACAACTCTCTGGGGGAGATGTCTACTTATCGACAGATGTCACAGAGTGCTCCGAACCTGTCCTGGTGACGGCGAACCTCCTCGCGCCTTCATTCTCAAAATGCACTACACTCACAAGTTGGAAGAAATACTACAGAAGGCAGTCAAGATGCAGTGGATCACTCTCAGTGGACAGAGGATTCTGATATTCCCAGACTACCCCCCCTAGCAGTTGTGAAATGGCGTGCTATACTTAAAAGAGCAACAGAGCTGCTGAAGAACAAACAGTGACTGAGGTTTGTTATGCATCACCCTGCGAAACTATAGGTCACTGTCAACGGCAAGGAACATTTTTAAACAGACCGAGATAGGGCGACAGAATTTGCAGAGCAGCATTCAGAACAGCCTCCACAGGTTAATACTTGGTATGTAAAACATTTGGATACGTGTCATGGATTTACTGAACAGAGTACCTGATCAGATATGGACAGTGTATCGCTGTCTTTTCTGAAGAACTGCATCTCTAACTATCTGTTTGCTCTCCCCTGTTGCAGCTACAGTATATTGTGATTTGTGTTGCCAGGTGACAATCTTGCTCTGGCAGGAATCTGTTTACATTTTAATTGAGACATCTGGCGATCCTTAGTTGTTTGTTTTACACTTTAAAACCTGAAAAACTGACTAATGAATCTATTTTTTGATGGTTCAAATAAATAGGTTTGAACCATCAAATAGGCTGGTATATTGTGTTTCTCAAAACATAAACTGACCTACCTCAACCTACTTATCTTAAGGTTAACACAGTTTTAACTTATAGGTGATAGGGTGTTTGCTTTTATTTATTATTAGTTACTCTTTGTACTGTATTTACTTGATGGTTTATGATAGGTTAACCCATAGATTATAGGGAAGTTCTTTTATACTCTTGTGTATACTATTTTTTTATTATTTTCTTTCTACTGTTCAAACCAACCTGATTATTGGAGGAGGCTTAAATTATGTTCTAGACCCTAATCTGAAAATTGTCTCTAAGAAAAGGGCCTCACTCTTTACAATATATTTCTTATATTTGTACATTAACAATTCCAATGCGGATATTTTTGTACCACACAGACCAAGACTACTTTCACTCCCATGTACATAATGTTCATACACATACTGACTATTTTCTGGTGGACTCTAAATTACTGCCTCACATTTTTAACCCAAGATATCCACCAGTTATATCCCCCAGATGTCATGACATATTAATCTCCGGTCATAGCCCCCAGCATTAATTTAAGTGGCCTGTGTTATCCCTGAGGAGCATCACCCCCAAAGAACAAAAATAAACAATTAAAACTTTAAAAGGGGGCAAAACCCCAGGCCTTGATGGACTCCCTTGCGTGCTGTGCAAAACATTTGATGACACACTCATACTCATATGCTTAATATGTTCTCTCAGGCCCTTGAAAATGGTTGTCTGCCACAAAGACTTAATAAGACTGTCATAACAATTATTCCAAAAAAAGGGGCTAGGACCAGGGGGATATCGGAAACCCTCTCCAACCTTAGATGTCTTTTTAATATATTGCACCATTATATCCAGCATGAGTGGTCACATAGTCATCTCCCTTGATGCCGAAAAGGCGTTTGACTAGGTAGAATGGTCCAATTTGTTTGCCATGCTAAACAAATTTAATTTACAAGATAAATGTATCTCCTGCATTAAGCTGTGTGTACAAAAATCCCTTGGCCCCTCCTGTTCACACTGACTAACAGAGGATGCATAGGCTTAGATATTTTTGGTTTCAACATTACAGACATGTCAGATAAGGTATTCCTTTATGCAGACAACATTCTGATTTTTATTCCTAAACCTTAATTGTGTCTTCTCGTTAACCTTTTCTGGTTACAGGACTAACTGGACCAAAAGTGAGTTGGTGCCTGTTGGGTTAAAGGTCCTTTCCCTGATACAACATTTACCATTTAAACCTCTTTTCAGACATTCACCTATCTTGGGATTCAGATCACTCAACATTTTTCCTCTCTTTACTATCACTCTCTTTTGGTCAAATTGCAAGCTAACATTCAATTTTGGAGATTGCTCCCTATTTCGCTGATAGATAGAAATAACACTATTAAAATGATTTTCCTTGATCAGAATCTAGAAATATATATTAAGACACATTGTGGCATTAGTTCGTTCTCTTTCCTGCTCCCCATGCCTGGAAATCTTTCATTACCACCATTTTTAATCCACACAATTAGTTACTTTTACCTGAGTGCAACATTTGTCTTGTTTGCTTAGTTGCAAGAAATGTATGAACTCCCTAGGTTCTGCAAAACAGAAACTATGTGCACACTCAATTACGTCCTTTTGAAAGTGCTTCATCCTCATTTCTAAATAGATGCCCTCTCCCTAAATGACAGAAATCAAAACTGCAGTGGAAAATGAGCTGGAGATGCCAATCCCCGATGGCACCTGGGAAGAGAGCCTCAGAGAGATTAATGCTTGCTCAGTCAACTGTAGGCATTGTCTCATTCGGTTTTGGGTTATCCATAGACTCCACTATTCAAAATCAAAGCATCACAAGATGTTTCCAGACATCTCCTCACACTGTGACAAATACTGTACAGTAGAGGTAAAGCACTTCTATATCTTCACTCTCTGTCTCAGGATAGAGAGATATTGGACAAAAAATAGAAAACAGACATTTCTTAATATCCATACTGAACCTGATCCTGATTTAATTGTACTGGGAACTTCAGATTTCAAATCTGTATTATAAAAAGAACATCAGCAAATTCTTTACTATGGTCTGAGTACAGCTAAAAAAAAATAATTTTGGTACTCAGGAAGAAAAAGGAGGTTTCCACTTTTATGTTGTGGCTCAATGAAATGACCAATACCCTTCACCTTGAAAACACAAGGTTCTCTCAGAAGAATAGAGAGTCAGAATTCAATAAGATTTGTCTGCCCCTCATCCGTTACCTAAGAAACAACCCACAGTGGACACTCCTCGTGTAGTCCTTTATTGCTTTTCACCTTTTTAAAATTTGTGTCATGTTTTTTCTTTGCAGCCTTTATTATCATATACTCTGTACTGAGCAGAAAAGGATGGCGGGAGGGTGTGTGTGTTAAGAGTATTTTTTGTTCCCACGTGTGATGCATTAAATGAGCAACCTTTTAATCCAAAACATGTGAAACAATATCTTGTAATGGCACATTCAAGATAAATTATTTGACATTTTTAAACGATAATAGCCATTTTTCCCCATTTAGTGTGTGCTTCCTTTGTAATGTGGAATTCAAGGATACAGTAAATGTTGTACAAAGTCAAAAGTTAACTTTTGCATATGTAAGCCTTACAACGACTTTTTTTTTTAACATGCTCATGTAACATACCAGCCAAATGGAACATCTGCTCCAATGTCAAAATAAATGTTTTCTTGTCGGATTGTTTCCTTCCAAGTAAGAAAAACCTCTCTTGGGATTAGCCATAAAACAAGTGCTGTGAAACTGTTTATTAGACACTGTCAGCTGTTTGTTAGATATACTGCAACTGCTTTTTATCACACAGCCTCTCATGTGCCTCTCACTCTCTTTACTGAACATGTGTTCACGGTCCAACGGATTAGCTGCTGCCAATACACACTGAGTTAATTAATGTCATTGAAGAGGATGGATAAACTTTGAACAACTCACTGACAGCAAAGAGAGTTGAAACAGGCTTGATTTTTTTACTTTGGGTATTGACTGTTTCATTAGAGATGAAGAAACACATTTTTTTAAACATGTTTGCTATCAATGTCCTCAAGTTATTTTATCCTAGCTTAAAATTTAATTTGAATTATGTGTGTTTGGATAAATGTGAAGTCAGTATGCATAGGCACAATGTTGTGGAGGTTCCAATCAAGTAGATTAAACTTAATGAGAAGGATAATATGTATTTTTCTCAAAATTACAAAATAAAAGGAAGTAGCTTTCATTTTTACATGAATCATAATGTAATTTTAACAGCAGTGTGTCCACTAAGTAACATTTACGTTAGACTTATCAACATTATGTCTTTAGTCAATTATTAAAAAAAAAAAACAATATGATAATAGTTAATAGTTTTATTGAAAAATAATTTCACTACATTAAAAGGAAGAAGTAAAATGACCAAACTCTTATGGAAATGTATATAATGAATTACCTTTCTGCCTACACTGAATGTTAACTCTATGGTCGACAGTCATCATTTTATAAGCTCCTTGATTAATTCCATGGCTCAACATAAACAGGTTCAACCTCAGTGACCATTTTAGATTGAATACTGAGGCAGTTTCCAAAAGATCATTTGTAACACTGATTACTAAAGATCTGTACAGTAAAGGGCCACATAATAGGTATGAAGAACCTTCAGGCAGTACCGCTATACGGTGTGTAGGTTATTCAAACTCTGCACCTACTTACTTACATAAGTACACAGAGAGCATGTGAAGGGACACAGGGATGTTTTTATCCTCTGCACAAAGCCAAAGGACACTTGCCTCCTTTTTTTGCAGTGTGTGCTGAAGCAACTACTAGCAATTATATCCAACTCTACACCTATTCACACATTTAATTTCTTAGTTGACAGAACCAGAAGAAGGGAAATAAAGAATATGCTGTGCGTGGTCAGGCCCTATTTGTTGTTTGGTTAAGTTTAATGCTGCACATCATTTAGTATCTGCAAAGTTTAGATACATATTAAAGAGATGAGAGATGGAGTTTATGGGAGGTAAGCTATAACCTGACCTCCGTTTAAAGGACATCCGCATGCTACCACGTAAAACTCATCAGAAAAGCAGACTTGCAAAAAAGGTCTCACTGTTGGAGATTCATTGCCTCAGACCCCTCTAGCATTTCTGGGTAAGTGCTCTTTTAAAGACCATTTTATGGCATTGCAGTTCTGTTATACTGTTCACAGTGAAGACAGACAAAAAGATGAGAGACAGAGGGTGTGACATGCAGCAAAGGTCCCAAACAGGATTTACATCCAAGATGTTATTATTGCACACAGCCAGTACTTAGCTGATCTGCAAGACAGTCAAGAGGACCCCCTTAACCCAACCTTGCCTCCGTCCCTTTCAGAGACTGTGCACAACACTGCCAAGCATTTTGTTTATGCAGCTAGTCATATGCATAATTCATCTTCCCCGTTATTATTTTGTAATCCTTTCATGAATTTGTCAACTTGGGATCATCAAAGTATAATTATGCCTTAAAGTCAGTTTGGAGCCTTCAACATGGGAACAATTTTAACAACTTTAATTGATTTTAAAAACATGCCTTCCTATGATAACAGCAAAAATAGCAACCTGAGATATGTAATTTGTTTCTGCAGAAGGATCACCGCTGAATCTAACACTTACTTCAAAGTAGGAGTTGAAAATGTCAGAATACTGTACTTGAGTAAAGGTACTCAAGTTCAAATACAATGTTGATGGTATTTAAGAAATGTCCATGATTTTATGTATTATACTTTTTAAACCTTGTTTCTGAAGGAGATTTTGTACATTTTACTCAGGTTTTTACTAGATTTATTTGTTTATTTATTTATTTGTACAGTTCCCACATCTTTTCTGTCACAAATTCTACCTGTAAGACACATGATGAGTTTAGAAATATGATTATAAAGTACTATAATATTGAGCATTATATTGTATGCTGATGAGTAGTTTGACTTGACAACACCTAAACAAACTACTACATCAAAATGCTTCTTACACATGAAAATACTTATTATTTAAGACTTAAGACTTTCAAAAGGGTTGTTATTTAGAATGGGTACTTTTTACTTTTGATACAATTTATTGTTAATATTTTTTTATTATTTAATTTAAGTCATGTTCTGAAAGCAGGCCTTGAAGGATAAGTCTGGCGTTGATCGATATCTGTCTTATTGTCAACAGATGTCATGAAAAGAAAAAAAAACTATATGACTTGAATCCACTAAAAAAGTATTTGCTGTGTAGTTACACCCTAATATATCTTATCTCCCTGTGCCACATTCCTCTGTTGTTGTCCAAAACTAATAAACACCTCAATGAACCACACTGTTGTAACATGCTCCTTTACTGCCATGAACACTCACAATGTAGTTTATTTTGACTCAATCCCGCACTCACTGTCCTAGTGCTGTGAATACTCACTAGAGCATCTCTATCCCTAAGTCCCCAAAAGATGCCATTTACCACTGTTTGAATGATATTCGCTAAAAAAATAGATAAATAAATACATAAATAAAAAGCTAAAGTGCCCCCCCAGTTTAGGGAATTCATTAGTCTTAAGTAGGAACCACAGAGAGTGGAAAGTGAGAAAGTATTCAAACATGGACTAACACATTGCTGGTTTGGTAATGTTCCTTTTACACAAGCTAAAGGTCCAAATTCAGCTGCCAACTATAAGGTCTGTCAGTATGTGAACATTTAAACACCTTAAGTAATCATATATAATGTGTGGATTTATACTGTTAAATCTAATCCGGCAGCAAATGTGTGTGACCGTAATCTTTCCATTTAGAAATAAGTCTGTATAATCCAGTTTCATGCCCAATTAAAGACAGCACATGATGCCCATATCTTACCTCACTGGTATGCAAATGGACAGTGAAAATGCATTTTCATCAGCATTTAGCTGCGGGATATAACTATTTTTTGATGCTATTAATATTCATGGCTAGTAGGCCTATTGCTGGAGATTTGATAAATGAATGATGAATCCATTTCAAACTGTCCCATGCCTTAGGGCAAAGAGGCTTCCCCTAACAAAAATAATCAAGTAGTAGTTTATTCTTTGCACAAGCATTTCGAGAAAACTTCCATAGCAATTTTGTTCAAATGAAAAAGATACAAAGCCAGCAGTATATGACACAAAGATGCTTTTTCATTGCATAAATGTGTTTCAAGACAGGGTCAATCTGACAGAGAATTCAACATATTTAGTTTGTTAACAGATGGCAAAGCGTGAGAGACCAGGTAACAAGAAGCATAGCAACAAACACTTGGATAGTTTCAGTGAAATAGCAGAATAAATAGGAGCTGGGGTATGTCAATACAATAGCAGGGGTTTCAAAAAATGAATGTGTCTGAAAGCAACTATTGAATTTGTTTTTCAAAGTATACTTTATTACTGTGTCTGCCTAACCAAAAAAAAAAGCCTGTACTAAGGTGCCTTAAAGGACTATTTCATTAAATATCTGTGAAATCTTACAACCTACAGAATGGAAAGAAAAACTGACAGAGATTCACATTAACAAAAGCCATTATACTGGATTTTTATTCCTCTTGGAATAAAAGTCATGCAACTGAATTTGTCGGTATTTATTTAAGTAGAATATCTGGGTCCATTCATTTCCCTACACTTTTCTAGACGTCATATAAAAAATGATATTAAATATCTTCATGATATGCAGCTTGAAGCTTGTTTTCGGATGATTTTGTTTTAAACCAGACTGTTAGAGGATGATCAGCCATGTGGTGATACAGTATGTTCTTCTTACGCCTGCTCTGTCTGCTCATAAAATAATCGATTTAGAAAAGCCATTTCCTTCTAGGCTCATGTTACTGTAAATAGCCCTGTTCTAGTATTCAGCAATTAGCATCCAGTACTTGGTACTAGAAGCTATTAAACAAGGCACTGACTGCACTGTCTTATGAAGAAACATATCGAATGTGGTGACTGGATAATTATCTAACTAAGGCTAAAATAAAATCATGTTTTCAATGGTTTTCTTGTCACTCTCGAGCAAGGCTACAGCTACCCACATTATTTCCTATCCACTGAGGGTTAAGACCTCTATTAACCCCGCTTCATTTCAGTCCTTTTTTACATTGGCAGTACAGTATTTGTGGGGCCTGATAGATAATTTCCCTTTCAATGTAGCGTTGTGTGGCACAGTTCATGAAAAGCAATGTAAATGGACTGCAGATTAGAGTTGAATTTTATACTTAATATGCTAATAAGTGTAATTATAAATTTGATATGAAATCCATGAGTGCAGATTAAGCAGACGATCTTTGCCTCTCCTACGTAGTAAATCAACACATTTAATGCCTCCACTTCTACTCTCGATTTGTCACTTTTGATGAAATTTCACTGAACATCGACGACTGAAGGGCAGATTTGGTAACGTTTGAATATTTGTATCGCTCTAACCTGTTTCACCTGCGTGACTGGATCTGGATGAGTGGGTCTAGTCCCAGGGAAAATTGCTTTTGTCGAATGTGGATGCGATATGCAGCTGTTGTTCAAATCAAGGTTGTCCCTCTGACCTTAATGCCTCCATCAGTATTCTGCCGTCTGTCATCTCACTCACCAGACAGGCCCTGGTCCTGGTCAGCACTTTAATCAAACCGTGTGGTTGTGACGTCTTTTTTTTGTATGCCGTTTTCAAAATGTGCAGACTCCCAAGAGCGTTGTTTACGAGAAAACAGAAGTCAAACACAGTTAAACAAATTGGACAAGCTATTTTTGGATGTTTTCGTGATGATTTTTTACTATTATTGTATTATTTCTCGGAAGCGGGTTAGAATTATATTGTACTCACTCTGCTGGTAAAATCTTATTGACGTTACTCGATAATCAAATTGAATCATGGCATTTGGAAGTGGTGTCATTGTTTTATGATAGAAAAAGGCTGAGTAATTATGCTAATCAATGAACTGCTTGTTAATCATGTCTGATAATGTTTTGATGTGGAAGCGTCAATACCTCGATACTCACTTCACAGACTGACAGAACAAGCTGCTTTACAGCTCTGAATCTTGAAGCTCTCAATTTAGAGCTTTTAACATGATTAGCATAAAATAACGATTATAGGCTTAAAAGTATAACTGGGGGATACCAACAAGTCTGTTCACCAGCTTCTTCTCATTTACACTCAACAACAACCGTGCATCCTGCTAGCTGTCTGTCTGAAATTGATGAGGCAATCGCCAAGATGGTTTACATAGAAAACACCTGCCACACATGCGTCTTTATGAAAAGCAAAAACACACAGCCGTCTCCAATTTTTTTCCAAGCTTAAAAAAATGATAGTTTGACCAACATCACTCTCTATCTTTGACCAAACATAAATAGTACAGACACTGGTATACAGAGAGCATACAGTGTCAACAGACCCACTGACAGAATTAACATCAATTAACCACAGCTGAGTAAATTTACTGGTGATAGTTATTAATTAAATCAACAGTTGCTAACTTAAACATTCACCTACTACAGCTTTTTCCATCCAAGGTTTATTATCTCACTTATAATTAAAATTGCGGCTCTTCGATTTTATAATCTGCGCTCTTTCCAATCACAATTTCATTATAAACATGATTCAGTGATCAGCACTCAGATATCTGCTCAGCCTCCCAATCCATGTTAATATTTTGTACTGTGATGTTTAATGCACTGATCCTGTGGCAGTGCCATTCGTTGTCTTGTCTTAATTACTTCATTAAACTTGTTATCTCGAAGCATTACCTATGAAATGCATGCATTCAAATGTAAATGGTAATCTATGCAAATCCTAATCTAGTATAATCTTTCTTAATTTATAATAAACCCCCAAATTATGTCAACTGCTTACCATGTATTTCCATTCAGTTGTGTATACTATATTATCCTTAAACTGGTTTCTTCATATGTGATGTTTATCAGTGACTGTGAAACACCTGTAAACTCAGAACACTCAATTACCTGCTGAAGCAGAGTGTCAAATCTGCTGTTGAGGTCAGACAAAAAGCCGCTTGCAGCGTCTAAGCATGTAGATAATCACAGTCCTGCAACTTGTGTGTAGGTTGGTTGTTTGCCTGAGGATTCTTTATGGAAAAAAACTAGCAAGAACATCAGAGGCAACATACCCAAACAAATATCCACCAGAGAGAGTGGTTCTTTCCCCAGCTTATAAACTGCACATTTAATAACATTTGTAAGAAAGGAGAAATGAAAATGCACAACTTGCAGTGGTAGGTAGGCTGTTGGGAATGAGGTTACACTGTAACATTTTAAGCGAACATTAGTGTTTTTTTTTGATAACAATAAGCAAAAAATACTCCCCAAAAAAAACATCTTTCATATGCATGTGTTTGAGACCGAGGCGCAGTCCCTGTGAGACATCCTCTAAAAATAACATCTCAATATTTTTAAGTTTCTGGACAGTATACAATAGTTATACACAGATATTTATAAATTCTCTGTGAAACATCTCTACAAAGACAGAGACTCCAGAGATTTAACACTTCCATGAAGTTGAGGGGCTCACAACAGACAGACTAAAATAAGAATGAATAAAATCGATGCAGCAGAGGCTTAGATTTCCTGACTTTTAACACTGGATCCTTCAGTGTCTTTGATGAGACCCTGCCTGCCTGGTAAATAACACTCCATACCCCCAAGTGTGCAATGCTGGTTCTCTGTTAGATAGACATCTTCACCCAAATAATGCAGCCTAGTATCACCAATGAATAACACCAATTTCTTGAGTCATTTTGCATGTTACCATTACACATTCTGTGCTTTTGAAGTTTTAACACTGTTTAGTCCCCATAGACTAAACGGCATATCACGGCAGTCCACTTCACATGACGAGTTTCTTTCAGTCAAAACTAAATAAAACAAAATACATAATTGACATTACTTTTTATTCTAAATTGAGAAAAAAAATACAATATTTTAAGTTTAGTTTTTGCTTTAAAGTGCATTTTGATAACATCTCTGGTGAGACATTTTTTATAATCCTTGATATGTGAATATAATGTTTATTTTGTCTGTTACTATCAAGGTTCTTGCAAGCTTTCTGTTGTTGCTATGGTGGTTGCTATGGACACTACTATCACTGAAACCACATATTTGCTCGTTGTTTGAACCATCTTCTTTAGATTGTGTAGTTAGCTGAGCTGTTACTTTATGTAACTATTTGATCATGTTCTTTCAATAAAAAGGTAGATTTTAGAGTGCCCCAAAGATGAGTTGAGTTTGAAATCCAGAATTTGAAGCTTTGCTGATAGCTATAACATTTCTCAACATAAAAAGAGAGAAGTGCTCTTGATAACGCAACACTATGATAAGATTTCGTTTTAAATATTTATCCTCAGATTCTGAAAGTTAACATTTTTTATACCCATGAGCCTCATTTACATTGGATGGCCTGTTGTGGGCGACTCTAGTTTTGGGTAAAATATCTGATATAAACCAACATCTTTACTCTTAGCTTCGCTGTCACTACATATTTGATTTATTCAGTAGATATATTAGACATTTAGATTCATTACCTTATGTCTATTTTCATCAGTGTAACAAAGAACTGGGAAAAATTGTGTGAAATTAGATTGTGGACTGCGAAGCGAGTTGTCAGTAATCACACCATGGGAAACGTCTATGGTCCTGGTGCTGTTCTGCTTCTTTTCAAACACTTGTAAAATTGTATATGTTGCAGCTTTATAATCAAATATCTTTAAAACAGTAATATGGTCTATATCAGTTAATATATCAGGTTTTTACATGATAGATGTGTCATTGTTAATAATAAATGTAGCTAAAATGGAGTCCACACCTCTCTGACTTTTAATTTGTGAATTTCAAGCTGATCAAAAGCTCCTCTTGTCAGTCAGCTCAATCTTTTCAACCATCTTCTTATTTCCAGTGTGAGAAAAGACTTACTCCACCTTGCATGTCTGACTTTCCTTTGCATTTCATCATGTCAGCCCTAACTATGAGCAGCAGGTGTGTGTGAACCGGAACTTCGTGGCAGGTGCAGGTGCTTCAATATACAGACCGCTGATGAATTTGATGAGAAGCTTGATAGGAGATTTTATTAAAGAGTTGGTGAGGTGGAAAATCACTGTAGCAAGCATGAGCAAAGAAAGCCAACTACCAAGCTCAGTCAAAGCCAGGGGCCCTGTTACTGTCAGTCTGCCTGGAATGAAACAATAGATTCAAATAGAGTCTTGCCTACTCCAAATTGATAATCCAGCCGCCAGCGGGTTTCTCATCCAGATCGGAGTGGTGCACCAGCAGGGTAGTTAACCAGTAATCAAGTCACATCCGTCATCCAATTCCAAATTCTCCTCACCTCACACCTCCGCCCCTCCTCCCTCCCCTCTGCCTGGCTTAACTTGTCCCCTTGTGTTTTCCCTGAGTGATACTTGGAAGTTGGGGAGAGGCTTCACTGATTGCCCTTGATGTGAATCAGATGCATCTGCCTGCTTGTTGCCAGTTCCCAGCTTAGCCATCGGTCAGATGCGGGGAAGCAGACACGGAGCCCCAGAGCTCCTGGTAGATAAGTGCTTTTCTTCAGATTGACAATTTCTTTTTGTTATATCAAGCCTTTAAAGTATTATATCTGTTACAAAGCCACTCCGTAGTCATTTTAATGTGCTACAAGCCAAATCAGGGGTTTTGGTGGTGTATTGTACTAGAGGTTAAGCACCTCGCCCGTAAAGAAAAAGGGCCTCAGCTAACATCAAAAGGAATCCTTACAAGAGCTGAAATGATGATCACCAGAAAATAATAATAATAATGGAGAATAATTCATTGATAATTGAAGCTAAAATGCCAAACATTATCTAGTTCTAGCTTCTCAAATGTGAGGAGTTGCTGCATTTCTTTAACCTTATGTGATAGCAAACCGTTTTGAAGCTGTTGAAGATGTTGAACATTGTATAGACCAAATGATTAATCTAATTGAGAAAATAGTTGTCATATCACTTAATGATGAAAATGATTGTTAGTTGCAGCCATTATTATGCTGTTGACTGTTAAACCTCCATTTATCGTAATAACTATATCCATAACAAACGAAGACACATTTTACCATGTTGAGGAAAGTGGAAACAAATGGTTCAGTAAGTCGCAGTGAGATGGGGATGTGTCTAAAGTAAAACTCACCTCTGGGGTCAGACACAAGGCTGTAGTTAGTCTGATAATGGCCTGCTGGATGCAGTTAGAGTGTGCACTGCATCGAAGTTGGTTTAAAGTTTGTATTCACCAGCTGGACTTGTATCAGTTGCTCTGTGTTGTTTGTGGTAATGAATGTGTGAAATACGCAGAAGTTTCAAAGCAGCGCTCTGTGTCACCCTGCATCCGAAATCCACTATAAATCGATTACCTCCTCCACTAACTGTTTTCCCCCTAGGGAAACCACCTGATTTTAAAATATTTAATATCAGCTAAATGTTTCAAGTATAAGAAGTTAAATATGTCCATAAGTGATATTCTACTTCAGTGAGAAAGAAATTATGTGCTTGACTTATCTTTTCCCGGCTTTTATCCTGTTTTACCACTGCAGTGCATTATATCAAAGCTCCAAAATACAGTATAGCTCTTTTCCCACACTCAGCACACATCACATTATTCCATAGCTCACCCTCCTCATAAATAAGTCACTGAACAAATAAATATAACATGTCATTTTAGAGAATTTAGACTCTTGAGAAAGCATAATGTATCAGGTGAAGGTTTCCGTATAAAAGGGCTGGTGTGTTAAATGTCACTGTTGCTCACGTTATGTGCTTTGCTGACAGCGTGCTGTTGCTCATACAAATCGGGACGAGCAGAATTATAAGTGCCAAAGTTCAAAACTGCAGCGTTAACGTTTTGAGGATGTTGCTTCTGGTGTAAAACAACTTGTTTCTTGTAGCATTTTCCAAACAGTGGAAACAAAGCTGGATTAGATGTTGTCATAAAAATGTCTCTGAGGGAAAAGGTGAGGCTCTCCCACATGAAAGGGATCGCTTTATCATCTGCAATTGCAAGTAAGTATTGATGTCTGGCAAAGAACGCCCCTCAGAGTAAACAAAAAAGTCCAGGCTCAATCCAGCTTGATTATAGCACAACAATTACTGAAGCCGGAAAGACAGTGTCGCACATCTTTGAAAAGCCAGGATGGGCGGAATTGCATTAGCTACCCTCAAATCTCAGATTTAATTGAAGCTGGCAACTGTAAAACGGTGCCTGGGATGCTTTATAACAGTAATTCGTGTGATATATGTGTTGTGCGATATCTCCCTAGATGAGATGAGGAGCCTTTGTCATAGGAAGAAAGAATGAGTCAAAATCATGCATTAAGCTGACTAAAGACAGAAAAACTGAACGTCATCATCTCTGTGGTGCCAAACGTATGTATTATGTAAAGCAGAAGGGGAATGTATAGAAAACAACCACCATGTGAATATGTAAATAGCCAGAAAAAAAAGGTTTTTTTTGGTTTTGACCCGATTAATTTAAAATCAAATGCAGTTTTTCCAGGCGTGCTCCTAGTTTGATTGCGGGGGTTTCATGTCACTGTGAAAATGATTTGGATCGTACATGACAATGGAGGGAGCAGAGGGGATTGTCTGATGAGCTCAACTCACGCAGAAAATAGAGAAATGCACTCAGGATTTACTTTTTCTCTCCACATATGACTGAAGGTAACACTGAGCAAGCGACAAATACATACATTATTTATTTGATGTTGAACTGAAATGAGAAAGGGATAAAATTCAGTGATATTTCCAATCAAGAGTATTCATCATGTCAGTATTATATTCTATCTGTTGTTAAATGGACACGGTTTACAAAGGAATATTAAAATGTATTTTTAATACTTTCAGTTGCATTCATTTTTTTTCTTCCAGTGACACATTTCATGTGTTTCTCTTGTGCCAATTACATTGCCTTTTACTATGAAGTGCCTATCTGTCTAGAAACAGCATTGTTTCCAAGTACATGCAGGGAATGATAGAGTGTTAAATGTCGAGGGAAGGTAATTGGCATCTACTTATGCATGAAAATGCCTGCAAGTAATCATTGAATTATTCATTTAATATGCTAAGTATTTCTATTTCAATGCCTTAAACCTCCCTTGGTGGAAAATTACGTAACTTAAGTGATGAACAAATTAGATGGACTCACTTTTCAAGGATGTTAAAATGGATGGCTCTTATATCATTTACAAGTTACCACCACTGTAATGTTATATCAATTGCTCAAACATAGCCCGAAAAGGAATAATTGAAAAAGACCATTAAAATATTTGCGGGATAGTTTACATGATTAACCAGAGGTCAAAATTCTCCTCTGTGATCACTACATCCACACACACACAAACAAACACACACACACGCACACACACACAAACACAGCTCTCAATTTCAATGCTGTAATGTAAGAAAGTGTGAGAATGCAGAATATCTGCATTTATTGCTCATGTGTAAAATTGGTTTACACTACTTTAATTTCATCTGTCTGAATGATAAAATGCTTAAATGGAAATTGTACCGCACTTAATTATTTTATGATAGATGCATTCACACTCACACTGTTGGACAGCACTTGTTTTAAGATCCTTATTTTGAGTTATATGATCAGATATCACATTTTAATTTAACATTTATGAGGAATTTTAAACACTATAATGTTTGCTTCTGGGATTTATCACAATATATGTTGTTCTATCATTAACTACACACTTCATAGAGTATAATAATTATAGCACCAATGAGAAAAATGACACAATAGGTCATCAATTGCCCAAAAACAACGTATAGTTAGGTTTGAGTGACAGATGACATCTAGCAGCTGTGGTAATTATAACCTGGAGCAGTGGTGCAGTTCAGATGACGTATATAAAAATTGACAATTTTCCTCATTATGAGGATTAAGGGGGGGATGGGAGGCTATAACCCGACAGTGGACTTTACCACTGTTCGTGTCCTGTTTTCAACTGCGAGTCAGAACGTTTTTTTAAAGGAAACAGTGACCTTAACCCTGTGGTTTTTATTGTAGTTTTTGTGCCAAACCAGACCTCAACAACAGCATTGTCACATCATAAAATGATGTTGTTCAGCTGATTACTGCAGACCGATGTGTCAGATAAGAAAAGCTCTTGTGTGTCCTTGTGGAGCTACGTGGTCAAACAACATGTTTTAGCATTTAATTAAGAGGACTTTTTGGTTTCAATGCTGGAAACATTGTGTATGGCAGTACAGTACAGCAATAATAATCAAAAAGGGTGGTTCATAGTGTGACTGTGCTACTCAACAGTGCATAATTGTCCATAATCATAATAAAGAATGCAGTCAGAAACACTTTCAAAGAAGAATCATACATGTCTCAGTGAATAACAGTATCCCTAAATACCAGAATTTCCTCAGAATAACATGGCTGAGTTTCAAGACAGCAAGCAAGGGGATCATTTTAGAAATTTGGGGGCGCTTTTGGGCACTACAATAAAATCACAATGCATTTCTTTGATGTAGTGCACACTCAATGAATAAAATACAAGATGAAACAGGGATAATTGTTGAATATTTGCCTACAACACTAGTTACATGGGTAAAAACACTGGTTCAACCTAAATGTTCTCATTCATCACTTTTGCAAAGTCACTCTAGAGAGTTATATCAACAATACAGTACAGTGCAATACAAGTAAAACATGCCAAACTTCACACTAATGTAGGCCAAACATATTCAGATTTGTATTATGTGATGTTTTTGTATGCATTTGTTATTCAAAAGTATAAGCTCTTGAATATGCTGTGGCATTCAAGGTCTATGCCTTCTTTGACCTTTATTGACAAAGCGAAATTGGCTTCTTCAGCACCCATTGTTTCATCATGTCCCTCACTAAACAATTACAGAAGATTTATTGTCAGACATCCCCTGACATGCATGCAATTAATATTCCCTGCTGTCTGTGATGTTTATACAACAGCTGATAAACATGACTGACTTTTGTTGCAGATGTTGGATTGTGGTCATGCTCAGCTAGAGGAATATATTAATTCCCTGACAGGCCCTGGGCAGTCCCCCTTATTAAAACTATTTATTTGTCCCCTCCTAATGGCATAATTAATCCAGCCTGAAATTGGAAGTACCATATAAACCTCTGTCTGGCCATAATCTGCATGACGGCAAATAAACTCCTTTATGCTGAGTAGCTGTTGGTTTCTGTTGCTGCTGCCTTGTTAAAAGCCAAGGCGTCAACCTGCTCTGAACACTTCATTTGCAACATTTTCTTCTACCTTGCAGACAAGCTGAGGGGGTTTCCCATAAACAGCTGTCCTCTCCATAGCTTTTGTTGCTGAGGTGTTTACACATGTTTGCATTGTCCACTCTCATATTTAAGGTCGGATTTTTGGCTTAAACATGTATGGATTTATTTGAGAAGCTGACATTTCAAGTAAATAACAACAAAAAGAGATGAAATCTGACTACCACTGTTTGTTTACAAAGCTTCCCAAGTCATTGAATGGGGCACTAAGGTGGATGGCCCTTGTTTTTTTCCATATTTGACTTCCAAAATAGATAAAGAAAGACAAGGAATGACAGCTTGTCTCATTTTTCTAGGAAAACTAGGCAATTTAGTTTCTTTTTTTTTTTAAATTGTTTGTCAGTATGGATGATAGATGTTTCAATAGTAGGTCTTAAAAGCACAGAGCCAAAAAAGAAAGCGATGTAAGAGAGGCAGCGTTGTTAGGGTAAGGTGGTATCGAAGGAGTCACACACTTGTGAAAAAAAACTGACAGATTCTTGGCTGCATATTTATTAAGGTCATTGGATTGTGTGTTTAGTTGACATGTGAAATGAATGATTGATAGTGCTCAGATTCCACTCTGGGTGGATATTAAAATAACCATTCAGGTAGTGGAGGTGCCTCCAAAGACACTGTGCCCAGGGGAATCCTTTAATTTGTCCTTGTCTGTACCACCTTGTTTTTTTGTTTTTTTCAGACCGCATCCTGCACATTTTTCCAAAAATAGCACTGGAAGTTTATGTTTGGGAGGGGGAAACATCAAGTTACTCAACCTGAGAACACATGTGATTATTTTTGCTGCAGCTAATCAGAAAGCAAACAACGGTGGATGATATCCTCCATGCCCTTGTATTAGGTTTTACTGGTCTCAGCATACTGTATGTGGATCATTATGTGACTGTTATCAACCTGTTTTTTAAATTATTTGTATTTATTATTATCAACAGCGCAAACAACACAGGCAGGTGAATGATTCCTCATCTCCGTACATCACTAAGAAGCACATAAAAAGCATTAAAAAAAGCTCAAGTAAGATGGAGAAAAATATACATGCATTTAAATTTAACTTGCCATGATTTCAGTATGGCAAGTCTACCAGTTTAGATCAGGGTACATCAGATAATCAGTCGTTTAGTGTTGAGATAGCTATAAGCAGAATGATATAACCATCAGGCAGATGTGACTGAGGCTGAAAAGGTTGAACATTAACACCCCCCGTCCACCTTTTAGCATTTTCATATTTTCATGAAAATCCCTCTGCTGTCAGTTTATTGTGGGCTGCTCTCTGCTTTCCTCGTTTCACTCTGCCGCTAATGTTGCTTGCTGTACTGGCCGCCTTTTTTACATACTACAATTTTATTTTGAGAAATACATTTTGGTTAATGTGATGAAAAATTGTGGCTGCCTGACAAAAATGTGTGGACAGAATTCAGATGGCAGACTTTACTAGGTTTTTCCCCTGTAAAACCATGTTATCTCGGGTCTGCCTACAGTATGTTATGAGCTGTGTGATAGGACTAAATCATGTGCTGTTAGATTGCTTCTGTCAAAATATGAAATATTCTCATTTATTTATGCACAGTCTACACTATATTTGACATTTTATTTATACATTTTATTTCATTTTTAATCCTATACTATATTGTATATTTCAATGTTTAGGGTTTTATGTTTTGAATCAATAGTGCCTTGCTACAGTACAATTCATTATATCCCTGTGGCTCAATGACAATAGGTGACAATAAACTTGAACTTGAAGAACTCAATAGAGGCTGCAGGGCTGCAAATGCAAAATGTCAGTGATTTGGTGGAAATACGCTTCAGTAAAACCATATGAGAGAAGATTTCAGTAGTTGCACATTTTTGTTCAGGCTGTGCAGTAAAGCTTCACTTAATGTCTTACTGTCTCTACACTTAAAGAGACAGGCTGGCTCTTGTCTTAATGTCTTACTGTCTTTACACTTTAATCGTATGTACAGGCTGGCTCTTGTCAACAGTGGACTATGAGCTCCCTGCAGCTCTCTCTGTGAGGCCGGATGCCATAGCCTTGGCTTGCTTTATTGAGCCGTTGCTTGGAAGTTGACTGTAGTCTTCAGTGGTGTTTCCTTTATCCTCAGCAGTTCTATCTCACACTGCAGGGTCAGCCTCATATAACTCTGAGACCTGCTGTGACTCCAAGGGTAAAGAAATATTTGTCCTCAATAATCGGATCCAATAAAAGATGCCTCCGCCTCAGTCTCGAGAGTTTGATGAGTTTCATGAGGACAGCCGGGGACTGATTTCAAACTGCAGATGTCTGAAATGAAAGATTTCATTATCTCATCACTACTGCTTTATGGTCGTGTGCCTGGTGGTGCCATTTCTGATCATAAGCCTCTTTGCCAGGCATTCTGGTCCTCATTATCACACTTCTCTGCCTTGAAAAAGGGGGATCTTTGTCTGGGAGGAGGCAGCTAGAACACTGGACTCTTAGGAGGTTTCAGTGCAATCATGCAGCTGTTACCATTTGTTTGTTGTAATGAGCAATTTATAGTAGATCAGCTGAAAAAATAATCTCAGCTTTATCTAAGACCCTTGTGATATACATGTTTATCTGTCAGTTGGCCTCAAATTATGGGCCTTATTCATTTCGCAGATACCCAAGGGCCTGTTCCGTCGGGTAATGAATAATATGGCAGACAGGGAGAAATCTCTCACCCCATCTTCCCCCATTGCATGAACCTGCAATAAATTTCCCGCCAATGCCATATGGTGGCAAGTCATGTGTGGGATTCAGTATTCTGTGTTATTTATTTATTTCCCAGGTGTTGCTTTGCTATTAGTGATTCATGTGTTATTGTGTATGATCTGCTGCTGGGATCTATGACATGGAGTGTGCAGGGTTTTTGGAAGATGTCCCAGGCTGAAACGAAGCCATGGATTTGGAATAATGTGGCAGCACTCCGCACCATCCATGATGGAAAACTCACTCAGCCGAGTGAGTTTTCTATATTTCTTTGTACCTAGGAATGGTCGACTAAATTTTATTATAAACAGTGATTCATGTAAAAGGGGGAGATGAGTGAGAGTTTTTGGGACTACTACCAAGTCTTTAGGATGGAATTAATCAACTATATGAAATGCATTTTAGTTACATATTTCCAGATTTTAAACATTGATTGGTTATACATACCTCTTGATTATTCTTGTCTCGTGACAATTGCATTTATATACTGATTTGCAACAGAATATTTGTTTTAATAGAAATATTATGTCTCCTGAATTACATTTAGTATTATCAAAATACTGTAATGAAGAAATATTTGTAATTAATCGGTCTACAAAGTTGCAAAATACTGGAACACTGAACTTACTGTGATTGTCTCTGACAATTTAAATCATTTATTTTTCTACAACTAGAGAAATCCTGTCAGTGAAGCATAAATAAATAACCTTAGTTTCACCTTTAAAACTAACATCATACCCATCTATTAATAATTTTAATGTAAATCTAATACAGCTTGTTCTTGTATAGATTATTACCCTCAATACATCATTCTCAAATTAGTTTTAATATTTTAATCTATGTGACACTCTACACTCTACATCAGCCTAGTTGCACAGTAATGGCCAAAGTGAATTAGGGCAGGTGAGCATCACAGAGTGAGGCAGGGCTGTTTTACTGACTGACCTCAATTTGTCTCCTGAGAACCACAGCTTGTCCTGGCAGGTGGTAAAAAAAAAAAAAAAAAAAAACTCTTTACCTTACAGACGTTGATTCCACTTCCATTATTAAGATTACATTATAGCACTTGTACTTGACCTCTTTCTTTTTCTTTTTTTTTTTACATGCCTGCTCCTTACTAACCGCAGATGGCCTTTTGTGACTGCTGTTGTCAACTATTGTGATTAAAAGACACAAGGGCTCTTTGTAGTAATCAAATTGATTGGCTTTAGGGGAAATGTAGGGTATTTTATTAGTAGAGTAACCACATGCAGATACACTTGATTATAAACATATCCCAGAAGAGTTGTTGAAGTCCTTGAGTCAGTAAACATGGATATTTAATTTCAGTTTTTCAGATTGGGTCAGGCAGTAAGTGAACACATGGTAACTCCTAACTCCTTTATCTCTGATTGTGTCAATTAAAAGGGTAAAAAGATAAACTAGTAGTTAACAATCGACATTTAAAAGGGTGAAAAGGTAATCTAGTAGTTAACAATGGACATTTAAAAGGGTAAAAGTATGATGTAGTAGTTAACAATGAACAATGAAAAGGGTAAAAAGATAAACTAGTAGTTAACAATGAACAACCAACTATGTCAGTTCATCTTTTAGCTCTCAGTATGACAGCATCCTCAGCTTTTATTCCCTCTGTGTCTGCTCACTTAATGCACACCGGGTGCCTTTAACTCTTCTTTTTGTACTCAAATCTTCTTTGTGCCCACTTCTTCAGTACATCACTCAGTGGGGATTACATTCATCATGAAAAAGAAAATCTTGATTATGGCTATAGTCCATGAAAACATGCTGTGAAGAAATGTTTGCCTCTCCGGAAACTCAGTTATAAACGACAAAAATGTTTCTGCAGTGCCATTCAATTGAGCTTCAGAGAAAAAACAGGCTTTGACAAAACACCCTGTAGATTTTTTTTCCTTAATAATTGGAGGGACTGCATGAATGTTTAAATGGAAATGCAGGGACATACCTCTGGTCAAAAGGCATATCTCTGTCAAAAGACTCCTTCACTAAATTGGTTGATTGAAAGAAACTTTGTTTTTCTTTTTTTTAACCCTTAGATGCATAAGTGGGGTCAAAAATGACCCCAGCAGTAGTTTTTTTGCAATATCTTTGTAATTTTAAATTTTTATCGTTTAATCTTCCATGTATTCCTCAAATAGGTTGTCTTTGACACGAGGCCATTTGGATTTGTATCTAATTGTTATATTTTTTAAGTAATTGCATTTTTTGTATCAGTACCACACTCTTCCATACGCGGGGTCAAAAATGACCCCAATCATTTTCTATGGAATTTCAAGGGTTAACCCTAGGAGCCTTTGATTTTTATCAACTGTGACTGTCAGGTATATTTACTGTCGATCCACACATCTAATGTCAGCAGTCTCACCACCCCTAAAGATTATTTTTTCACAGCAACATACATGTATTATTAGTACAAGTATTATCATCATTTGTATACCTCAGAATATATATGCTGTTATAAAATATGAACTTAGTTTCCACATACATGATTTTTGTGTGATATAGTGTTGTGTTATCATCATCAAATTGTAAAGCGTCCTTGGATATGTGAAAGGTGCTATATAAATCGCACCTATTTTCATTATTATTATAATTATTATTATCAAATTACTTTCTAGTAAGCTAACACTAGCTAACTAAGATAGCTAACATTACCGTATTTGTTGTGTAGAGAAGCAGACTCTCACTATGATGGTTAGGGTTAGGGTTATGACAGGGCCAACAGAAGAGAAAGAGGTGTAAGATGTGTGCAAAGCCACCAATAGTTGCTGGAAATGCAGTGACTCTGTGTGCAGTGCTCACAGCCAGAAACAAGTAGTTTGTAACAGCTGCTCACAGTGAGAAGAAAGAAGACGCGTGTGTGTACATGCATAGACAGACAGACGGATACACAAACAATGAATGTTGAAGTTGTGATAGCATGGAAAACATGAAATCATTCATATGTTATAATATTGCATTAAATGCATTGATTCTAATTGGGATACTTTTTGGATGTTAACCGTTTTTGACCTTTTTGAAAGCTGGGATAAAAAGTGATAAATGAGCTTGTCAAACATGAAATAATTATTTTGTTGACCAAAATATAATACAAATCATCATCTTTAACCAAAATGAAATACATTTCTTAAGTTTACAGCATAAAACGCATTCATTCTAATTGGGGTCATTTTTGACCCCACTCATGGAAGAGTGTAGGTATCTGTAGGTCATGCATCTAAGGGTTAAGTCACCAAGGGACTGTGCTGAGTAGATATTAGTTTTCTCCCCTATTGCTCTACCCTTTAGCTTTAAAGACAGTGCTTTTAATCTAGTTTAAAACACCTCTTTGTCCCATGGGTGACAATAAAATGTGAATGCTCTCAACCGGTAGAAGACACTTAAATAGTGAAGTATTTCTCTCTCATTCTCTCAACAGACAAAGCTACGATGGACTTGAAAAGACGCTGAAGGAAGTCTTCAGTGAACGAAGCAACATCCTGCACCAGCTCTCCAAGACATCAAAGGAGCTGGACAGCATAAAAGGCAACATTCAGGTTGGAATTTTACTGTTTCTCCTTGACAGACGCAGCGATGTTAGAAGGCTTTGTTGGCTGTGAGTTCAGGGCCGGATGTAATTTAACAGCCTCTAATTTCTGCCATTACATGACTTGGAAAAGAGTGATTCCAGTTCTTCTTCTTGATTATTTTCCAATCAGCCTGCTATATGCCAATTTATAGTTTTTAAATATGAATGTGGAAGTATTTTCTATTTGATGACTCAACCTCACTGTTATGTATGCAGTGATTTACTTGAAATGCAGTTGCTGAATAAGCAACACAGGGATGGAAATGCATATCCATTAGAAAGTATCAGTAAGTAAGTAAGCAAACTCTTTTTTTAGCACTTATGAGAACAGAAGTTAGTCTTTCCCAAGAGAAAGAAAAGATAAAATAAAAAAATAAATACAAAAAGACAGGATGATCAATCCAAACAAATGTTCTATTCGCTTCAAAGCCTCAAAGGCTTCAACTGTAATCATCAATGCTCTGATTTAAGGAAAACTACGGTTTGAATGAACTTACTCTTCTTGTGTAATGAAGGATTATTCACAACATAACAGGCACTTCAGGTTAAATCTTTGTTTATACAGTACTGTGCAAAAGGTTTTAGGCACTAAAAGTAAAGTGAGGATGCTTTTAAATGAATTGTTTGTATTTATCAATGGACTACATACAATGTTCAATAAACAGCTGAAATCTAAATGAAACATCCATTTGGTGTGACCTCGCTTATACAGCAGCAGTTCTCGGTACACCTATACACACTTTTTAAAGGCACACGGCAGGTCGGTTGTTTCTGGATCTTGATGAATTTGCCTCAGTTCTTCTGTGGATTTCAGTGTCTCAATTATTTCTGTTTCTTTATATAATCACAGACTGACTCCATGATGTTGACATCAGGGCTCTCTAGGGGCCATACCATCTGTTGCAGGACTTCTTGTTCTTATTATACATGAAGATAGTTCTTTATGACTCTTTCTGTATATTTGGGGTTGTTTTCACGCAGCAGAATCAGACACATCTCTGATGGTACTGCATAATATATAAGAATCTAAACATGTAAAGTGCTTGAAAGCTAACCTGGCAAAATTGTCACTGTTATCTTGGTCCTGGATTACAGCAGTGATGTTTGTGAGCAATATGTTATTATAACCGATGGTCTGAGCTACAAAAATACAAGCCAATTTCTCATAAACTGCAGGTTTGCTTTAATTATATCTATTCCAGGCTACACAGTAATTTTGAAAGAATGTGATGGCTCCTATCAAACGAGAAAGTAAACAAACCTGTGGCTTTAATGAGAGCTTCATGCAGGTTTAAAACACTTATTTTTTTTGTGGGGGAAAAATGCAGCATCTCGACATTTAGAGAAATGCTAGTATACACCCAAACCCAACTTAACATGTATTTGTGTTCTGGAAAGTTTTGAAGATTGTTGCCCTAATTAAATTTGGCCTGAAAACAAAGATGCAAAAATATATATAAGGATTCCTGCAGTGAATGTTATTTTACATAAAGTGAGAATAAAATGTGGGTTCATAAGACAACTTTAGTTGGATGATAATGAGGATTATTATCCCTGCTGCAAGGGGAGGTATCTGTTGGTTCCGCCAAATGCTGGTCTTGGACATTTTACCAAGTAATGTACCTTATTATACTGTAGATATTATAATGCTATGAGCCTTCTCAAGAAACACAATTATCTGAGTGTTAGATACTGCACATCGCTTCCCACCAGCCAGATTAGGTCAACTTCATTACAGCTCTTGGCAATGACAAGAAATGAACAGAAACTCAATTATACATTCAGATATTTTAATTATTCAGTATTTTTCAGTCGCATCAGTGCGTACAACAATGATCCTGCAAAATAATCCTCCCTCTTGGACATTTAGACCTCAGGTTTCAGACGCCCTGGGTTTCTGCACAGCCCTCCCAAAGCTGCAGTCTGAGTGGTAGTTTGGTGTTGGTGTTTTTAAGCTTCAGGCAACTTTTGTTGGCCGGTAAAATTGTCAGCAAATCAATAATCAAACTAATGATATGCACACTTTTCCTGCATCAGTGTTTGTTGGTAATACATGTCCCACGTGTATGGGGGAAAAAAAGCTCATGTACTCTGGTTACCATCGTCCCCTGGGTGGGCTTTGATGTCTATTCACTCCAGGCTAGCAAGGTTGGCATCTATCTTGGCCCTGGGCCCTGCGCCAGCATGCTGGGCAGGGCAGAGGTTGGGTTAGATTTGAAATAGTGTTCGGTGGAACAAATCTATTCTGCAGGGGGAAAACATCATCTACATAAAAATCATCAACTTTTAAAGGAGAATCAAGTCAACAGGGACAAGCACTTAGTATTTTAGTATTGGGTTTGATGGAGTAAATGTTTATAGTTTTAATGAGTTGCCCTCTAGGTGCAGGTCAGCAACCTTAATAATTAAACTTTATGTGATGGGGTGATTTATTGTTGGCAGTGGCTCCCGGGTGAGA
The DNA here is from genome assembly GCF_963691925.1 of Scomber scombrus. NCBI lineage: Eukaryota > Metazoa > Chordata > Actinopteri > Scombriformes > Scombridae > Scomber > Scomber scombrus. The sequence goes on along the minus strand of NC_084970.1, from coordinate 30,824,089 downwards.
TCCTTATATATCATTTAGTACTATAATAGGAGTTCTTTAGCCCTGCACCTAAATGTGGCCTTTGGGAGCTATTTGGATTGTACTTTGAAAAAATAACCTCATGAAACATTTGCAAATGAGTTAAGAGTAGATGCTGTCAGAATTCAATGTCATGATCACATTTGAGGATTGTAGACTGATCCAGTATGTGCCAAGTGCTTGTCACATACATGATTTTTTGTTGAAAATGAAAACAGTAGTACAATTTGTGGACAGTGTTGCAGGGAAGCTTGGAAAACTGGCCATTTGACTCATAGTTCAATGACAGATGATACAAATCACCAAATTACAGGGGGGGACCCCTTGAGAGAGGAAGAAGGAATAGCTGTGATTTGGCTTGTAATACACACTTCAGAGCAGTTTTACTGTTCTAACTGCACAGTTTCAACTTGACATTATTTTGAGTAAATATGCATTCCCTAATGTCAAAAACTGTTGCTGGCTTCTTTCCTTTTTCTTACTCTTCAACATAACGCTCATGAGACGACGTCAGGGACTGGGGAGAAGGAAAAAAACATCTCCTCTGTGACAGGAGGATACAGGGTTTATGGAAATGTGATGTTAATTGCCACAAATATTACCTTCGAGCGTAATTTAAAGAGAAGCTATCTCCCCTTTGAGTCCTCATTTTCTTAGAAGTTTGGAAATGTCTGTCCAACTCATAACAAATACAAAATATCTTGAAGGGCTCATAGGGCAATCAGAGACCTGATTAATCCATAATTACCCGTCAGGCAGGTGTTTAGGCGCCAGTAGAAGCTGTGCGCTTTTTCTCTACCCACGTTAGGATTTTTAAAAGATATTCATCATCAGATTGTTAGAGGCTACATCATTTTTCTGTGGCATCAACAGCATTTTACATCTGCTGCATCATTTTATATTACCGGTTTTCACCTCAATTATTTTACAATACGTTTAATCCCCCTGTGACTTCCATTGTTAACATTGAAGCTTCTGACTTTTTTTGCCTGGAGTGAACTTGCAACTTTGAAAACCCCAAGGTGCATTTTGAATCAAAAGTGTATTGTACACAGTATATTTATTTCCCCCTTGTTTCCTCAGTGCTTTGTCATGAGTCTCATTTTGGAGTTTGCCTTTCTTTCCTCGAAAAACAAGAATGTGTTTCTTTTCTCTTTTAGTCACTGAAAAATGTTGACTCAGTGGCCAAGAAGGACGTGCAGAGGATTCTGGATCTCAGCCACAAACAGAGGTAAAGTGAGGCATCATGAGTGTGTTAGACATGAGTTAATAACATTGCTGTTGCTGCTCACGATTGTCATAAAGATTAAGGTTAAGACATTAAACATCAGTAATACATGGTGAAGTGATCAAATCTAAGGCATGGGATTTTTTTAATGAACACCAAAAATGTGTAATTAAATCATAAATAAAACAAATAAGCAAATAATGTCCTACTAATTAGAAAATAATGCAGGAATCCATTCTCCATCAATCAAATGTTCATTTATCAATCATTTAATTGACATTAACACATATTAAAGGCCCTGACAATTGAAGTATTTCTCTATATAACAAAATATTCATGAATTCATAAATACACAACAATCAAAGTCATCTTTAGGTATTATTTATTTCAGCACTGAAAAAAAACTCCTCTCACACAGCTTCATCGGGTCTGCATGGTTTGATATGGTTTGATTGATTGAGTGCCAGTGACATAGACAAACAACCTGACAACTGTCATGACATTTTGATCCAAATGTTGCCGCAGTAGATCCTCATCAGTGCCTCACACCACCTTTTTTTTTTCTCTCAGCCTAATCAATATCAAACCAATGATAAAGAAACAGGGAATAAAAGAAAAAAGTTTTGCAGAAAATAGTATGCTCACACTGGATCCCATCACCTATAGTAAATTAAGCTCACAAGGCCTTTATATAATGATTTATTCACCATTATTGATGCAGGTTATTCTAAGGCATTGCCCAGTTTGCTTTTACAAGTCAGTGTACACAGAAGCAGCTGGATAATACATAATCCAATCATAAATCATTCTTGTACACTTGGAAATAATCTGCCTGTCTTTTTTTTGTGAAAAAGCACATGAAGCATCTGTGATTTAGAGTTATATTTTTTTGCAGGCGAGCTGTAAAAGTGTTTACCTAAAGTGCTTTACCAGTTAGGATTGTCTGATTAATGTTGTGTGTAATGAGACTGTTAATGATTAGGAGTCATTTGTGGCCTCCATGCTCTCCAAAATGTCAGCCTGATTGAAGTCCAGCCTCCTGTGTGCAGTATCTTGATAGCTAATCAATAGGCTATCACCAGTCCATGGCAGCTCTCACATGTCATCAAGCTAAAAACCATAAAGCAGCGGCTTGGCTCAATGTTGCCTACCAAGCATTTGTTAGCTGCTTTTTTATCAAAGTGTTATTAATCCCCCCTTGGAGTTTCATCTATGCCAAGTTTGATTACTAGCTGACTCCATCATGGTGGATGCAGACAGGTGATTCATTGCAAGTCATTTATTTTTGACAACTCTTAACAGCCATTTGATTGCTTTCTGAAAATAATTTTGCTACATACTGTAATGCAAAAAACAATGTGTACTAACAGATCAGGTACAAAAAGCAGAAGAGTTGCATTTTAATGTTTCAAAATAGAAAACTGTTAATTCAGCTATGAGTTAATCTGCTGTCAACCTTTTTGGACTCACTTGCATGTTTACTACTCTTTGCCTTGAACGTAAGACAATCTCACGTTTACTGTGCCCTTGTCTGTCAGTTTGGGCAGTTTTGATCTTGTTTCTACAAAATGTTTCCAAGTGGTGGATGCAGGAGAAGGGAATATAAATGAAATGCCAGAGGAGTGGTGGTTGGCTGGTCGCTGTGAAGAAAAATGTTTGCAAGGCTGAACTTATGCCAAGAGACAAGACCACTGGCATATAAAATATGAGAGTGCTGTATATGGCTGTTGAACAGTGAGATTCTCTCCACACAAACATCGAGCATTGCTGCATTGCTTTTAAAGTTACTGCTGCCTAACTACTCCACTGACCGACTTTGACCTCGTCATATAGTCTCAAACTTAAAGCTATGCTTGGAAACAGTAAATAAATTGTTACCTTTAATTTAACTGAGCTGCCTCATAATGAAATGTCTACAAGCGTTTTTGAAACCACTGACCCACATCACTTGCCCACTTGATTCATAATTCAGTGTGCATTGCGGTTATCTGTGCACAGGAGCATCAAACGGTACTGAAATACTCATTGCATTCTATTTCATTAACATTTATGTTAAACGCATAATGAATGCAGCACATGTCTTCATACAGCATGAATAAAATCAGTGTTGGGTGTTCCAAATGCTCATAGGCTACTACATAATACAACAAAATGAATACTACATACTGTGTTTTCCTTATACTACATCTCCCCATTGACATGGAATCAAGCTGACTTTTTTGTATCTTGGTTAATCTTTGTTAAAAGGTGCATTAATGTGAGTCTTTGCACTTATTTAAGGGATAACTAGCCATACACGGCAGGGGAAAATAACGCCTGCAGCTGAATGCTTATATTCAAACTAGGAAAGATAAAAGATTCATGCATGTGAATTATGTTTACACTGTAAATAAGGTAAATGTAATTCATTCATTTATACGGTGGACATTAAGTGTCAAAATTCAATGTTGCAAATATTAAGTCACAATGTGTGCTTCCTAAATTTTGAATTTGTGAAACTTAAAATTACAATATTATTTCAACATATTTGTTTACCAACTGCTTTGCATTAATACAAATGTCACTCATGCAAAACTTGATGTTTGTCATGCAATTAAAAAAATTACTCTTGAGCACAATTAAATATATCCAAAGAGTTGGGGCTCAAAGGTCCAACTAAAGTTAACCTTAAACAATAGAGTGAAGAAAGCCATTCAATGTCAGAGACTTTTAGGCCTCTGAGAGTGTGAGAAAGATGTGCTAACAGAATGTTTCTAACTTGACAGAGAGGAGATGAAATCCCTCCAGGCAGCCTTGCAGAAGCAGCTGGACGAGGCAAATGAGAGAGCAGAGAAGCAGCAGGCCACGGTAAGACAGAACTAACCTGACCATCAACATCCGGTCTTCTCTAACCAGCCCCGTCACCTGTCACACAGGCCCCTCAGTGAGCCACGCTTATTAGCCAGCAGCCAGCTCTTTCGGCTCCTTGCCTCACCACTTAATTGAAAATCTCAGAAATAGCGAGAGAGTGCTTTGTGTCCCGTCTGCCCAACCCCCACCCAAACATTAACAAGATTGAACAAAGGCATTATGACGCTAACAACACCTATCCATCTGTTTCGCCACCTCTCCATACAAAGGATCAACCATTCCGTCTTTCTATCTGTATCTCCCAAATGTTTTAATACACAGGCTCCAGTAAAAAAAAAGAAAAGAAAGAAAGAAGATTCACGGGAGAAAAAAACATTAATGCTTGACTTTGTGTGGTGCTCTTGAGGTATTAACCTGGGGAGGGGGGGTTAATACCTCGGACATGGTACTTTAATGCAGCCTTGCTTAACTGAATGTCACTCTGCATCTAATTAAATTCTACACAGGCATTTTGAACACTGTCTGGCTAATGAAATAATAACAGATGATTATTTTTATTAATTAGTTGTTTCTATCCATCCATCCATCCATCCATCCATGTTTATCATATAGGATTAGGGCTTCAACTAGAGTCAAAGGATTACATCTTCAAATGTCTTATTTAATCAACAGTCCAAAGTCTAGATATTTAGTTTTCTATACTGTATGACAAAGAAAAGCATTAAATCATCACATCTCAGAAGCTAAATTCGGCAAATGTTGGAATAAAATGACAATTCGATCATCAAAATAGTTGCTGGTTAATTTTCCATTGATCGACAAATGGATTTATTGACATTGCAATCAGTGAATATTGTGCTTTTTAACTTGATAAGACCTGACAAGAATAAATAATTAGATCATTAAAATAGTGGCTTTTTTGTTTTCTGTTAATCAATAAATAAATGTACTTAATCATTTCAGCTATACACAGTTTTTGTTTTTACAAACGATTATAAACAACTGAAGCTTGAATATTACATTGTCATGTATGCAGATGATATTCTGATTAAAATTGTAATGACTTAATTCAAGTGTAATACTTAAGATGCAGCTGTATATGACTAGTTTATGAGAACAATGTAACATCTAAATCCAATTAAATGGGCAGATGTGAACAGATTGAATGTGTGTCATGTGTGACCATCATGGTTAGATATGAATATTGAAGGTCTTAAGAAGAGATGCTGTTGTCAATTGAAACAAGTTCACCTTTGGTCACTTTACTAATCATGACAAAATAATTAATGGATGTGTTTTGTTCTACAGTCCATTGCTATTTTAACCACCAATTAGCTCTATATCAGAATGACTATGACTGATCACACTTGGAGTCTGCCTGATATTGTTGTTTTATTATTTTATATTTTATTATTTTTCTATAGTATAGTTGATAACAATGCTTTGCAATTAATTTGATGTTTTGATGTCACCATTAGTTGCCATATATCTAAATGTACATTACATTTACTTTTTTTTCTTTCAGTTATTCCTTAAAATGATAATTGTGCATCTGGCTGTATTTTCTAATAATGAATTAACCATTTTTTTTATCACATTTTTTAACCTATATATAATCTGCTTTGATTGTATTTCCATTTTTTGTATTAATGTACTTTTTGGACTGTTTGAATTATGAAAGGGAACTTAATAACTTAACACCACATAAATAGCAGGGGCTCCACTGTGGATGTGTAGGATAATTCCCATAAATAAACAATACCTTTAAACAAAAACATTTTTATTATAAACCTGTATGTCTATTGAATTAACTGAACTCCACTAGCCTCTTATCCGAAACTGCTGTAACCGTTATGTTTAAGCCCCAGTTTAAGTCTATTGTTATAAACGCAAATTCATTTAAATGTACTGTAGCTTGTCCATGGAGATGTCGCATTGTTGAAAAATTATGCCTATGCATGTGCTCCACCTTATTTTATTGTCCCACATTTGTATCCTCATACATTCAAAGAGACACAAAACTCCTTATCAACAAATCACCATGAAGCCTGACTGGCTATACTAGCAACAGAATGCCTCTGGGATTTCAATTCATGCTAATGAAAAGCTTGTCCTGCTACAGTCCCGAATTCTTATGCGCAGTCACAAGGTTTAATGTGCACCGTGACATTACGATCAACAATCAAATCATCTGCACTGTGTACAGTAACATTTCAAATGACATTCATGGCATTTTCCTGAGACCACAGACCCTTTTGCAGAGTCTTATGTTTTGAATTTGACATTTATGTTCTGTCAAATGGCATTTATCACCCTGCTTAGATTCAAGATTAAAAAGAACACCTCTGTAAACATGGTAATATGTATTGCAGCTTCTGATGTGCAGAAAACACCAACAACACACAGACCAAAATAAAAAGTGACTAAATATGCCAGTAGGTACAAGTAATTACATATGAGTCAATCTCTGCTGCATTTTGCAGTGAATGTTCTGCACATCAGAAGCTATAATAAATACTACCACAACTTTGACACAGACTGAAATATCTAAGCAAGTATTGGATGGATTTGTATGACATTTTGTACAGATATTCATTGTTATCAGATGATGACATACTGTCTTCTGAACATCAACATCTCAGCATCAGCTTTCACTAAGAGAGACGTGAGACAGCTATTTGTCTTAAACAAAACAAACTCAGGTATTTTCAAACCATTCGGAGGTAATCTGGGTCTTAAAGTCTAAACAAAAAGCTTTTGGAGGTCATTTAAATATTTCAAAGGGAGATCAGATTCAACATCTATTGATAGATTATAATTTGGATTTCCTGGCTCTGAGTCAAATTTGGGTGAACAATAATATTTTAACTATGATTGATGTTCCTGGGTATGCTTGTTACAGAAAACACAGACTATTGGGAAAAGAAGGGGTAGTCCTTATTTATAACAGAGACACCCTGAAGTTCTCTGAAATGAATCTAGAAACGTTTGATGTATATGAATGTTTAATCTTAAATATTGTCTTGTCACCTAAGATGAGTTTCAACATTGTAATTCACTATAATCCTTTGTCTTAAAATGTATCATTTTATCGTGATTTAGATGAACTGTTAAACTGTTAAATGGGGCAGCTGTGGCTCAGGAGGTAGAGTGGGCCATCCACCAATCGAAAGATCAGCAGTTCAATCCACGGCTCCCCAGTCTGCATGTCCTTGGGCGAGATACTGAAACCCAAATTGCTCCTGATGGCTGTGCCATCAGTGTATGAACGTGTGTGTCTGTGTGAACGGGCGAATGTGGGTTGTTAGCACTTTGAGTGGTTGGAAGACTAGAAAGGCACTATATCAATGCAGTCCATTTATTTTAGTCCAGTTACCATTGTCACAGTAAAACTGTATTACTTGGAGATTTTAACATAAATAGTTTAGACAAAGGCAGTAAAACTCAAAATTATTAAGTAAAACACTTCTTCTAATATAATGTTTATGAATAAATATGAGTGAGTCACATAACACATAATTAACTGAAATATCTGTCTAATCATAATTTGACCATTGATCCCAGAAATGTTTGCTATAGACCAAACAACAAACATTTGCAGAGTGGGATTGAAAAGAACGAAATCCCTGTTTGAGAGTGAAGAAAGGAACATAAATTGAGATTCAGTTCTACAAACATGTGATTTAAATAAATTTCGAAATCTGTTGATGGTTTCACTTGTAAATACAAAAATGTATAGAGCCATTAAAATATGGTTTAAAAAAAGGCTGACTGCCTTTGATCAATAATGATATTCCTCAAATAATGAAAATGAGGGATCTCACATTAAACAAATCATTATACATTGATAGTTGTACCTTTTAAAGTGGTCAGTGAATCGAGAAAAGCAAAGAATGCCTACTTTTTGCTGTTGATTAAGCCAATGTGAGGAAATAGCTCATCTCTTTTGGAGGCATATAAATAGACCTACTAAATGAGAGTCTAATCAGGGAAAAGGAATAATTCAATTAAATGTAAATTAATGTAAATCAGTTCTGATAGCATGGTAATTGCAAATGCACTTAATGCCTATTTTGTCCAATCAGTGGAGGAACTGGCAGCAAACTTTAAAGTGATAGAGACGTCAGCAAATGACACAGCAAATTCCCTTTCCAGCACACAGACTGATCAAGGTAAAATTCAACAAATGATTTATCAATTAAATAATTCAAAGGCTGTTTGAATGTTTGGGTTAGACACTAATTTCATTTCAAATAGTAGGTATATACTTCAACGAGGCATGTAAAAAATGAATTTATCCATCACTACTGGGGAATTTCCTGGGAAAGCAAAGAATTAAAACTCTAATTTATATGTCTGGAACACCTGACCAAGCTTGTGATCATAGACCGATCTAAATTCCCCCTGCAATCTTGAAAGTTATTGATTAATTTTCTTGAACGAAACAAGCATCTACATCCAAAACAATTTGGGTGTTGACCAATATATTCAACTGAAATGGCTACATAATATCGTTCAGAAATGATTTAGAGGCATCTAGATGATGGTAAAGTAGTGGGAGAATTATTTTTCAGCCACAAAATGCCTTTGATACTGTGATACTTTTTAATTGCAAAATGGGCATACCACAAGTTTCTATCTTGGGACCACTGCTCTTTTGCATATCCATTGATCAGTTAGCAGACAGCTGTAAAGAGATCGGGTGCCAACAGGATACAGAGTTACTGAAAAGGCGAATGGCTTCAAAGTAATTTCCTGACTCTAAGCTGTACAAAAACTTTTTAAATGTGCTTTTCAATAAGACGAAAGTGAAACGTAGCTTTCTAATAACTATGGATCAGAAGGAAATAGAGAAAGTAAATGTCAAATATCTAGATGTTGTCTTGGATTCCCTATTAAATTTTGAAGCTGATATTTGGAAAGTGTTTAAGATTGTTAAGACTAACCTTAACTGTTTTCAACTTATAAGATATTGCTTACCCATAAAGGCTGCCCAACTATATACACACAACATGATTTTATTGCATCTTTGTCATTGTGTAACCGTCGGGGGCCAGGCAACCTAATCAATAGTGAAATCTGTGTCATTATACAAACAAACTTTGAAAATATTGGATCAGAAGCCAATAAAATGGAAGTATTGTAAAATTCCGAAAAAGTATAATTTATTAAGCTTTGAGAATTTTATAAATCCCTCTTACATAAAATGTCTTTTTAGTATTTGAATGGCCTTGATCCAGAACTAGTCAGTCAAATGATTTTTAAACTATAATACTAAAGCAGCCACTACAAGGGGAGACTGCAAACCAGGAAAACACAAAACAACCATTGGTCAATCCTCTTTTCCAGTCAAAGGCCCTCTGATTTTGAATACCCTGCCATCAGAAATAAAAAAAAAAAAATATTTTAAAGATTTCAATACTCAGGCAAATCTGTGAATACTATGATACATGGGTCTCTACAGCATGCATGTTAATGCTCATGCCTTTTGTTCTTAATCATCATTTTCAATCATTGTTCTTAAGTGTCATTTGTAGTATTGGTTGTATTGGTATTGGTATTGGTAGTATGTCTGCTGTTGGTCTGTAGGCCTATAGTAGTTGTTTACTATGTATTGTATCCATTAAAAGCCCAACCAGGGACAAAGACTGCAAATTGGCTATGGCCAAACATCCTATAAACATTGCATTACTCGCATTTTATTTAAACACAATCATCAGGTCGAAATCGCACACTAAAGTAATATAGTGAACATTTTAGTTGAAGCTAATTAAAGCTTATTTATTAGTTGTTAAAACTGTTGTAGATACAATTTTTTGCCGATTAACTAATCAATTAATTAGTCGGTTAAATTGTTCAGCACCACATGATTCATAATTCAAGCAAAAAAGAAAAAAATAATAATTTAGGAAAACGCAAATGTTCCAAATTTTTAATGACTTTGTGCTGTTCAACCAGACAGACATGTTTCATTAAGCAGTACATTTACTGTATAATTGTCAGAAAACAACATTGCATTGGTTTCACCTACAGAACCAGTCAAAACTTTGGTTACATTTTCATACAAAGGAATGAGAAGGCGTGTGTTTGACTGGTACTGTAATCCAGTTTAAGACCAATAAAACACATCACTTATGCTATGCTTCATTTTCCTAATCTCTAATTTTTTACATTCCACCTGACATATAGAGCTAAAACAACAACAACTAACAATTTTTAACTGAAAACCTAAATGCTGCAGCAGGGTGTTTTTTGAACCAGTCCTGCAGGCTGCAGCAGTGACTGAAAGGCTCAAACATGAACCTTGATGTTATCATGCCGTGCTCGGGGATGTGAGTCAACTGGTGAGGCTTAGTTTACAGTTCCCTGAGGTGCATACCTGGTATGAGGTCACCAGCACCATGAATCTTTTCCTCTTTGTCCTCAGGCCTATCTTGACGACCTCTCTGAAGGACACACAACGTTCTAAAGCCGTCTTTACAGGATGACAAACAGAAAGAAAGACAAAACCTTGACCTATCTAACCACCTCCCTCCTAACCCCCACCTCCCTCCAACACAGACACATAGATAATTCATTTGTGTAGATATATGGTAGCCATTGGCAGCAGTTTTCCATCTGCACTTGGTGTTTGAACCTCTGTCTGTTTGCTAAACACAAGCCACAGGCCTGCACCAGCAAGACATGCTGAGCTCATGATAAAAGGATTGCGATAAAAAAAGATATCACTCTGACATGATGAGCATATGGGCTATTAAGTCAGGCACACAGTGGAAAATAGGCAGTCGCTCACTGCAGGAATAAATGCCTCGGCAAATCATATGTGCTGCAATCAGAGAGTCGCGGATGGAACATTTCTGGACACTTGTTATGCTAAACTAACTTTGCAAGACACAAGGGAAATATACTACGTGGCAGCAGTTTTTATCAGAAATTAAAAAGTATTTTAGCCTTGATAGGTGGCCATCTGAAAGTGAAATACTGTGTTTTGAATTTCACTATAGTCAGGGGCCTCTGCGGTTCTGTCAATTTATGAGGAACAGTGATCATTTATGGAAGGAGCCTCGATATACTGCCTACATGTAAACTTACCAACACTGCTCATATCAGTTAAATTAAAGATAATAAATCAAATGCTGCCTGACACAATTTTTATTTTTTTCTGCTTACACTAGCATCATCACAAACATTTGGTACACTTCAGTGCTAATGCATAGAGGCTGCATTATTTTATTTATTTATTGATTGATTTTTTTTTTTTTTTTTTTTTGCTTCAACTTTCTTTCTTTTTTTTTTCAATGACCTTAATAATCAAACTAAATGCTGCACCATGAGTTTTTTTGTTTTTTTTCTTTCCTCCTCTTATGTTTTCAATGTGTCTTTATTTTTATATTTTCCATTCTCGGGGGAAGTGGCAGTGACTGAACGGTTCAAACATGACCTTTTATGTTATCATGCCCTGCTTGGGGATGTGAGTCAACTGGTGTGATCGAGTTTATAGTTCTCCAGGGTGCTTTGATTGAAAGTGAAAAAAAATGTGACCTTGACTTTAAAAAGGGAAAAGAAAGAGATATTAGAAATATTATAATATTGGAGTACAGTAAATCAGATTCTAAAGTGTCATAATTACGTACATCCATTCAATGCACTTAATTTAAGTACATTGTATGAATTGGTATAATTATAATATGTTTTTTTTTTTTAAATGTTCATTGAATGACAGTGAAGCTGGTGATTCAGTGTGATTATTCTTCTTCTGTTCTCTCTGTCTCCAGATCAAATTAATTAAAGTGGAGATGGAGAAAAAAACCAAAATCATCAAGGATTTACAGCAAGAGGTGAGTCATCAAAGCATCATTTCATGTGTGTTTGAGTCACACCACATAAAAAAGTCCTGTTTTCATCCTCATTAATGTTCAGTGTAGACTTTCACAAGGTTTAACCAAAATGCAGAATTTTACTCTAATTCACTTATCAGGAGCCCACTTTTCCTGCCCTGTCTGCTTCCATTACGTTTAATGATTTTCTGTTCGCCAAATGCCTTTTGACAATCCCCAGAGACGACAGGGGGGAGAGCTTGTTGCTTTCAATCAAAGGTGGACATTCGCCGGCATGAATATATCTATTTTACCAAGTAATTTGTAAACAGTGGAGTGTGTCTTTGATCATGATTGTGATCATGACTGCTGTGGCTTGGGTTGGTTGAGAAATTGGTCTCTCTTCTTCTGCCTCTTCTGCAATGGATTTCTCTCTCCGTATGAATGTCAGTGGAAAATAGTTAATCTAGAAAGAAGCATTTCTCTTTGATTCTGAGGGGCTGACACCATAATCTGATGTGTACCGCTGATGCCTTAAGATAGCTGGGGAAACACGTTGTGCTGGTTAATACCATTGTAGTGGTACAAAAATATATGACAACACATTATCTACCGTTTGCCTTGTTATATATCTGTAGGACTAAAATAGAATAAAGTCACAAACATCAAAACAACATGTAGGCTTGTGTTAAATACACCAGCTGCTATTATTATTTGAGGCACAGAGGGGTTTGTCTAACAGGTATGTGACATGAAAACTCCTACAAAAATCATGCAACATCAGCCATTTAGCTGGTATATGTATGACCCCTTACCCAGTATAACTGTAAATATCGAGAGAGTTTTGCTGCTTCAGAATGACATGAGTCAGGTTTTTATGGCATTTTCAAGCTCACATACACAGATTCCATTAAAACAGATTTTAACTTGTCAGGAGTGGTGTAATGTAAGTAAGTACTCAGTACTGTACTTGAATACAATTTAGAGACATTTGCAAGTTATGTATTTCTATATATGTCTTTTCTTGTACTTCTACTCTACTGCATTTATGAGTCAAATGTACTCTTTAACTCCATTTATTTGACACCTAAAGTTACTAATTATATTGAAGATTTTGAAGACAAAACACGGCATCAGTTCATAAAATTCAATGCATAGGTAGAGCTTAAACTACCCAAAGCTTATTAAGTAGATTAGCTCCATTTGAGCCTACTATGTTAAAATGCTGCTTATGGTAATGCATGAGTAATAAAAATCCAATAATATAATATGTAATAACGTATCACTCACAGAGGCGGTTTCATAATGAGTAGGTACTTATTATACTTTTGGTAAGATTGTAAATATAGAACATGACTTAATTAATGGTAAAAGTAATTGTATATTTTTAAATTGTGATATTACTTTTTTTTTCATCTGATTACTTATTCCCACGTTCTTGATGGAACCACACTGACATGATGACTAATGGTGACTCATTATACGCTCATTAAAACCTATAAAGTGACTTTTTTTCCTTAAAATAAGTTGAAGTTGCCTAATGAACATGTCAGAAGAATACTTAAAACTTTTTATAGGTTAGAGAATATCTTATCTTAATTCCGCCTTGCACACTATAGTCACGCAGTGCATTTTCTGTGCTATGAACTGCAGGCAGACTGTTTAATTGCATCACAAGATCATGAGAAACAATGATGAAGACGTACTGAAAATTACTACGCCAAGTTCAACAGAGAGATTTGCACACCAAATAGCTCCTGTTTAAAAGGACTTTTTATTTTCTGCTGTGACGGTTCAAGCGTTTGCAGTGCGGATCTCTCTGTTCAACTATGCACGTTTCTTTTTTCAGCACCCATCCTATTGGGTATTGGGATGTGTGTGTTTTTCTTATTGCTTCTTACTGTAAATGAATACACCATACTGCACTGCTACAGTGAGAAAAACGGATTTTCACCAGATGTCCAAATTAATTTGAGACCAATTTGACTAAACTCTGCTTTGGTAATATGATCAAGTGCTTCAGATGGACACAACAATAACATAATGACATCAATTTACTGAACTGTTTAGAGAAATACCTGCCAGAATGCAGGATTTTGTAAATTTATGTATGTAGACTTCACAGAAGACCGCATGCCACATGTATGTACTTTGTTTTTGTTTTGTCTCTCTATCACCACTATCTGTGCACATTTTCCAACCAGGAAGCGCAATAACTCAATAACTTTATGTTGTTGAGTACACGTCTAAAATAGCACACCTTCTTGCGGCACTAAAGGTTCCTGAACTATTCTGCAAAAGTCACTATAATCAGCTGATTTTATTTGTAATTATACAACTTAGAAGTTACAGGTAGTTTGATACAAATGGTTGATTTCTATGCTTTTTCCTGCTGCAAACATTTTGTTGCTTTGCTTCTTCCTGTCTACCTGTTTAGTTAAGCCAAATTTAATTTACGTAAATGTCTGGTGTCATTAGACTCCCAAAAAACAATAAATAGAGTTGATTTAGGACCAAAGGAGCAATGGCTAAATATTTTGTGTGTTAGTAGGCAGAATCTAGAAACAAATACGCCTCTGTATTGTAGTGTCTTCACACCCACATAATCAGAATTTTCCTCCCAGTAGCTCATTTTTTGTTGATTGGCATGTAGCCATCATAAACACTGTGGCACTTGGTTAATTTAGTTATTTTGTCAGCCATGGTCTTCTCAGGAGGTCCGGCCTGTATTCTTTCAAGTTGCCACTTGGGAGGAGAGGTCAACAGGGGTCAGTTCAAAAATCTGGACAAACACTCACCTCCTTGCATAGAAAGTTTTTGTTTAGAAAAATTAAAAACAAATGAGACTTTCCTCTTAAACCACAATACTAAACAGAATACCCAACATGAGTTATAATGCTTAAAGTAGCGTGCTTATAACACAAAACACAAATATAACACAAAAACAGGAGAAAATATAATGGAGCAAAGAGCTTCCTGGGAAGAAGTCAAAGATAGGACTTTATGCAAAAAATAACGTTAATGATAATAATTAACTGATTCACTGAAATTTGACTAGAGGAATTGCAACAGTTCGGACATTAACATGGAAATAACATACAAAAAAAGCTGTGGAGTAAGTCCTATGAAAATGTCTCACAATGCACAAATACTCCAGAAAGTCATTATATAACCCCTATACACCCTTAGACATTTTAACAGTTACACATTCATCAATGGGGCAATGTAACAGCCTTGAAATATAATATTGGTCAACATGCACTTAAAAAGTAATATCTGAGGTAGCAGATGATATAAAGGAATGTCTGTGGATGTTATATATCAAATTTGTCCTTGCGTGCTTAACTCTGTAGGGGGTAATCAGAGGTAAATGTACAGACACTTCTGTAATCAATCCAGTGATTTACACAGTAGGTGGTTACACATGTTGGCAATACTGTGCAGCAGATTGGTTTAACTGACTAAATGACCCATAAAGGAGGCCATGATTTGACTTTGTAATGAACAATTAGGTGTTCCTTTACTCTTAAACAACATCTTGATTTGGAACTAGGACGAGAACAAGATGCTGATGAGGACGATGATCTTTGCTCTACTGTCGGTCACGAGCAGTTCAGCTCTCTGCATGGTTTTATGTTTTTGTATGTTATGATCCCTGCTTTCTGCTAAATCTCATTACCATAAGCCAATCATCGATGTACACACTAAATCTTGCCAAAACAAAGAGCTGGCAAACAGTGCTGCCAACAGTTTGACCTGAATTAGAGTTAACTGTGCTGTAATTGAAGAGATTCGAATTATGAAGAGTATTTTTTTGTGTAAATGCTTTTGCAAACCAACTGAAGCAGCACAGAGGTTAGATACTGAGATTTGCTCTGCTGGCAGGAGTAAGTGGCAACAAACAGTGCAAACGGAAAGCACCTTTTATGGACACATTGCCCCCCAATCATGCCAGTGCTCCATTGTTGACATTTACCTTTTTCTGTCCCACATCTACATATCTTGGAAAAGGTCGTCTCTAGGTTTGGGGGGCTTCGTAATCACATGCAGAAGGGGTCATTTTCGGTCAATAGAAGTCTGGAAACTTCTCTGACATCTGTGACTCTCTGACATTTAAGTCGTGGCTACATGCAGGGAATCATGAGAAACATCAACTCCTGCATCTATTACTACTTGTGTGAGTTTCAGAAAATGTCTTGTGTGCAAAAACCCAAAGGTCAAAAGTGTTGCACATTATTATGTTTCTACCTTAGAGTCCACTCTCCTCACTCCTATGATACACTCTCATACAAGAGATACAAGTAGACACGCAAAATGCTCACATAATTGCATATATTGTATAAAAGGAAGAGCATTTTGGCATTCGCACTTATAGCAATACTCTAGTTTTAAACATGTTATTTTGGTGATGGAAGTATTTTGATATCCATGTTAAATACCAACATACTGTTATCATGTAATCAGTTTTTAGTCATTTACTGTCACATACCAGTCTCCCACACATGAATTAGAAACCAAAATGAACAGAGTAGATTAAAAGTTGTGGCCATGACAACAATATTTTATTGACAGAATGAAGGCTATACTGCAGTCGGCATGAATTCTGAACCTTGGCAGGTTAAAGTCGAGATACGGTGCGCGCCTTTCAAGTAGTCCAATCTAAAAATGTGTTTTTTCTTCATCTGAGAAATTTCATTTTTACATGGCATTGATTGCACTACTGTATTTCTATTATTTTATGTAAATATTTAGCCTTGAGATAAATATACAGTCAAATACAACAGCCCTGCAATAAATCATACTGTGTTAATCAGTTTTTGTTGAAACTGTTTCAGGTGTTGATTTAACTTTTTTAGAGGCTTTGGTTTGTGGTGCTGTTGAATTGTATTGCATTATACTCAGAAGTGTTTCCAATATTTTTCCGATCCCTGGCTCTTGGATTAAACTACATTAGTTTGGTATAGCTGAGAAGATGATGCTAAAACTCAAGTGTTGTAATATTATAATATAAAACCTTTAACTATTTTGATTTTGAGGCCATAGCAAATCTAAGTAAATATAAACTCCCGATAAAGCTGAAAGGAACATCTTTTAAAGCTAATCATACCCTTTGTTTACAGCAGCACCAGCATTAGCTTTTTAAATGTGTTTTTATGTTGCATTTCACTGTGAATTGTGTTGTGGTGTCAGCAGGGAAGCTTTATGGCTGCGATTCACTGTGAAGCCATTATCAATGAGTTGCTCTCAGGGCTTATTATGAGTATTTTGAGGGAGAGTGATTTACAGACTGATGTGGATCCTGCTGGGATTCATCAGGTTCGCACAGAGAATTGTAATAGACAGCTTTGCCACTCAGCTCCTCGCTGCTGATGCTGATGTTTTTAAGTCTAAAATGGCTTCCCGTCATTGGCTTCTTCCTTTCATGTCTTCCTGATGTAATTTCACTGGCTAAATGGCAGAAAAAAATCATTACTGGATCTTTCTGCGATACTCTTACTGGAAATAATCTGACAAGAAACTGAAGTAGGTAGAAAATAAGGAAACTGCGTCATTGTGTGTTGAACAGGATGAAGACAAAGCAGATGACGCCACTGATGTTTAAAGAAGCCTAATGTCATAGTCTAACAAGCCATAGCATTTTTGCATTTGTGTGTTGAAGTGCCATTGATTGATGCTTATGGCCTTCAAAAAGTGATAATAGGCTAACATAAAAAGATGTAATGAAAAACTGATGATAAATGATAAAAAAAATGTTTTCAGTTAAGTAAAGTCTTTTTTTCCAGATCTTAACAAACAAGCACAGAAAAAAACAGTATAGAAATTGTACATTCTCATAATATATGAAGCCAAACATGGTGTTTACTGTAAGATATTCAGCTCCAGCACTGTAAATCCAATGTGGCTTTCCTTTTGAAGCTTTTCTTAATATTTGCAAAGTAAATACCTGCATTTTCTGTCTTATGAAAAAACTGGCTATGTAAATAATTACCTGCTTTTTTTGCTTGTTTTTGGGGTTTTTTCCCCTTGAAGAATTAATGGCTTTCTCACTTCTCCCCTAGCATATCATTCAGCAAATGAATAGCCATCACATTTACACAAGGAGACTCAAGAACTCATTTCACACATATGATCACTGACATGCAGGAAGAGCAAAAGCGTACTGACAAAAATGGAGGTTCAAGTGAAATGGGGTGAGACAGGTGATGGCACCTGATGTCACTTTTTGCATTGATCAGACAGGCGGTGTCCAGCCTGATCGATTGCACTTACAAATCAGAGACCTGACTTGCTACACAAGAGTGATGGTGGACTTGACATCCTGTGAGAGTAACAGTGTTTATTACAAATACAAAAGGCCTGGTCAGATGGCAGTGATCGATAAAGTGTAGTAAAATGTCACAACAGACACAATTACACAATTATCTATATTTGTTCTACATTGACAGTGTGATGCCTTGTTTTGACTCGCACCTCGCTCATGAAATGTGTGAAGGTGGGATTATTTTTAGGTTTTAAACTGCGTCAGAGTGCTGAGTGTAATTGTGTTGTTTCATTTAGCAGCTTTTGGACAGCGGTGCTTCACGTCCCTCTCAGCTTGTGACCACTTAAAAAACAAAGCTATTTCCATTTGTGTCCCCTGCTCGCAAGATGTAATTGTCCACACATTATAAATAGTTAGCCACCGTGTAAGTTTTCTTTCCCACATTAATTTATTTGACGATTCATTTGTTTTCACAGGCATTAGCAGGTAAAATTATCCAGTGAATCATAATAAAAATGAAAATTAAAGCAAAGTTAAAAAAAAAAAACAGGTTTCAGACAATGGTTTCAAATTCATCATTTCTATAGTAACTATAGCTCTCAAAACAACTACTCCCAAAGCATGTGGTAACAATTCTGAGCAGAGTGGTGCAGACATCCCTATGAGTTGTGTGCATACTACAAAGAAATATTACACTCCTAAAATGATGTGGACTGAGCATGAACTCTGAGATAAATTACACGATGTGGATGCAAATTAGACGATCATTAATATTTTCCACAGTGAGTTGGATCATGAGAAATCAGAATATGAATGAACTGGACATGACATTTAATTTAGAATAGTATTTTTTTGTTCATGTCATTATGTAAGTGAACATGAGATGTGCTGTAGAAGCATTTAGTTAAATAAAACATCAAATAACAGCTTAAAATCCCCAATGCCTCTCCAGACTTCACAGAACCAGACTGGTATGAGAAAGTCAATTAGATGCAGAACAATCAAGACATAAAATCCATCTGTCTGTGGTTGCTATGGCAATATGCAAACATGGCAAACTGTGTAAAAGTAATAGAGGGATCTCACGGATTTAAAAATGTATGTTTGAGCCACATAAGCTACACATAAGTCCTGAACCAAGAATCTTGCAGAGCATCTTCACCAAATTCAACAAAAGAAAACGTATCACATATTAAAGGTAACACTTGGCAAGCAGCCTGAACAAGAAAGAAAAGAAGATAAAATGTAAGTTAAAAAAGGGAGAAACAAGGGATCAAATCACAGCAAGTCATGGCATTTCTAGAAGCTGATGAAAAGCGCATCAATGCCTATTTAGTTACAATGATGACTTACATAAACAAGGCTAAACTAAAGTGTGAAGATGTAACAAGGTATAGTAAATTGAACTGGGGTTAGTTGGAGTTGAAGACAATTGTGTATATATATCTATCCACCATCTGCTACTTCAGTGTTACACCTGCTTCAAGGTGTTTCCCGGTCACATAATCCTTTGGTATTTCTTTCACTCTCACACTCTTACAGAAACACTGCTGACTTATCTTCACCTTCTAAGCTGATATAGAAAATGTTAGCACACGGTTGCTTATTCTCACATATAGCAGTTACAGAGAAACATTATCATTCATTTGGAGTTGTCCACCTGGTGAGTGTAAGTCCAATATTCACACTCTCTTTTAACTCTGTTTTCAATCTCTACGAACTCCTGGGGGAAATATCTGGCTCTTTAGCTGCTAAATGCGCCACTATGTCCATCAGCTAGCCTACAGCTAAGTGTGTCTCTTTGCTGTTTCGTGCAGGTAGTGTACAGTGGGGTTTTTAGACCTTTTTCTCTGAAAACAGATGCTTGCTGTGGCTGAAAACAGCACTATAAGAGCGCTGTGAGTCAAGTGAAATGCTAAAGTTGCAGCCAGACAACCAAACAATGAGCTGGAACTCGCTATAAAGCTGCGTAAAGCAGAGGAGAGCTGCAGAGTTGCTGATAATTCTCTATAAGTTCATCATTACAATCGATGACTCTGACATTATGTGTTGTCATTTCATAAATTATGGTAAAAATATCTATTACAGCTGCTGTAACTGTTTGTTTTTTTTTAGATCTTTTTAAAAAATATAATTTGCATTGTAATTGGACAATCGTGAAGACGCAAACATGATACAAGGGGAGAAAGAGGTATGATATGCAAGAGAGTTTCATCAGGGATTTTGTGGTTCTTGAAAGTTCTCAACTTGATCTCAATTGATCAACAAATAAAAGGGGTACCTTTTTAACGAAATTATTTTGAATGCAAAGAGTAAATGTTGAGTTACTTATTTGCTGCTTATTACCAATGAGACCATTCTGTGTTAGTTTGTTTCAGCAGAGAGGAAAAGATCATCCATGTCTGTGTTACATACTGTGTATTTTTTGAAAGCATTAAAATTGAAAAGTTTTGGACATTAGCCTGTTATTTCTTAAAATACAGAAATGTTTTAAAGCCAGGGGAAGAACTGTTTACAGCACTAAGTAGAGGCCAAGATTTGGTAGTATTTCTGCCGTGATGGGGTTTAGGGGGAAAGTCTGGGATTTAGATGTGATCAGCAGCGGATGTGCTGTGGATAATACCTGCAGTGGATTTGAAACTGAGTATTTTTGTGATCTGGGTTAGGATGCAAACTGTGTCATCCATAGCAGAGGTTTCTCCGCGGGAGATGTTTTTATGTGTTGTGTTCTGTTGATTCATTATCAACAGGGCTGCTTATGCAAGGCATGACGTCAGGGTGAGTAACTCTCTGAACTGTTCCACATTTCATTTGCTAATGTTGTGTTGTTGTTGGGGTTTTTCATTAGAACTGATGACCCAGAACTGAGGCGTTTGCAAAGATAGTTGGGCCTTATTAAAACGCTTTGTGATTACCAAACATAAGATCTCCCATAGACTGCCTGTCCAGAAACATAAACAGTCAAGCAGAGTGTAAAAGCTACATGGAGGATATTCAAATTATGAAGTAGCTGTAGTAATTCTGCCATAGCTTGTCTGTAATGAAATCTGGAGTGGCAGGTAAACCTGAAAACACACTGACAGACTAAAATCCCATAAAAAATGTATTGGTTCAGTGTCAGATACTAACAGGAGGGCGTGTTCCTTCTGGGAGCCAGGGGGCGGGTTGCATTCAATCTGTAATTCCTCCCAACACTGCCAAACTGCTGCAATATGCAAAAAGACAAATTGCAGTTACTGTCTGTGAAATAGCCAATGCAGCAATCCTTTATTATTTACAGGTAATATTTCTCACTATCAGAATCCCAATACATTATTTTCATAGCCTGGGATTATGTAATTAGTTTGAGACCCTAAACCATTTTCTAACAATGTTAGAGATCACAGAAACAAGTCTCTAATCTATTGTTTTACAGCACAGCCAGAGGACCCTCCATTTATAATGAACTGTTCCATTCAACATATCTCCACATTAAAAAAATCTATGTTTTCTATTCATAGAACATCATCAAACAGTTACATGAAATAAAACAAATAACAGCTCAGATAACTACACAACACAAAAACAGTGATTCAAACAATATGCTATCACTACATGGTTTCAGCAACAGCAGCATCCATAGCAATCACCATAGCAACAATAGAAAGCCTGACAAAACCTTTGTCATCAATGAAGATTATGAAAATGCACATTTCTTGCTAGAAATGTTGTTATCAAAATACTTTTTAATGCAGAAACATATCTTTAAACATTGCATTTTCCTCTGAGAGTAAGAGGAGTGTCAGCCATTTTTTTGTTTACTATTCTTGTTTGTGTGCATTGATGCAGGCCAATAGTCCAACAACACTGAGTTGTCACATGTGACAGTCATAGAGAAACAAACTCCTCTTTCTGTCTCTAATGTTAACTATTGCAGCCTAAAATTATCTTGAGCTTACAGATACAGATCTATTCATTGAAATTCAGCATAAATCTCTTTTTGCTGTACTAAATATCAACACTACAGTAACCAAAATAAATGTAGTTCCTGTTTTGGTGATGTATTGGTCATAAGAAGGCTGGAGGACCACATATGGTTCAACAGACAAGTTTTGTTAGGCATCTACGTTTCTTTCAACATTATTTAAATGACTATACTTCTATACAAACATTGAAATATAGTCACTGAAATGCTTCCAAAGCAACTATAATATGTAAAGCTTAGTTTTTCAACCACATTTTGAACCCATGTTAAATGTTAAGCTATATTTTGACCAGCAGATTACCACTTTGGTGCTCGCTGAGATGTATAGTCAGATGTCCTTATTTACACAGAATGATCTCTCATGAGTGAAAAAAATGCACTGACTTACAGCGTGATTTAGAAAGAGCTTTGATGGTCCAGAGCAATATATACTGTCATCAGAAAATCGAATCATTGCGCTTCTTTATTCCACAGTGAAAGCGAAGTAACTATCAGCCACAAAGTTTTCCCCGCTATCAAGGAGATGCTTTGCATCAGCTTGAAGTGAAAAATTGTGGTTCCTCATTTGCAGATGTGTGGGATGTCTGTCTGGGTAACTCAGCCACCTGCTGGCAACTCCTACATTTATGCATAAGTCTTCGACTTTATTCTACAAGTGGGATTACATTTGTGTCACTCTCCACATTGTTTTGCACTTAATGTTAAATTTTCACTCTGTGTGGCATCATGCACACTGTCGCTGAACTCAAATCATAGAGGCTTGTTTGAGAGAGGTAAGGACAGGCTTGCATGTGTTCAGAGTGCTGGTGTCATGCTGTCACTTAGCAGCGTTGTTTTATTCCTCACAGCCTGCCATGGATATTGATTTCTGGCCCTCAGCTTTCAGACAAGTGACCAGTTTTCTGTGGTATACAGCTGTGACACTATAAAGTGGAAGGTCTATTTTTTTACAGAAATACATCCAAGAGCTTCAAGACTGATGAAGGCTGTGACTCCAGATATTTTTTTGAGATGTTCAGAAAATTACATGTGTTTTTTAATGTTTTTTTACTGTGGCTAGAGGCTGTCTTCACAAACATTGTGGTTACACAGGACGTTCAATTTCAAAATGTCCTGACACGACAAGACAGTGTCAAGACTTCAGAGAATGGTTTCAGACCAGAATAACAGGGCCTTATTTTAGAAAAATCATTTCTTGGAAAGCATTCCTGTATCATTATTCAGTAACACTTTCTGTGAAGCTCATGTCTATAATGCACATACTTATGTATTATAATCTGCATTGTATAATTATACGCATTTTATAAAGACTTAAGTTCAATTATCATAATTCATAATATCTGATCACTTGCTGGCTTTTTTAAGATCATAGT
The DNA here is from genome assembly GCF_963691925.1 of Scomber scombrus. Taxonomy (NCBI): domain Eukaryota; kingdom Metazoa; phylum Chordata; class Actinopteri; order Scombriformes; family Scombridae; genus Scomber; species Scomber scombrus. The sequence continues at coordinate 30,800,577 of NC_084970.1, read as the reverse complement.
GTATTATAATTCTCAGTTATAACACATTATAATCATTTTATAATGCATTATAATGTGATTATAAGTTACTCTAAGTGGTTATTGGGTGCTTTAAATATAAACAAATAATAATAAATCATTAAATCTGTGTAGTGAGGGAGGTTTCCCCACATTGGGTCTCAAACCCAGTCTCTCAGACCACAGACTAACCAGCCTAAGAATGAAATGTTTGGCCTAAGGTCAGCACATCTAGTCATCCATTATTCTCTAGAGGGCACGGGCTTGCACTGTGACACTAGGCAAGAACAACACATAAAATGTTGTAAAATGAATGTATATGTTTAATGGCTCTTAACAGAAATTGAGTATTCCAATTTGACACTGAGGTCATTTAATACTATTTGTTTGATACTTTGCCTTTCTTGTGTTTTACCACACTTTCTGCCTCTACCACTTTGACTATTCTTCTGGCTCCAAGAAAACTTTTAATGGCTTTAATGTAGTGAATTCAGGAGGCTTGTCCACCTACTCAACAAGGAGACCTTTTACTTTAAAGTTTTATCTGAAGATATTTATTGCCTTAGATAAATTCAACAGGAAGAAACATTTGCTTATCCTCTGTGAATTTAACACATTAATCACAGATGCGGGGTTACATTCTTCACGAGGTCTACGGGTGATGTGTGGTGCATTAAGAGGTTAGGATCATTTTAATACACTGCAATGGTAACATTTCCAAAAAGAGCTACATTAAATCATTATTATGTAGTGTTTCAAATGAATCAATGAGAAGTATGTTTTATTTGTTATAAAAGCTGCTTCTATTATTACAAATGTTCTAACTAGGAGCCTTTAAGTAACACAGTGTGCTAGTTTTCTGTAGGTATAGTTTTAGTATAGTTCTTAGTTATTTATTTTGCTTACTGAACATTGTCGGTCATGTTGTTTTTTAACCCATGTTTAATTAACTGTTTTATAATATGATGATATTAGGCAGCTGACTGATAACTTACTGTAATGTGATTTTATAATGGACCCTCATAACTGACAACATAAAGTGAATGGTGTTGACCTCCTATTCTTTGCTTTCTCCTTGCAAACATTTTAGTGTGACTCATAAACAAACACCCAAGTTCTTAATGAGAAGCAGTATAATTAACATAATGAGTACAGCCACAGAAAATGATGTCATGTTGCTTAGAATCACTGTTTTAAAAAAAAGACTTCAAGCAGCTAAGTACCTCAATTAGCATATTAAATGAGTTTACTTTCCACATAATGTACCATGACATCCTTGTAAGCAAGGTACATTACACTTTTATTCAGTACTTACAAAGGACTGAACTTACTTACTGTACATTACAACAATGTATTACATTGGAATAGGGTCATTTTAATGTGTTAGTAACACTACACCCTAATATGTTGCTGTTTTTTATACAGTGAGGGACGATCAACCCATTTACTTTTCTCTTAATGGAACAAACTGAACAGAATAGAACAGAATAGCCCCCTATGGTACCCTGGAATAGTATTAAAGACCATTAGGCATAATCAATGGTCCCATCTGCAGATTGATTGTTTTGAAAGGTTTTTTAAAAGCATATGGACGCTCAGACCAATAAATTAGTTGTCCTTAAGTGCCCCTAAATGGGTCCAAACACTGATACCAGCAGTTAAGGCAAATAACCCAGCATAGACCACCAGTATCTTCATATTGGACAACTCTGTATATGATGGTCATTCAGTGTTACAGGTCAATACAGGAAATGATCTGCTGTTTAGCACAACAAAAAGTAGGTTTGTAGAGGTTAGGGTAGTAGATGGATCCATTTTCTTTTACCCTGGAGACCAGGTCATGCTGTAGACCAACAATTATTTTAGCAGACACATTTGTCTTGAGGAACTTAAACTTTTTCTGACATATACACATTGAACTGTTTTTGGAGTCTTCAAGAGTCTTGATCGAGAATGCTTTGATCTAACTACCAGCCCTATAATGAACTTGGCCTACCACCTAATCCACAGCTGCCTCTTACCATTACCATAACCAAGTAGTTTGAGTTGCCTTATTTTAAAGACTGTCTACAGGGTCTGATGGATGGAGAAGCTATGGAGTAGTTTGAGTGGGTCCTAGTTGTGTTTGTCCTGTGCACACACAAGGACAAATGTGCATGTGGGTGATGCGGTATACATTCATGCCAATGGTTTCATAATGTTCCAGTGATCAACAGTGGCTGTAATGAGCCGAGAAACACAGCAAATGCACCAGCAAATGCAGGAAAAAAGAAGATTGTAAGCTGGTAAACATGAATTAAACATGAATTTAAACATTTAGGATTTAAAAAACTTTAAGAAAAAGAAGTAAATGCTTTCTACAATTCAGTGCACTTCAGTGAGTAACACTTGATGTAAAAATAACTCTGCTTATTTATAAGAAAATCCCATTAGGTACTTTTTAACCATGGTTTAACTATGCTGTAGTCATACCTGCTTATTTTATGAATAACCAATTAAGAAAAAACAATGTCATTTACTGTTCATCAGCATCATCATTTTCTAATGTCAGTGTTCTTTTCCTTATTTTCTTTTATGCAACTAAAAATTCAAAATTTCAGTAATTCTACACTTAACATCATGTTGAAAGTTTGTGTCATCAAAACTCGTATTATATTATAGCATATGAACTTTAAACATGCATTCTTCAACAATATGCCTCAATTTAGAGAGTGGATAACCATGTTTTTAGCTCTGCTGTGCATATCAGGGTTTGATTTATTCAGTTTGAAGTAATATCAATTTGTCTAGGCTTAGTCATATTTTACTGTTGTAGTGCTTCAATTAATCTCAGATAATTCACTGTGCGCATTAGAGGCTTTACCGCTTTCATTTCCATCTGATTTACCAGATTATTCTACCATGTCTGATTCAGCTTGAGCAAATACAAGGAATGACTATAAGTTAAATGACCAGTAAAAATAGTGTTCAGATGGGTGGGTTAGTGCAGAGATGGCCTGCAGCTCAATTATTATGTTGATATTAATTCAGGCCACTTCAAGAAGATCAAGATGGCGCCATGGGTGGCTGCTTCGATGTGTTGGTGTGCACTTTTTTGTCTTGTTTTGTATGTAAACTCAGTGTTTTGCTACATTACCTACAGCTCTTTCACCAGAGAAGAGGACATAAAAATCAGGGAAACAACTTTCCCAACCTTCTCATCTGTGGAATTACTGGGCATTTTGGTCATATGTGCACTCACCTTTGTTCATTCAGTGAACGCTGTAGGAGAGGGAAATATGCCAGTGCACTTGTGTATCTGTGGAGACCCTGACTGTGCACTCTGTTATATATATGGGAATATTTCTCTTTAAAATGTGATCACTGTGCAGCAAACTAGATGAACTTAAACTACTGGCTGGGGAGAACAGACACTTCTATTCACGTTCTGTTTTGTGCTTGATGGAAATTTGGCTGTGTGGATTGATTCTGGACTCTGCACCACAGTTCGAGACACAGAGCTCTCCCGCAAAACAAAAAGAGGAGGCATTTGTTTTTATGCTAACTGTGGGTGGGGTAAAGATGTTACAGTGATTCTGCAGCACTGTTCTCCTGTTCTGGAAACTTTGTTCATCAACTGTAACTCCTTCCATCCTTAGGCCATCAACTACCTAAATATTGTCAGCTGATTTAAATGCCCAACCAGAATGGAGAACACCTAAGATCACTGTTACACTAGGTACAGGGAGGAAGGAGGGTGGGACGAGCACTAGGGTTTGCACATATTATTCTCTTTATTTATTTGTTTATCTGTTTAATTTATTTTATTTTATTTCTTTTGAGTCTGTATCAGACAAATATGTTTGATTATTTAGATATGGTAATAAGTAAATATAAATAACAATTAGGATTAAAATACATACATAAATAAGATATAAACACACAGGAAATAAATAAATAATAAATAGTTGAATTATAAATTGGAGAAGGGGTAGGATTCAATAAGCGAATGCTTCTTCCTACTCCTTTTCAAACATGTTTAATCAATGTTGTTTTCCTTGTTTTGTGCGTTTGACTGTTGTTTTCTGTTATGTAAGATACATATATTTATATCTTTTCTTTGTTTTTGTTTCTCTACATGTTTGAAATAAAGCCTTCATTCATTCATTCATTCAAGTCACCAGTCAGTCAAACAGTTTGCAGAGTACACCACTCTCATTGGGCTCATCTTTGGGACTGACCATCTAGTGTCCTAATGCAGCCAAAATAACTTGGAGCTCAACGCTCTAAAGACAGTGGAGATGGTTCAGTTCTTTAGAGAGAACCCAGCTCCATCCACCCCCATCACCCTAAGTGACTCCCCAGTCAACACTATGGAGTCTTTTGACTTCCCTGGAATCGTCATCACCCAGGACTTCAAGTGGGAACTGAACATTTTTTTTTGCATAAAACTAGTCTGATTTGTTTCTTCTGTTTGTGGAGAATCTGCAACCTGCTAAACATAAGTGACAGAGTAAATTAAGAAACTAGTTTGTATAAGGGGCTTTTCATCTAAAAGTAAATTGCAATAAACTGCAATTGAAAGTTTTGACTTCAGAATGCAAAAAAAAAAACCTGAATAAAACGTCAAACCTGGAAACAAGAAAGTTGGGCAGATTTTTTGGCTTGTGTCTTCAGGGTTTCCCCCTAATATTTTGGCTGAGTCTCAAGCAAGTTTGTAGCAAAACAAATTATAGCTATTGAGGATTTTGTTTGCTTCATTTGCCAACTGTCTGTTTTTTTTGCCCTCTTGTTGCAACGCAGGGTTCATCAGATGCAGTGCGGTATCCCTTGAGCAATAGCAGCAAAAATAAATTGACAATTGCAGACAGGTAAAGGGAAAATACAATCACTAGACCTTTCTGTTTCAAACGCAGCATACATAGCGCATGCACACGATTATGTGTCAAAACAGTGAAACAGTGACAGTCTTTTCACTTATGCATAATCCCCCTTTGACCTCAAGTCTGTAAGAAATTGCCAAGATGAGTTCAGCTCAAGCTGCCAAATGCCTTGTAACATGTCTGTGGGTATGTCATATTTAATAGCTTATCCACAGTGAACATTTGCTCTGCTAATATCAGTAATTTATATCCAATGTGTTCAACAGTTACATAACTAGAGAACAGATGCAGGCCCTGCCACAATTTTCTTGCTGTATTCAATGCCAGTATCTTCTTTTTCTGTCTTTGAAATAGCTTTGAGTTTCTAGACAGTGATTGTAATCGATTATGTTACATGTGTAGTGTGATTAATATATGACGAGAGCTTTCAAATAGACAGACCATAGAATGGGGTTTTATTTTGTTATATTCATGCATTTTTTAGGTTATAAAGAAGAAATATTTTGAATAAAAAATAAAATGTCTAAGACTGGTATTCATAAATCAATTTATGAGTTAACACTTAGGAAAACATTGCATAGATTGCAAAAAAATTCCCACACATTATTTAATGTTAATAATTGATTATTCAGTTTCAGGGTTTTATATTAAATGACATGCCAACTATGTGTTTTTTTTTCCAAAGTCCATTTTTCTTGATCCACAAAACTTTTTTTTATGAATGCAGCTGGAAAATGTTAAGCAGATTAAATTCATTACATTTTTTAGAAACTGCTTTCTGAGTCTATACTCTGTACTATGCAGTGGGGGACTGGTCTAGTTTTTGGTAGTATATTTTGTGGTGTGCTGTACAGGTTGTTGAAACTATTACTGAGAGTGACCCCGTGACGTTTAATGGAAATGAGCCTCACACTGAACTCTGCCACAGGAAAACAGTATATGGCTTTCAAGAACTGGTGTTTTAAAAGGCTTGGGTCCATAATGGATTTCAATACTTAGACAACCAACGATTTTTCAATAGATAATAACGATAATCCTGCACTGGGAGCTAAAATGGTACACGTGAATGAATGAATACAAATTTACAACAAAGGAATTTATGATAATTTGAAATCAAAATGCTCTAAATAGTCCATAATGCTACTATTCCTCTTTGTTGGCCACACTGTTGGAGTCTTAAGGCAGACTTTCCAGTCCAGAATTAGTGAAAGCAAAGGGATCCTCTTTTCTACACTACATTATTAACGAACACTACTCCCACCACTGCTACCCAACAGAGTGAATAACACAGTTTCTACATAGCCAGAAATGATGTGACACTCTCAAGGTCTCAGACAATTCAGATTTTGCCTGCAGGCTCAACAGGTAATAAATATAATACTACAATTATTATATGAATTAAGACAAAAAATTATGAGGCAGGTGTCAAGAGTTCCTGTAATTAAAATGTCCAATTGTACACCAAACAGAATACTAGAGTAATGCGTTTGTCTCACAGCACCAATTCAACAAGCTTCTGTTCATTTTCTGTGGCTAAGTGTAAACAGATTCAGACACTGGCGATGTACTTGACATTATCCAAGATGCATTTAGAAAGTTGAGGCATTTCTTTATTTCGTGCCTTACTGAGCATCAAATCTTTGAGAAGTTCATTAAAAACTAAACAGAACCCTTCGTGACATTTCACTGAGAATGTTTATTTTAAAAGAAACATTTCATTATCTGTGGCATTATCTACTGACCCACACCAGAGACTGTGAGTCCATTTTGGTCTGTGAACACAGTTCATTGTGGCCTTTAATTGATGTGAATAATGAAGTCATATTTTGAGACATGTACGCCATTAAAGCAGAAACATCTTGTTTTTTTTTCTTTGTGTCTTTACAATGAAGCTTATTGACCTTTTAAGCTAAAATATATTGTGACAACAGTCTCTCGCTTGTACTACCCCTGAGTAGTGTCAGGCAATATTCATGCAATGCCTAGTGTGACTGTGCTTTAAAAAAAGAAAAGAAAAATGCCAACACTAAATGCATTGCGCTTAGTTATTTTGTTGTTGTCTTAGACGTGTTTTTTTGTTTTGTTTTGGATTTTTTTCAAGTTTGTAGTGCATGGCTGTGTGGGAAGGAGTTCATCTCTCCATTTGACCAGTGGGAATTACATAGTTTGAGGCACAGATCTGACAGAGCTAAGTGTGCATTAGTACATTCATATTCCATGGTGTTACTGTGGGAACAATAAGACCAGAATTAAATTTTAAAAAATTAATAAATAACCAGAGGAGGCGCTTTCTGACATTTCACACTACGACTAAAAGGATCCAACACTAATGTGGTGAGTAGTGTGAAGGCTGACCTAGATGGACAGTAAATATCAGCACTCAGGGGCTGTCAACATATCAGCACTTTATGTGTGAAAATAACTCGGTTGAGTCAGATAGACAATTTTTTAGTGCTGAAATCATTATATGGCTATATCGCTATATACAACTACATCTTTTTAAGAAAAAAAAGCCAAAATGATCTTGTTCCAGCTTCTTAAATGTGAATATTTTCAGGTTTCTTTAGTCCTCTATCATAAAATATCTTTGGGTTGTAGATTATTGGTCAACACAAAATATGAGATTTTAGGTTGCATTTTAGACTTTGGGAAACGGACTGTAGATAATTTGAGAGGGGATGAGGGGGTATTCCATCCTCATTGTTCCCCCTCTCCGTCCCCTAGTAGCAGAGAGAGCGCAGGGCAGAGAAGTTGTTTAGTTGAGTATGTTTGTCTAGTCTCCCTTATTCATTGATTCTTTATATGAGGGAGGTTTGTGCAAGTTAGAATCAACTATGGATCTGAAATATCAGTATCCTAACTGTGCTGTGTATTGATAAATCCATGGTGCAGCTGTCCATGGTTCTGAAGTAGAAGACAGACTTGTAATTGCATCACTTTCTCTCAGTCCCGCCCCTCTGTCAGTTTCATCTTGCAAATATAATAATATTTCAACTGTATACTCTAAATACTCACATCTATAATTTATTGTAGCCTATATACTCTATAGAGTGGTGTCTCCTGAATGATCAAAGTGACAAGTAGCAACATGTAATCATGGAGGAGTGAGAGGATCATAGAGAGACACTGCTGTCTGTTATATTCCTACAATATTTCTGTGATCATTCAGTAGCATCCGTGCTGCTGAAAACACACCCCCAGACCAAGCCAACTGTAACAAAATGTTTTAGGGGAGACATGACAACAGATAATTGAGACCATTGTCTGACATTTTGTAGTCTGTCAGCTATTTGACAGATTAATTGTTAGTTTCATCGCTAGACTTAATTCTTCAATCTTGCAATGTTCACGAGGATGAATTCATGCTTTAATTTTGTATTTAAATCATCCCATATCTAAAAGAAACCTTTGTTGCAGCATTTTTGTGTGTGATCTGAAGTAAAAAGTGGGGAATCCACAATGATACAGACCCTGTGACAGACTGAGTGACAGATTTTGTAGAATTTGTTTGTGTGCTGTTGTGGTTTTTTTTTTTCTACAAGGAAAATATGAGCAACATGTAAATTTAAAAATTGTTCCTTTATTTTTGGTCTGCAGAATGACAGCTCTCCGGGAATAACACGTTTCGACATATGCAGCTCAGAGTCTCGCATTTTGCATAATGCACTGTGACATATAAGCTCCAGAGGATCTCATTTTCACTCTGAGTATGTCCTGCGGCGAAGCTACGTCACATTTCACGACAGCTGCCAGTTCTGCATGTCCTCGAATGGTGGTCCCTCTGTATGGGCGAGAGGAGGTGCAACTATCTGGAATTGATACTCGGCCAGTTTTGCCTCACTGAATCACAAAACAACTGCCATCCAAGCTCATTACCTCTGCTCGGCGTGCATGTATTGTATGTGTTAGAGTACACTGTACAGGTGTGTGTGGGAGTGAGAACTGAATTGCAAAGAAAAAACAGAGGCCAAAATGTACCACATGTGAGAAACTGACACTTTTTCAACTGAATGTAGCCTTTTGCTGCTTGCTAAAATACAGCACTGAACATTGCCTCAGTAGCATTTTTTTCAAAAAGATTTTGTTTTTCAGATAATAATAATGATGTAATGCAGAAGCAAATGTACTTACATATCAAAGTACACTAAGGCCTCGAGTTTGAATTTGTAAAAATGGCCCTATCAGTTGTTAGTACTCTGGTGCACACTGCAGTTTTGATGTTGGGAATTCCCAGGATGTGTTTTTGCCACCAACCTGCCTGTATCATGCATTCATATTCAAAAGTACAGGAAGTATTTGACCAATTTGACTTTTATATATGCAGTACATATACACATTAAATGGAAATATTTCATTATAACCATATACAGTTGCATCTTTGATGTGAGTGATCATTATTAAGCATTGATCTGTCAACTGTGGAGGTGACCACATTATTTATACATAGACGTCAAAGGCCAGCTGCTTGATGCACAATCACCCGCCTTCTGTATCCAAACTGTCCCTGTGGTTCACCGCCAACTTGTCACCTAATAACATTGAGCTGTCTCCAACATCAAGCAGCAGATCCATCATGAGAGCACAACAACATTTTAGCCAAATGTGTTATCTCCACTTAATTGAATTTAATGTGCCATCTATGAGGCATAATTTTGTATGGCGATACTACATTTCCGCTAAATAAAAACTTGCACTAAAGCCTGCAAAAGCTTTAGTGACTGCAGCTGATACTAAAGCAGCAGAGACAAGACTGAGGTAGACAGAATGGAGAGTGTCTGAAATGTGCAAAAATTTGAATTTTTGTAAATAATAATCTTGAATTTGAATTTAAAACTAAGTTTACAATTGTTGAGAGTCCACATTTTTGTCATGTCACGTTAACTAATAAAAACAATCACTCACTACTCCAAACAATAATTGACTCTACAGTGAGCAGTACATTTTGGACACTCGTCTTTTTGTAGTTTATCACGACTATAATCAGCCACCTGTGTTTTTCCTTTTGAAAAGCACAGGTGTATATCATTGAATTAATGATGGCTTAAATCCATTTAGCTGTCTCTGTCCTGGTGTTTTGCATCCTGGCTGACTGTCACACTGTCCCAGCTTACTGGGACACTTGAATGGAACAACACAGCCTATCAGTAATGTTATTAGTAACATCTGTGCTTTTCCTACTGTTGCATGTTTAAATATTTTCCATAAATCCTATCCTATTTTTGCACTTATAAAATGGAATACATTTTATTGTTGGGCAGACAGTTGTGTACCTGGTTTGAGCACAATGAAGAGCATGAACATTTGAACATTTGTACACTCAGATAAAATGACAAAGGATTGGATTTAGTGCACTGTACAGTAAGTAAGGAGAGATTCCAGACCCAGCTTCATTTTTTTTTTAATCTCCAGGATCATTTTATTAATCATGTATTAAAGACAGGAATGTCTGCACACCTGAGTAGTGGCAGGTGCGTAGGAGGAAAGTGCAATCAAAAAGTGAAAAAAGGTCCCGCACACTGTCTCAGTCACTGCTGTTTGTTTATTAAGTTGCTGTAACGTTTTGGTCTATCCAACCTTCATCAGGCATATCACAGGCAACATTACAACACTTCCATACATCCAAACAAGAGCTGCCTCAATCATCCAATGAAAGGACTGGAAAGATCACTCTGACTAATTAATGAGCACCTGGGTTAATACAAATAGTGTGCGTCACCTGTCAGACAATAATACAGACAATTATATTCTACCATTTTGATATTTTTGACACTATTTGTATTAACCCAATTTCTCATTAATATAATATGAATGTACTAATTAAAAAGAGTGATCTGTCCAGTCCTCTCATTGGATGATTGAGGCAACTCTTTCATGTATATATGGAAGTGTTGTGATGCTGCTTGTGATATGCATGTTTATACTATATTGAAATTAATTTTAACTTTAAGAATCAAAACCTTATCATATTTGAAGTTCAGGATTTTTTTTAAATTTTCATTGAGTTTCAGTGTTTATTCTTTATTGCAAACAACTGCTATTTGATGTTGAGTGTCATACAGTGGTGTGGAGTAGAACTGTCATTTCCCATGTGGATCTTCTGAGTGTTGTGTCCAACACAGGAAACATTGTGATGAGATTTTCTGGTCCATACATTCACTCCACAGTTTGGAGATTACTGCTTTTGAAAAGCTGAGCAGCACCACACTCTGGGCGATGTTCAGGACCACCCCTGCTGGCACCCAACATCGTGTTTCAAAGTCTGTTAGATCACACTCTAAGCCTCTTCATATGCAAAACCAGCATGGAAAAGGAGTTGCTGTTGCATGCACTTTTTGTCATGCAGTGTTACATATGGAAAAGCAAAGCAAGAGCTGAAGAGCAAGAACCTCTTCAGGGTCTCAGGTTGTTTTTGGTGGTTGGGTTTCACTTTCTTTAATAACATTCATTGTTGTTACTGCTTGGTGAGTTTGAAGAATAGACCCTCGACTACATGTAATTAGCTCATTGACGAACTCATTAAGAATGAGTCAATGAAAAGTAATAACACATCTCAAATGGCCGCTATGATGAACTTGTGACTAATTAAATTTGGTTTTTTTTCTTTGTTAAGTTAAACAGAAGTGGTACAAGCTTAGTTACAGAACAGTGGCAGTAATTTCCTCTCAATATCAAATGTTACAGGATCACCTGTGTGTTTCCTTTAGCTATCAAGTTCATAGTGAGCCACATATCCCTTCAACACATCCTAAGCTTCTATGTCCCTTGCAACCATTTTTTTCAGCTCTTCTAAAAACACTCACATCTGTGTTTTGAAAAACTGAAAGTGTGAAATATCCATCTCCCTGAACATTGTGTATCACACAGCTTGTGGTAACAAAATAGGAACTATTGCAAAGTGTTGGCATGTGGCTCCTCTCCTTATTTTTGCAGTTTCACCTCAACTTTGACATTAGATATTATTAGATAGTATACATTTAGATTTGGTTTTAAGACAAAAACAGAAATGTAATGTGGTCCTTTATTGTGAAGGAATAGTATTCTTAGTGTATTTAATTAGTGAAAGTGTACATTCTGGGGGGTATTTTGTTATTTTATAAAGTCTCACACATATCATAATTTTCTTTCTGCCTCCAATATGTTTTCCAGCCACATACAGACACATCTTCCAAACTGTCTCCTGGAAATCCTGTTTATATTCTACTAATTTCTTTTGCTGGAAAACTTATTTTGTGTTCAGTGGCCAGAGCTTGTTTTATATCCATCACAGTCCTGAGTCGTATGTAGGTTGGATTTAGAGAGAAAAACTCTTCACTTGGTTAAAGTTTAGGAAAGATCACTGTTTCAGTTCAACTTTGTAAACATGTTCTGTCTTCTGATTCAAGTCAGTGTTGATTTGAGCTGTGAATGCCTGAAACTAAATATAATTGTTTTAATTTAGTTGCTACAAGGGGATGAGGAAAACAAATGAAATATGTTGTCAGTGAAGATATTATGTATAATTCTTTTGAAAACTTTATGAAAATGTTACATTGTCAGGTTGCTAAAAAAAACTATGCAATGCACATGTATACAATATTCTACATGATGCAGTATGTTTTGCATACTGCATTAGTATTTTAAGTACCTTTTTCGTTTTACACCTTAATAACACTTCTGAGTCAACCTAGTTTTAAATCACAGCACAGATGGTCAGCTTTGAATCCTGTAATGACCATCTCTTAACTGCAGATGCTGGAGACGTTAGTGCAGCTTTCGTCACAGTTGATTGTGCTGTTTTATTGGGTCATCTTGAGATCTGGACTGGTATTTTGGGTTAAGCATAAGTTGATTTACAGCAGAACTTACAAACAGATGATTATCAGTGAAAAAGGAAATTATTTCTCTCCAAATGCTGTTACCACCTTCAGTTCTCATTCCCTCCTGCCTGGAATCTACAGGATCCCTTTTGGGTGTATCATTGTCAGACTTTCGTTATCACACAGATGACACTAAGATCTAGCCGTGCATTTGACTTAAATAAGGGGATTTCAGCTCCATTCAGACTAAAAATCACAGTGTGTGCTCTTAAACTAAGCCTGTGGCCAGAGACGTGTGTGGGATGCTTGCTGATGACCTCACCTTTGAGGAAAAAGAGGTACTACATTATCTTTTCACCCATGGGTATTGAATTTCATATGTCATTTCGAAAAATTAGAAAATTAGCCATTTATCTAATATTTATAGCTTCAGAAATGAGGTTTTTGTTATGAGCCCTCTCGTTATGAAAGAGCTGCAGTTCTGCTTTTCACAGCTGATAAATGTTTCCAGAAATAAAAAATATTTTACATCCCTGTGTGACCTGGAGATGATTAGTCACGCTTTTACCATATCTCCTGTAAATTATTGTAACTGGCTCTATTCCTTTCCAAATCAGAGATCACTCCCATGCCTCCAGATTGTTTTGAAAACTGCTGCGAGGATCTTAACTGGCACCAAACAGAGAGACCTTATGACCCCTATTTTGGCATCCCTCTGCTGGCTGCCAGTCAAAGGATTTCATGGGTTTACTGATCACGTTTAAAGTTCAGTGGGGGTCTGGCCCTGAGCTACATTCCTGACCTTTTAGATGCCTATGAGCCTGAGTGCACTCTCAGATCTTCAGACAGGGCACTCCTGACTGCTCTTCAACTCTAGTCTGAAATCGAGAGGCATCCGAGCACTTGCTGTCAGCACTCCTGCACAGCCAAATGCCCTGCCCGAGAAACTGAGGACCACTGAGTCAGCCAATGCTTATAAAAAAGCAACAAAAAAATGTAAAAGTGCATACAGTGAGGAACACAGGACACCGACACCAATGACATTATCCTCTCTTTCCTTTTTTTCAGAACAAGAGCCTGAAAACTAAATTACTCTCGGGACACAAACTCTGTGATGCCTATGCTGAAGAGGTAAGGATTTTCAGTTAGTCCACTGTGTTTTTATCACATATATAACTATCTGCTCCCTTTATACATAAGAGTTCAATGTTCATGAAATCATGTTGCAATGCATACGATTTTACACAGAAATTTTGTTCAAGTTAGCAATGTTAACAAAATACATGTTAATTGAGAGATGCAAAATTATTATCTCTAATTCAGATTCATCATTAACTGTATTGACAGTATTTTACAGATGTAATCCCATAGCATTGTAGAACTTGTTTCTTTTAGAGTATGTCAGTATTTAACATATATCACTGCACTCTCCCCACACATTTCTGAGGTTCGGGGATATGGATAAACTTTTCTTTTTTCCAAGAAAACCTTTCATATCCTTGTATTTCTCACAGTATAATAGGAAGTGAGATTCTGTCTCCACCTCTCTTTTTTGACAAAGTGAACACAGCCTGGCCTCCCTTGGGTAGTCTGTTCTGCCTTTGACGGACATGGCCAGACTGTGTCCACTCAGGCTGTACATTGTCAGTGTTTTCCTTAATTCTCTGTAAGTAACGATGGTCATGTATTCTGCCACCATGTATTTTCTGTTTATGGTCAATTTTCTTTTTATTTTGAGATGTTTTTTGCTCATTTGATGTATAATAATCTGAGGATATACACTATTTCGTAATTTTTCTTCCCTTGAAATTATAGTAAATTCTCAACATTGATTGAAACACTTTTTAGGACATTTTTGGTGTTACTTATTTGTGTTGAAAGACCTAAAGGTTATCTCTCACTCACACAAAAACACAATATTACTTGGTTTTGACTGTCTGGTGAATCTCAGAACAACTTGTCTCTAACAGTGAGCTGTTTGACGGCTGTACAGTACAATCTAAGAAACTCAGGTTTTAGTGAGAGCAGTGGCAAGTATATTTCTACTGTGTCATTTTTGCTGTCATCTACTTTTTTGGTTTTCCTAGTTCAGCTCTGCTTCCAGTTGTTCCTGTCAGCAGCATCCACCAGGTTCACAACCTTAGCGAAGCCTTGAGCTGAGCTTTGAACTGCTGCTTTTACCGCCCTTCTGACCAATGCTAACACTGTAATTTAGCCATGCAGGATCTTGTAAGTCAGTAGGTCCTGCGGGCGTCCAGATGATATGTCCGAGTCAGCGCAGTTGGTACTGTGTAATCGTGGGCTCAATAGTTATGCAGCTGTGCAGCGACTGATTCCAAGAAATTCCCAGTACCTCCGATTTTAACACATTGAGCGTGTGATGATGAAGGCCCCTTGATAGATGGCAACCTCTGTATTGAGATGGAGATTTTTCTTTAGAAAAAAACCCTGGACTGGACTTACAGCTGAGGCTTGTTCGATCAGTGCCACAGAGGACATTACCAAGGCTTTTGAATAGCAGAACCATTGTTAGTAGTTTCCATTTTTATAGTCAAGCAATTAGAGCTGCAATGATTAGTTGCAAAATATTAAATTAATCTCCAAATATTTCTAATCATTTGTTAATTGTTTGAGTAATTTCCAAATTCTCTGTGAATATTTTCTGGTTTATTTAGTCCTCTATGATAATAAACTAATTATCATTGGGTTGTGAACTGTTGCTCGGGACATTTAATGATTTCACCTCAGGCTTTGGTAAACAGTGATCAACATTTATCACCATTTTCTGACATTTTCTGATCCAAACAACTAATCAGTTAATCAAGAAAGTAATTGATAGAGTAATCAATAATGGAAATAATCATCAGTTGCAGCCCAGGCATGTATCAGAGGAGAAATTGTAAAATTTGAGTCTCTTAAATAAAGCTGTAGTCTCAGAATAATATTTGTGCCCTTGAAATACTAATCCATGTTCTCAAATGACTTAATTTCTTTGCCTCTTTTCTCTTGATCAGGCGCACATCTCTCTCCTTCATGCACAGCCCATTATGAAGCACTTTAGTTGCACCTGAGGTTCTTAGTGTAGTTCCCCATAGATTACTTCATTCATTCATCACTCTTTCTGGAAACCTGAAATAATATTTTCTCTCCAATTTGAGCAAGTCAGTTTTAAACAAACAAAAATGTTTCTGTTAGGGTTCGTCAACTACAGCTGTTATAGTTTCCATGTGGCTTACTGTAGCAGTGAGATTTTAGTTTATTAATCACAATATAATATTGGTTCAGTTCACTTTGCTCTATAGGAAAATACATATGAACATGAGAAGTAGTGCAGCAGAGGTTAGCTTAGAAAGGAGACTCTCTACTGTGCATCAAGTGCTACATGACCGCAAATCTTTGTATTCAAGTTTCAAATAGCTAAATCCACCAAAATCTAAATAAAACTAACAGTTACATTAACTATGACCACTCTGATTTCATTTATTTTTATTTTGCATAGCTAATATATAGTTGCATGTATCATCAATCACATGTAGCTGCCCAAGTGACTATTAATATTTTATAAAATTAGTTTAATATTCAGGTGGCACCTTAGCACTGAGCTGCTAACTTGCCGCTTCAGTTCTCACTGCAACAATAACTTAATTGACACAAATGATCAATTTAAGATTGAGCATTAGCGTTATTTTTTTCTGTTTGAGAATGACAGGTCTCTGCAAGGTAGATGAGGTGTTTTCTTGACGGACTGACTCTCCTCTTGTAACTGGAATTAGTCCGGCATCATCTGTAATGATAGACTAAAGCTTTGAATGGTTCAGAGATGCGTGCACACCACAGTTCAGAGACCCAAAAGAGAATTTTGCACTTTGTAGCTCTTGACGTAGAAGGGCTGTTCATCGATCCCCATTCTGCTCCAACAAGTTATCCTTGAGTTCCTATTGACACACACAGGAAACTGGTGTTGAAAATAACAGGCCTTTCTTTGTTGCTCCAGATTCTCCAGCTTAATATCCCTGATATTTTACTGACCAGGCTTTTCCAAGCCATTATGTTGGTCACTCTACACTGAGCCAGAATTAGTGACAGCAAAGGAGAAATTATTTATAAAAATATTAGTAGTTGGGCTTGTGGCTGCTAATGCCTCATTCTCTGCACTCTCTCTACATCGAGCTGTGTTTGTGTCCAGTGCTTCACTGCCTTCCTGATTATTTCTGCAGAGCTGTTATCAAGGCAAGTGGACTGGTCTCTTTAGGGAGAAGGTAGCTAGAGACATTTTCTTGAACACAGGTAGATGGAGGTCACTGTCTTCAATTCCCTTGGAAGGCTATAAACGCTGAAGTAAATCAGAGAGGGGAATTTTCATCCATGCCCCTACTTTCATCCTGGGAAGTTATTTATGTTGAAAGGGGAAAGGTCACTGACTGGGCCTGTAATCACACTGTAATTACTGTAGACTGACAGAGAGAGATGGATACTAAAGCTGAAAATAATTGCCACAGCACTCTTCTATTACATGTTTGTCTATTGCGAAGGGATCCAGATGTGCTAAAACATAACATCTGTTCATGAGGTCTAAATTATGATGTGCACTATGTGAGTGATTTTTACTGACCTATTGAACTTTTCACTTCATTATAATCAGATTGTGACAGCGGACACCCACCCGAAAGTAGATTAACATTTAAGAGCATGTTTACCCTCGAACATAGGCTACACATAATTGTTGTCTAGAAATCAGCTCTTCATGCTTCAAAGATCTTTTCAATTAAGATCTCCTTAGAGCATTGGGTACGTCAGAGATTAATCCCTAATTGAGATTAGGCCAGATCTTTTTTTAGTTGGCCTTGGATAAAGTTTCCAAGCAGAAGCTTCTTTTATTGCATGTGATACATTTTAAGGTTTTGTATGAGTAAACAGCACATATCCTTTATGTGTGATTTGCGCTCTCATCTTGAGAAAATTGGCTTTGGGAATTCCTGCATTGTATTTTGGAATACATTTCATTTGGTGTGGTAATCGTTTTTAGAAAGCTGCTTTAACTTGAGCTTGGCTTTTCTCTGTATGTGAGGTGGAGGATCAAGCTTTGTGCTCTTAATCCATGTTGTGCTGTGAAAACTACTCAGCTAAAAAGACATGAAATTACATATTTAACCACACTGGAAAGTTTGTATGGTTACTGTAAAATTTGTGAACCTTTTTGGTTTTTATGAACAATATTATAATAGACTACAGAATGCAAGAAGAGCAGCACTTAATTAACTACCATGTGAACCTAATTAAGCTAATTTTAGCTACGTGAGTTGTTTGAAAATGCTGTCTCTGGCTGAATTTTTTAGCATTTCAACGTGACCTGTTTTAAAACAAGAGCCCTGTAAGAGGGTCTTTAAAATGCGAACGATGGCTACAGATGTGACGATGCACTAAAGACTGAGGCTAAAGTTGCATTTTCCAGGTAAAAAGTTATCATTCTTAGCATAACTCTACTTTGCTGCTTGCTTTACATACTTAGTGAAGCAAGACAGATGTTACATTTATACTTTATCCTTCATATTTATAACAGTTAGTTTCACATTTAGCATTACAAGAGAAAAATACTTGATGAGGAAAAACCAGTGTGTTTGGCAGATATAAACATCAAATCCAAAGCTCAGCAGATCTGCCAGGTCTAATTACAAAAAGTCAGTTATTGGACTACTGGACAGCTGCTGTTCATGGGAGGAGTTTAACGAACAATTTGCACAAATGAGGGTTATCATGCAACAGTAGAAAAATGCTGACACTGCTATGAAAGAGCTACTATGTAAATTAAATACTAACAAATATGTCATATGATTAAATACATTAAATTAAAACGCCATTTCATTCATATATAAAATATCATAGTGTGCTTCATGTTTTAGTTCCCTGCTACTTTATAATCTTGATTATGGTCATAATTTCTCAGTTTCAGCCTCTCAGAGGGGCTTTAAGGATGGTAAATCTGGTTGCTTAGTAATTTGGTCAGTTGGTTTAAACTGCTTTGGTGTATTTGGGCATAAGGAGGAGCATGGACTCAATTGGCCACAACCAGGGTTAACAAGGCTAATAAAACTCTTTATTGTATTATCTCATTTGTCAGAGCATCAGTGAAAACAGTCCAGTGATGTGTCATTGTTCACATTAAAAATGATTTCCAAAGATCAAGGATCGTTAATTGAGGTTTGAGGATGGATTTCTCCTCATGGGGAAAATAGATGGAAGTAATTCCCCCTGCCAAGTTTATTTTATGTGTCTCAAAAACTGTTTGGAAAGACAATATGGGAATTGTCAATGTTCAGACATGACTGTATGAATGTGAAAGTTCAGTCAGTAAACTCACTGGCAGGCTGCCACTGGCCTGACTCAGCTGTGAGCTTGTTCACTTTACCAATTACAAATGCAGCAGTCCATTTCAATTGGAGAGGAAACTTAATAGGTCTGCGCAACCCAGTCTGCTACTGAAACTTCTGCTGCGTGCTTTACACATCTGACTATTTTTGCTCCTTACGTGGATCATCGGAAAAATGTCAACCTTTCCGAACCAGATGGTGATGTCCTGGGGGAGAAAAAGAGGGCATCTGATAGCTCCGAAAACCTGAGTCAATGTCAAGGTTAAGACTGTCCAGTGAATGAAAGAGGAACATGGCATTAGAGATGCCATTTAATCTGTTGGGAATAATTTCCTCAAGAGCATGAATTTATTCTATTCCTTGTTTTGTCATATTTATAGTGTTGCTGCACAACGATTTGGAAGAGGGGTGTTTGTTACACTCTAGTATTTCAGCTCTGTTACCACTAGAATTACATTTCATTCTTACATCAGGATTTAATGGTAACATCTCATGGCCTGAACCATCTGCAGAAAAAATATAATACACTGGATTTGGGAGGATTTCCTGTAATGAGTGAGTTCAAGGTGAATGGCCCCATGTAATTAATTCTACAAGGGCATTTTGAACAGAACAGCATGCCACCATCATCTTGTGTATTTTGGGGTGATTAATGATCTAAGAAACAGATCACACTAGTCTTTAATAATGAAGGATCAGTTATTTTAATAAACGTTCATCCCTTCCATTTATTCATAAACTTTGGATGTGACTGGGAGAGTTTAACAGTACTAGGATGCCATGCCGACCAGATTGAACTGGCAAACAATTGCAAAACAATTTATTGCAGCAAAATGTCTTAATTATTTCACTAATTAATGTATCTAAAAATAAAAGTATATCACAGCACGCAAGTGATTAAGCTGACACTTCAATCCTCACTTTGGACAAAGACAAGGAGATCTAGCTACTTATGATTTAATGAGTTATAGAACTGCAATAATAACTACCGGCAAATATTTTAATCAATAATTTGAGCATTTCTGAGCTAATATGCCAAATGATTGTTTCCAGCTTTTTAAATATAATGATTTGCTGTTTCTTTGTCATGACTATGTATTTTAAGGTTTTGAACTGTTAGTCTGTCAAAACAAGTTAATTGAAAATGTTTGAGGAACTGCAATTGATATTTGAACTGATGATACAAAAAATATATAAATTGCAGCCCCTAATGAATTAAATAACTTTTAATTTTGAGTTATGCAGCTATGCAGCTGAAACAGTGAGTCAAATCAAGTAAATCTTCTTTACATGAGACAATATCCTCAATCCAAAATTTATCTGAAGAGGTCTTTACAACCTGTACAGTATACAACACCTTCTGTCCTTACAGTGTCAATTCAGACAAGGAAACACAAAAGATACAGATCACCTTAGGCTGAAGGAAACTGGTGGGCATTTTCTTTAATTTAGTTGAATTTATTATTTTAAAAAAATACATAGAAATAAAAATATTAATTTCCATCTGTTGTCCTACAGGCAAAAAATAACTCCCAATAGTACACAGAGCAAAATGTATAATACAGCATAAAATGTAATAACTACTGATACCCAAACATGGTAGGTACAGTAAAACCCAACTACAGTACAGAAAAGACAATAAAGCGCACG
Source organism: Scomber scombrus (assembly GCF_963691925.1). Taxonomy (NCBI): domain Eukaryota; kingdom Metazoa; phylum Chordata; class Actinopteri; order Scombriformes; family Scombridae; genus Scomber; species Scomber scombrus. Next base: position 30,779,904 of record NC_084970.1, on the reverse strand, counting down.
GTAAAAGACCATGTAACAAGCCCAACAGTATCACATTGCAAAATACAGTACAAAGACAAAAAAAGTGTGCAGTGATTGGACCAAATTACATACTAACCATCACATATACCCCCGGACCCTACTACATACCCAAATTCAGTGCTGACACAACTGATAACTTAGAAACCATTCTTTTAACGCCACAGGAGAAACTGAGGTAGTTAGTGATGTTTTTCAGATTGTCTGGGAGTTTTTTTCATTCTTTGATGCCTTTATGTGAAAAGCCCCAATGAGCAAAACGAGGTTGTTCATTTAGGAACACTGCAGACACCCCTAGAGGCCAGACAATAAAGTGTCTGAATCTGAATGTAAACGGGTATCTGAGAACTTCACTGTGTTATTACAGCTGAACATTTTGTATTTATCAAGTAAACCACAGTGATCGTTATGTCGTGGTTGTAATTTGCTTACATTTATTAGACAAATCGATTGATAAATCTAGACATTGATTGGCAGATCACACAATAATGAAAATCCTCAGTTGCAAGATGAGTAATGTTTATGTATCAGATGAGCGATGGTAAGATTAGGTGTAGGTTTGATATGAGGATGGAGATGGATAGCATTGACATTTTGGCAAGCTGCATCTGTTACATGACCATCATCATTTATGGCCCATCATCTCACCCTGTGTGCATCTCCGAGCATCACGTTCGTTTTTATGTCCTATCAAGAAACAGCGAAGAGATGACATATATGTGGTTAAATGCCACGTAATATTAAAACGGCCCCGGTCTCATCCAGGAATCAGAAACCAAAAGACAGAATACTACAGATATGAGCGTTTGATGTTGTGCTGCTTTGATAACATGTTGTTTTGAAAGACGTTGTCTGCTCACGGCTTCATTGATGTACTCTATAATACAATTTGTTATGAGCTCAGGGAGCATAGAAGAGCAGATCCTTTAAATAAAACAAATGTATCACTATGCTGTTATACTTCACTATCCATATTGAATAAATCAGATTACCCTGACTGAAATGATTGAAATGAAATATATACTTGAGCCGGTACATTTTGGCTGCCGGCCAGCCACTGGTCTGACTCGGCTCACATGCGTCAGCCAATCAGACACACTTCACAAATAGGGCAATCTGTTTAAATGGAAAAGGAAACGTAGCAGGTCTGTAATGCTGCTGCGCTCCTGCTGCAAGTTAGATGCAGATGTATGCCAAAGATGTCAGGACATCCTTTCACCTCACCTCCCACTACTGTGTGTTGTCATGTCAACTGTTTGTATCTGCTTTTACATAGTTTGTGTATGTTACATTGAGTTACGGGCACTGACAATACATACAAAACAAATCCTTTTTTTTTATTATTAACAATGAAAACCAAGTGTTAGTTGTCATCTGAAAAATAAAGCTTTCAACCAATGTGCACTGACAAAGGATGAGCAAAAATTTAGGAATACATCAATATACAGACAACTTCTTGTCATCTACCTGCTAACTCACTTTGTGACCAAACTGAACTGAGCCTTGTACTGTTGTTTATTATCTCACTGTTTTGTTTTTTTAATGATCTCCAATTCTCAAGACGCACCCACACGCTGCATCATTTACACCGTAGGCTATTTGGACTTGGATAATGAGAAACCCTTAAAGGCTTTCATGCCACACTTTTTTAGAACTTTGTCTTCAGATCCAGAGCTGCGTAGCGTGGCTTCAGCTTTAACTCAAAGTTAATGACACAATCTGAAAATGAAAGAACAATCAAAGAAAAGAAAACTAGATACAGTAGGACATATACACAATACATGTTACTGGAGAGGAGAAAACAGGTCAAGATGAGGAAATAAATGAAAGAGACGTGTAAGGACATGCAGTTCATGTGTGGATTGTTGTTATATTTCAAAGAAAGGTGGCAGACATGTAAAGCTTCAAGAACAGATTAAATGTAATTTGGATGCTTTCAGATTTACTAAATATACATACTGCAGTTATGGTGATTATGTTTTTATACTATATGGCTCAGGAATCAATGCTATTTCTGTGGGTTGAGTAAATTCTACAATATCTGGCAAGCAAATAAACTGTTAGTTTCTCAAACACTGAAAATATGACTTTTATTAGATGTATTTGTTGTTATGCACTTAAAACTAGACTGTCCATACTTCACAAGGTTAGTTAGATGTTCACAAGGTTATCAAAGTCAAATAAATTGCCACTAAACAAGTTAGAGAATGTTAAACAGCCTCTGGATATATTTCAGTCTCGTAGGAACAAAACCTGACACCGCAGCATTGCTTTTTAATTTGATCTTGTCATCAATAATAAATAAATGATGAACTTTGAAGAGTAAAAGTGTCAGACATATTTGTTCAGACATTCACTGCTCTGTCCTTGCTGCTCAGGCTGGTATTAGAGTTCTTTCATCACTTTCACATGGACAGTGATACAGAATGATGTATTTCATGAGTATTAATATCCTTCTCTAAAAGTTAGAGACAGCCATTAAACAACACCAAGCTTATGAAATACTGCATCATTATATTTTGTACAGTTTTTTTTAAACATTTTGAAATGCAGGTCTCATCCTTGCAGAGTTTTTTGAACTATCAGGAACAACAAGACTGAGATGTTGCTGTGATTCTCCAGGGCAGCGGAGACAGCTCACATGATTTATTCTGAGTAAATAATACACCAATGCTTTGGTTATTCTGAGAGCTCAGCACATTTAGAGATTCGGATATTTGCATTTATAAGTTAACACTCCACAGTGTTTGACTCTTCAGCCTCTTATTATGATCCATTCTATTAACAGCTACTGTAATATCTCAAAAGCTCCACTTCACTGAAACAAATAAAATTAATTTGTTAACATTTGATTTCATGACCTGGGCCACAGTGAAACAGACTTAACGATCCCAAATCATATAAATGTCTCGTTCTCTTTAAAGTTACCTCAGTATCTATTTATCCTCTTTTTTTCCTATGAGGAGCCCCAGGATGCAATTTTTGAATCCAGTTACACAAGACAGATATGGGTGTCTTAGGACATGGAAGCACCCTGGGAGGAGGACTAACAAGATAAAGAACCTCATAAAAAAGGAACAGGTGCTTGTCAAGCACATGAAACCCTTCGAAGGGAATTTGTCCCTCACCATCAGTGCGTGTGGTGAAAGATTAGACCTCGTGTCACATCTTTACTGCCTGTGTCAAGGAAGTAAAGAGATAGACATAGATTGAAAGAGAGGTAAAGGAAGGTTTAAAGAGATAGACAGTCCAATATAAAGAAAGAGATATAGACAGGTACAACAAAGATATAGAGGAAGAAAGAAAGATAGAGATATAGAAATGTACATTGAAGAGATATAGGCAGAAAGAAAGAAAGAAAGAAAGAGATATAGAAAGGTACAATGAAGAGATATAGGTAGAAAGAAAGAGAAAGAAAGATATGGAAAGGTACAACGAAGAGATATAGGTAGAAAGAAAGAAAGAGATATGGAAAGGTACAACGAAGAGATATAGGTAGAAAGAAAGAGAAAGAAAGATATGGAAAGGTACAACGAAGAGATATAGGTAGAAAGAAAGAAAGAGATATGGAAAGGTACAACGAAGAGATATAGGTAGAAAGAAAGAAAGAAAGAAAGAAAGAAAGAGATATAGACCCTGTTTACAGCTGGCATTAAAATGTGTCTCAAGTGATCTGATCTCAAGTGGACAACACTAAATACAGTGTAAACCACCACTGAGACACTTTGTGATCCAATCACTCAAACCACTTGCTGAAGTGGTCTGGGATGCATTTGACCTCATATATTTTGTAGTGAAACACTAATGTGTCTTGATGCATCCCGGCCAGGATGTAACAGGAAAATGCGTCATCAATGCAGGATGTAGCGGTTGTTTTGGTAAAAGCGTGTCAGCTGTTGAAAAAAGGAGTACAGATGCATGTGATTGGAGTAATCTGAAAAGTTGGAATAGACTGTACATGTATGTTAGTTTTTGAAAAAAAATGTTTTTAGCTCTTTAGCCCACACAAAAATTAAATGCAGTGCTTGTCTGATGTGATAACTGTGAACAGGGCTATTATAAACCTTTAAAAGAAGTGATGTAATCAGCAATGAAATCTGGACAGAAGTGGTCAGCTTGAGACATATAATAGAGACAGGTGTGAACCACAGTGTGTCTCTGCTGTCTTGTGATTGGATAACCCACATTCGGATTAATTAGAACGAATTGCAGGTCATTACGATCTTGTTCGAACTTGATTTTTTTTTTTTAGGTGTCAGTCCTAGAAAGAAGTAGATATGTCAAGACACGCTGCAACTAACGATTATTTTCATTATCTGCTGATTGAAAAGATGAAAAAATATTGAAATGTTTTGTCTTGACCAACAGTCCAAAGTTTACTGTCATAGAAAGAAGCAAGAAAATCTGAAACCATAGAACTTGAGCATTTTTTCTTAAACAATGACTCAAAACTATAATTTGATTATCAAAAGAGCTGGCTATTAATTTTCTGTCAATAAACTAAGTGATTAATCTACTAATCGTTTCAGCTCTAATGTTAAATTTCCATCCAAATGGAGCACAGAATCTAACCAGATGGACAGATAATCCACAAAAGAAAGTACGTGTTTCTGTCCACTGCTCTTATGCTACTGTTAGAGTTGGACTAGATCAAGATAAACAGCTATTGGCACAAACTCTCTACTCTGGTGCCAGCAAAGCACTGCAGAAGAAAAGGCAGCAACAAAAGGAGCAGCAGTGGAACCTCAAACGATTAAAAAATGGCATTTATATTTATTTCATGTATTAATTTTAATTCTCCTCATCAGTCCACACAGATCTGATCTGAAGCTTGTGTGATGTTTAACTTGCATGCTTCATTTATTTGTTGTTCTAGTGTTACCACCCAGGCTTTTATGCACAGATTGAACATGTGCAGGTGGATATAAATATTAGAGTTATGGATAGAGAGAGGAAGATATAGATAAATAGAATAGAGATACACACAGATGAGCAGAAATAATGAGATTGGCTAAAAGGTATAAGTATAAATTAAGCAGCTTAATTATTAATTAATATGGATAATATACATTATGCATTTACATCACAACAGTAATATTCTCTCAAACAGCTTTTTGTAATGACTAAAATATGATGGACTCGCCCATTGATCTTTCTTACTCACAACTTTTCTGCTATTCAAATCGATTCAAGGCCTTTTTATTTGCATAATAAATCACAGTTGCAGTCTTGCAAGGCTTCACAATACCCACAGTATAAAGATGATGCATAAAAAACATCTTCCGACCTCACTGAGGACCAGGAGAGACGCCCTCTGATCTGCTGCTGAGTCCCACGTGGAGGCTTTCAGTATTCACGCTCGTATCAGCAGCAGCTTTGTGGATGGTGATGTATCAAGCTATCTTGGAGGCAGCTTTTGTGTTCTATGTGCCTACTGAAGTGGAGCAGCAGATGTCAGGCAGAGCTGGTCACTGTGGGTTGGGGGTGGCAGTAAAGAACTGCATATTATATGTATGTGTGTGTGCGTGCGTGCTTACCGATAACAGGCGTGAGCCCATCGTAACCTAGGAACCCTGATGTGTGTGGTTGTGGCGGTTATGTGTGTAGTGGGAGGGAGAATTCAGGTTTAGACAGTGGGCAAGAATCCAGTGCATGACTGCATCATTGTGTGGACTATGCAGTTCAGTGAAGGGGAGATTTGATATTTTCTTCCTCTCAGTAGGGCCTTCCTTTAAGTCAGAGCTTTGCCCAGGGAACAATCACAAAGGAGTCTTCTGCTGCAGCTGGCAGAATCCTGCTACGTGATCTAAAACCAATTTCGCTATTTGAATAAGCTAACACTTATTTCCTTATCTTTCTCTTGCAGTCCAAAAAAATCCAGGCTCAACTGAAAGAACTGCGGTACGGGAAAAAGGATTTAATTTTTAAGGTAAGCTCAAACTCAAGAGGAGGGGGGTGGGCTTTATAGTAGCTTCCGGCCACTGGTAAACAGGTACTTCAGACCACCTTGAAAGGATGATCCCATCACAGGAGGTACTCCAATTAATTCAGCCTGCAATTACAAAGTCCCTTCCAGCAAGGCAGCAGCCTGCAAAGTCAATGGGCCAGCGCTTAGTCCACATACAGCTAAGTCTTCTCCTCTGTTTTCCCCCCCAGCAAGAGCCATCCCATCCTCCTCAATGATGGGAAGTGTGTGGATAAATGACATGGACATGGACATGGACAGCAGTGTATGAAGTTGATACAGAATTATATATTAGTTCATATAAGGGAATCTCCAAGACATAAATTACAGGGCATTAGAAGTCTCCCCCTTCCTCATATACTTCTTCTGCAAGCACAATATAAACAGTGGGAAACAAAATGTTTAGTATTGTTGCCCACCAGCACATACTCCACTGCCTCTTGTATTGGAAGGACTAAATGTTTTTAGACTTTAGTGCTCACGTAATGCTTATTGGCATTTACTGGTACAGGGGCTGACCTTTCAGGCCTTGTTTGCAGTGTTAAAATGTCAGTCGACATTTCTGCCACGGTGCCCTACAATGCCATTTCTTGAGTGTATATTTTGATCCTTCAGACCCACTCATTCCTAAACCTACGTGAGTCAGAGCGCTGACATAAATAAATAAAAAGGACTTGAGCCTCACAGACAGAATTTTATGCTTCTAACCCAAAGTCTGAATATATTGTCCCTGCATGTCCTGTTTCTTGTTCTATTTCTAGCCTAGCCTCTAGAATGATGGATGCCTTGACTTGTTTGCTTGGTGTCACCACTCATAAATCGTTGTCGCTAAATTGCATCAGTCACACACCCAAAACAACCTTATTGCTCAATATCAGCAGACATTTCATGTGGACCTGTAAAACGTTATGGTTTCTGGTGATTTGCTTAATGTAGAAGTACGAGGCTAATTTGATCATACGCTTTGTTGTGTAAAAATACCAATCTTTCCTGCTGCTTCTCCATTTTTTTTTAAAGAGGGAAAGGTTAAAGGGAAGTGATACGTTTCCCTCTGACCTACTCCTTCCGCCCCAATCCCTCAGGCTACTCCTGAAAACTCATCTGTATCCCCCAAACGTATTCTGTGATCAAAAGCCCAGCAGGGGGACGAGGAAGCAGAAAGTAGGGAAGAGTCACTCAAGATACGGAAATGTCATCAGCCTCACAGGGGGGATGTCAGTCAAGGCACCTTGACCAGGAGGCAATTGAATTGGTTATGACGGCTTTTGTACCTTGTCCAAGTGCATTTTACAGTACAGCACAATGTCACAGTACACAAAGACACAACCATCTAAAAAGGCTGGAAACAGAACAAAGACAAGAAACCTACCTAATTATTTTATCTTGGGAGCAATGAACTTTTTTTCAAAGGATTGACAGATATGGTCTGAAACAATAACATCAGGAAAAGGTACTGTTTTGACAACATGTAAGGGGGGGGAGTCAGTAATGCCTGTGTTTCCCTCACTTGATAATTTTCCATTAATTGTAGTAAGATTTGAAGGACAACTGTAAAATAGAACCAATACTTGTGAATGCACACCAGTCCCAATATTAGCAGTACACACAGGCAAGTTCCCCTTCACTTGCTCAGTCATTACATTAGAGACTTCAGAGGAATTGACGGTGCCTTCCCTGCATTTCCCTGCGAGACAATATTTTTGGCAGAGGAGCCGTATTCAAGGCTTCACATCTTCTTTTCTCTGTCAGACCACTTTTAAATTCACCCCCAGAGCTGTTTCTCCACTGGCTTTATAAGAAAAAAAAAGAAAAGAAAAATGACGGCTTGATGCAGTTGCATGCCTCGTCTAGCAGAGTGGCTAGTACCCTACTGACCCCGCACCTCTATAATGGACTCTGCACAAAAATATGGAGCTTTAGACTTGAAGGCGCTAACCCTGAAAGTCAGCATTTCTGGGTCAGTGGCCATGCGGCTGCAGTCCTCAGGAGACTATCCGCTGATGATGCACTGTGTAATGGATGTAATGGCTCTCTGCTATAATGTTAGACACCCGCATGTATGCACATACAAACACACACACACACACACACACACACACACACACACACACACACACACACACACACAGAGTCTTCAGATCCTTAAGAAGACGAACAAAGAGCAGGCTGCTTTTTTCTATGTACTTGTGAGCCAATGCAGCCGTGACTCATGATTATTCAGTTCTCCGTAGTTTTAACTTGGTGTTGGTCGGCACAGTTTCAGTAAAGCATTCAAATCTGCTCTCACTGCTAATAAGGCAAACTCCAAACATTTTGTGTTGGTGTTATCTATCATGATTAGATGTGAACACACTCAAATAAAAACTCAAGGAGAAATAATGAATCTAAATGTATTCTTTTGGCCTTTTATGTAACATCATATTATAATGTCGACTGCCAGTGTTATTATGGTATAAATCTAATGATAAAATGTCACCAGTCTCTTTGAAATTGGTCTGGTTTTTTTTATCAGTAACCTTCATTATCCTTTATACTGAAAAAAATGTCTATCAGTGAATATTTATGCCTCTCATTCACCCCAAAGATAAAATATACAAGCCTTTGCGTTCATGATGAAAGAAGTTCCCTGAAACTTTATTATTTTGGATTCCCTCTCGAGCACAGCCCGACAGCGACAAATGACTGTGTGACCGTCTCGTACTCCCTGTAAATGAAAAAAAAAAAAGAAAACACCACCTGAGAGCAAGATCTGATACTTTGGCTTCTTTAAAAACTCATCGCAGTGAATGTTGTTTCGTCCTTGACTGTCACCGTATGACTCATCCCTCCGGCAAGACTTACACATTGTTTTCTGCCACCCCGTTGAGTGTTAGAAGTGGCAGACATGTTCATCATTAAAATTACTTACCATTTTACTGGAATAAATCCAGATGAAAATGCGATGAACATGCCAAATAGTCTCCACAGTGCCACAAAACCCACCGAGGTACAACACAAGTCCATAAAACTCCCTAAAAACCATCAATCAGCCTCGTCACTCTTCTCTGATATTTCACACTCTTTTCTGCAGAGTTTGTGGATGCTGTTTGGTGGTTACTGACCTTGGGTGTTTCAGAATGCAAGCACATGCAGTTTATGATTTTTTAGAGGCCAGTAAAAGGCACCCAATAAAAGTTCATGACTCATAGTCCATCGCCAAGGCCAGTTATACACAGACTGTATGCAAATGCTCCTAAAACAAGTTTATTTCCTCTTACTGATTAATTTATCAATACTAAAAGACTCACCAGGAAGCTCTATTGATCCTCATATGGAGATACATTGGCTCATTTACCAAAAAAAAAAAAAAAAAAAAATGTGTGTGTGTTGTACCACTCAGGGATTAAACTCTTACAATGATACTCATTAAGGGGTTTGATGGTTTCAGAGTATCTGCTCCCTTTAGTGGTAAAGATTAAACTTTTCTTCTGTTTAAAGGACAGATCTGACCTTTTTCAACCATATCTTGGATGCTACAGTTTCCTGTGTTACTAAAGGCCTATTCACCAAAGCATTTTAGCACTAAAATCAAAATGAGATTTTATCAATGTAATACAGAAAGGTTTGTGAGGTCCCTGCACACTCCTGGTACAACACACAGCAGATTCTTTGAGTGCTAAAAGCATGTTAGGCGCACAAGGTTTAGCGCTCGATCAATTTTGTATGAGTGTGTGTGTGTGTGTCATAATACAGTTTAAAAAAAACAGGACAAAAGTGATGATCAGCAAAATAATAGAGAGGACTCTCAATCCTTTGTGCTATAGATTTGGGTTATTGATAGTGCTGGTGAGACAAGACGGGGGTGGAGAAATGCTTTGTTTGCACAGAACAAAGAGGATTGAGCTGATTCAAAAGCAATGTCTTTTCGCAGGGGCAGCAGCTAATGGACTTGGAGCACAAGTTAACTATAGCCAAGGAAGAGCTGGAGAAGACTGCACTCGACAAGGTGAATATAAGGGGGAGAGGGGGTGGGGGCTGTTAATTTTTTTTCTTGCTGTATCATACTGTTCTATAACTTCTTTATTTGCAGGTTGTTTAACTCTTCGCTTATCTTCTCTGTGACCCATTTAAATCATGCAATGTCAAATGCTGAATAGAGAAACAGCTACTGAATTATTTAATGAATAAAGTATACGTAGTAATATCAGTCAGTTTGAATCCATGTTTTAGAAAGTAGAATTTGAAGGTTGAATGGTTTGGGTAAAGGTAAAATAACTCTCCAAAGAAACACTTTAATGGCAATATGCTCTTTAGTGAGGATGTCTGTATTTTCAACAACAAAAAAAAAAAGTTTAGCTTCAGCACGTTGAACATATGCAGCAGCTTTAATTTATGAGGTATAATGTTATTTTTATATGACACACTGTCACTGGGGGCAAGTTGGAGTTAAAAATGCATGGGGATACAACTGCTAATCAGAAAAACACGTAGTCCTGGTGTTCAGCTCAGTTGTATTGACATCAGACACTGCTGTAAAATAATTAAACCAATTTTTTAAATTATTATTATTGATTAAATGTATTATCACTCTGGTGAGTAACGCTTCATGTCTTGCCTAACGATGCCTCCTAGCTGACGACAGTCCCTTTAAGGCTTGGCCTCTCATGGCTTGATGCTTAAGTACATTTCTCATGTGGATGCATGGAAAAAGGGATGGAGGGATTCAAAAATCTTCTTGTATGTGTGTGTGTGTGTGTGTAATCTTGTTTGGGGACAGGAGTCTCAGCTGAAGGCGCTGAAGGACACAGTTCACATCTGCTTCTCAGCTGTCATGCAAAACCAGCCCAGCAGCAGTCACAGATTTCCCACCTCCCCCACCCACTTGTTCAGATACTCATCACTCATCAACAGCTCGAGAGTCACCTTTCAGCAGCCACACGCCAAGGTAAATCAGTATTCCACTCACTTTCATCTGATTTAATGTTTATCCAAAAGGAGGCCTGCATGTGGTAAAAATCCAACCTTTTTATATTTAATACATTGGCTGAGTGATACACTCAGTCTGCCTCACATCTACTGTAGATGAGGTCCCGCTGTCCTTGAACTAACAGTATGTCTCACTGTTAGATGTTTAAATGTGCTTTGCAAAGGTGCCACAACGATGAGATTTTACTTTTACATTTATACACTGTGAGATTTTTATACTGTTCACCTTGAAGACTTTAAAACATTTACTGTGGTTACAACAACCTTGCATCTTTCCGAGATTGTGAAATGGCTCAAAAACCACTGAAAGCACACACAGATGTTCACAAAATGCCCTTTTACCCTTTTATATCTCTTATAATCTCACATGCCAAACAAATAATTTTAGTAAATAAATGAATTAAGTAGATCTAATATTTTTTTCTAATCAGAAAGCTAATCAGGCAGCAACAACGCAGCTTTTTTTAGTCATTTTACAATGTGTTTCTTGTAATGAAATCATGACCTGTTTATTTCTTTTTGACAATTGACAATGAAGGTTCATCAGTTTGTTAATGTTGAAGTGGGAGTTAGCAAAAAATACACAAGTTTGAACAAAACGTGCAATTACTGAAAACACATTCATTTGAGGGCAGTGCATAAAGGTTGAGTCTACACTGATTTATTATCAGTTAAATCAGTCCCACATAGTGTACCCCCAGTAATGTGTCTACATTACAGAGATATACCACTATAGTTTATTTAGGATGTTAAAATTTGGGTAGTATCCTCCTTAAATTACCAATTAGAGTAATTCCCAAGAAAACAAATAACTGGCATTTAATTTTAAACGTCCCAAACCTGACAAGACTGTTATCAAACTAACTAATAAGTAAACATTTTTTTACCTAGGTGCTTCCTGAATAACAGAGTTGTTCAACTCTTTTCCTTCATACTTGCTATGGCGTTTCACTTACAGTATATTACACCGCTACTTTGAATCATAACTTCTATCTCCTTGGTCGATCATGTTTGTGTTTGTCAGTGAATCTTTTTTTTTTGTGCATAAGACATCCATATATCCTGGAGTCTCTGAACTGACACGCTCAAGATAACAGTTAGCAGTAAACATTTACTAAAGCTGTAAAAAAAAAAAAAAAAAAAAAAAAAAGTCATTATGGTAATCATCGTTGGCTGCTGAATTGGAACAGTTTTGTTTTTTTTCAAGCCAGTTTTGATTCACTGGATTTGGATGAACAATGCAGGCTGAATGCAAAATGCATTACTACAGCCTCTCCATATTTCCAAAAGCATGACCAATCAGCCATTTCCATACGAGACATTTTGACTTTTCATAGCAAGCAAAGCATTGCATTTAAGTGTGTCAGTCAGCCATGTCAATGAGCCAGTATGTAAAAAGCAGTAACCTGAGATGATTAAACTAAATGGATCACAGCTCTTTTTAATAATATTAATTGTACCTGCTGTTTCCCCGCTACAACATGTCAAAATGTCTGCCTCCATCATCGATTCTGCCGTGAAATAGCAGGTCAGTGTGAGTGACCCTTGTTTAAACACAGCCGTGATTATGTCTTATGATGAAAATGAGATACATTTGTTTTTGTAAAATGAAAATGGAGAGCGAGTTGGATTTGTGATTTGCTTCTGTAATGCTGAGTATAATTTTCCCTCTGACTTTTTAGATAAGATAAAGCAAACTGCTGTTTTGGGTTTTTTTTTCTTTCTCCTCTCTGTGTAAACACTTGAAATTGAAATTCATTTCACACTGTAACTCCCAGCTTGGTGACATCATGGAATATAACTCGGTGCCAAAATATTCACCTCGCCGCACTTCAGAGCGCACATAATGCACTGTCTGCGATATCAATTTAAGTGTTAGCCGATTATTACCTCCTGTTCAAGTGGCTATTTGTCAATCTGATGCCCTGAGTATCACTCTCTAGAGAGAAAAGGCCCAGGAAATAATTACTACCAAATATAACAGTTGGGCAAACACAATTCCTGAGGTTGTTCAGAATAATAACATGTCTGAATCAAGCAGCAGTCACAGTAATTTATGTCAATCTTTATATTCAATGGTTCATGTGGCTTTAGAAGTAAGTCCCAATTAGTCTTTTTGGCATTTTGGAAGTTTTAGTATGTTGGACTTGTACTGTATGAAATGATTAGCTGAATGTGACACAGTCTTTGTTTTGAGCCCTGCAAAGTCAAGGTCACAGTAGACTCAACTAAGGACTCAGACTTTAATCCCTTTTAGGAGCACAAAAAAGGTGACTGCCGAGAGAATTTGTTGTAAAAAATAGGATTATGCCTTCAGTGTAGATATTGCTTCTTGTTTTGCTATTGAAACACTTTGACATTTAAGGGCTAATGTCAAATGTCAAGGTTTTATCCTGGAAAAAAACCTATTTGTGAATTCCAGCAAAAGGGATACCAAATAAAAGAACATTTCTACATATTGGTGTGACTGTGTAAACCTAGAATATAGAGCTGAAATGCAGCAGAATATACACATCGCTTTTACTTCTGGGAAATATACTTCACAGTACAGTTATTTTTCCCTCTACCAAGCAGTCATGTCAACCTCAATCAGACATTGTGTTAGTTCTGATTTCTGAAAAGCAGTGGCTGCAGTCACTTTTAAAATCATCAAGCCGGCCACAGCACCGCCACGCCTTATCTGCCATGATCCTGGTGAGCAATTCTGTCTTTAAGAGGCTTTTCTCTCCTCAAAGCAGTCACAATTTACTCTGCATCTCTTTCGTGAGTGCCTAAGAGATTTGACATGCCACTTAGATGTTATTTTTATATATATATTTCTCCATTTTCTTATCATGCTTCAATACCACCATCTCTACCAGTGTAGCCACTGACCGTCTGCAGCGGCATCACACAAAACAATATCCTGTAATTGACACATTCTGTATTTAAACTTGTGTCAATGTTGGCAGTCAAACAGGATGATCCCATTATAGCAAGTCTGTATTTCCCTGTCACCTTCTTCCTTTTACTGTGGGCCAAATAATCAGAAACACATGGGCGAAATAAACATCTCACAAAAGATAAGACAAGTCGAGGCAACTCAAGTTAGGTGTGGGCTGTTTTTTTTATGCTAATGAAGTTATTACTTCCTACTTCATTAGCATACAAATAGCAGCACTCAACTCGTGAGTAGGCTGGCTCCATTATCTCCTGTAGCCGCTGTACACTATGACAGGCTGTCTGATAAATCTGGGCGAACCCTTACTGTAAAGATTACTGGGGTGCTCCATCTGTCCACTCTGCCTGTGCATGAGGAGGAGGGTCAAGATGCGTTTAAATCACTGCCAAATTTATTTCAAATTAAGTAGTTAAAAACAAAAAAAACGCACAGCACAGCACAATACACAACAGCACTTACTTTGCATAAAAGAGCAAGACGGCCAGCAGCTGAGAAGTTGGGTAACAATCCAATGACAGAGAGGCAAATGTGAAGGACTTGGCTCTTTGATAACCACGAGGTGTGCCTCAGTACGCTCATTAACTGTATGGAAGCTCTCAGAAGCATTATTATTACATCTTTTATCCTTGTTTCTGTTGTGTAGTTTTCAACCTGACATATTAGTATAAGTGAAATGTAGCCGAATGCTAATATTTCTGAAAATGCATGCCTAATCAAACCCTAATTATTGCTGGTGATCAAAGGGCAATTGTTTTGCACACAGCAGGGTTTAACAGCATTAACGCCAATGTAGAAAAAAAAGAAAAAAATGCTGCTATGCTTATAACATATGGAGAAAAGCCTTTATCCACTCCCTGGGTGATAAAACATACATTTGAGTTTCATGAGTACACTTAGACTAAAACCCACTTTGTGTTTTTCAAATCCAAAGTGGGTAAGTGCAGGGATGTTTGTTCAAGCACTCACTGACACCACTTTGAGCTTCACACTCGTAGTTTGAGTTAACATAATGGGCCTTAAGCTCTGGTAGACACCACTGATAAGACACTCCCAGACCTTGCCTCTCAAATGCACACACACACGCACGCGCGTGCACATACACGCAACTCCTCTCGCTGGTGAAAGATTCATTAGTGTGAGGATGCAGAGATCAGCAAGAATGGAGTGGAAGTTGCTTCATATTTAAGAGTCTCTGGGATAGAGCCAAATCTTGTGGTCCGATAGCATGCAATTTTCATCAAAGTAATGGGAGCTGATGTCTTTAGATGCTCGGAGCACAGTGCCGGAGGTGAAATGAGGCATTTCACGCCAAGCTCTCAGCACTTACTGTTTACTTTTATGATTGTTTCCTTGTCTATATACATCGACGGGATATTCATCTCTGTCACGCAGAGAGGAGATAGTAGGTGGTTGACAGCAACAACAACAAAAAAAAGCAGGTTGGAGATATTTATCTGTTGAATTTGGACTGTAGAATAATTCTGTTATGCAATACAGTTGCATCATGCAAAATATATGAGAAGTCCATCCAAGCAGTGTTTTCTGTTAGGGCTCATTTTTATTAAACTGTGAAGAAAATAAACCTTTGTGATTTTAGATTTTAAAAAACACTCTTTTTACTTTTTATTTTCAAAGACCATTTATCCTTCTCATTTTTTTAGTGTTTAATTAAACAGAACACTCCTAATAATGAACATTTTAAGTTTTAAGTTTTACAAAGTTCCTACTGGAACATCATCGCCCCCATGGAGGCAGAGCAGCATGCTAAAAGGCCCCCCCCCCCGCCTTCTTACACTGCTGTAAAATTCTGCTGATTCTGTCAGATGCTGTCCAAAGTTAGGAAATAATGCATGAAACATTAGCCCAAAAGTGGTCACTTCCATAAGTAAAGCCAATTCCACTGAACCTGCCATGTCTTTCAGCTGACACAGTAAGAATGGAGTTTGACAGTGACAGGGTAAAATTGCTCATGTTCATCTTGAGACCTTCTTGCTTTATGTTCTCGAGAGACCACTTTTGACCCAGTTAAGGAAGATACTACTGTACTGTACAAGCCTTATGCAGCAGTCTCCCTGCAACAGACAGACAACGTTGTGTTTGGAGGAATATGTGCTGTAAAAACTTAACTTTATCTTTTACTGTTTGGTGCATACAGGATTAGATGTGGTAGACAGCAGGAAAACAAGCAGTTTCTCATATTACTTTTATGTTTTACAGTACAATAGAAACCATTAAAACAGCCTGTTCAAATACAAAGTGCTTACTAAAATACATTTAAAAAGATTAAAATTCTTATATTGTTACTTTAAAAATCTAACACAAGGAAAAGGTTGTAGGAATAGTAGCAGATCTCCATTTTCAGCTTTTAAATGTCAAAATATTTCAGAATACATGTCAATTGACAAGTTGGCCTTTTGAGTGTTGAATTTTTGTCTCAACGACTACGTGAGCCTCTGGCCTGTAGATCGGCTACACACTGAGCTTACACAGACAATATTCCAAGTTCAAGTAATTGACTTTTCAATAAGCTGTTGCTGCAGTTTTTAGCAGTTTTGTTCCTCATTGTGAGTGAAAGCTCGAGCTGTGCCTAAATAATGTCAGCATTGCCTATGCAAGAGGGTCAAGCAGAGGGTACATGCTCTGCTAACAGCCCTGAGCAGAGACTGAAAACATTATTCACCTCTCTGAATAGTTTGGAAGAGACTGATTTAAATAACTGCCACCTGCTTTTTTTTTGCACCTGATTTCTGCGCATACCAAATCATTTATTAATAAGAAAATAAAACTCAAAGGCCAACATTTTGTAAGAGGTTCTGCTTGTGAGCATTTGTCAGAGGAGGGTCGAAGCAGTGCAGTTCAGTTATGCCATTACATGGCTATTGATGTCTACCACACAACGCATAAAAATAATCTCAACTACAATTGGCCTTGGGTTATTCTGCTGCTACATTCAGTAATGTACATGAATCACATAATATGTCTCTCATCCTAAAAGAAACCCGATGGATATATGATGTAATTATCCAGTTTTATCCAGTCATGACTCCTTGTACCATGGACATTTCTGATGTAATTGTTATAACCATCTTGTTGTCTTCCCGTCGACCGTGCAACTTTTTTCCTCCCAGGTCAAAACTGTCCTGGTTTGGTTTGCCTCCTTATAAAGCATAAGGTATATTATCACCCAATTCTGTGTTAGACCATTTTAGCCAACTTCATTCCAACTTATTACAACAGGTTTTACACTTATTTTTGGAAATGGCTGTCGATGGGCTTCATTTAAATGAAAGTATGCCTCATTTTTGAACGCCCGCTGTCCTCCTGGTTCAAAATTGATCTGAGGACAACAGGAGGAATATATGAATATCATTGTTTTTATATTTTAAGCCATAGCTAATAAATATTTGATATTCAAGTTTATTGAGAAAATGAGAAACCTGATTATAGAGCTGCACTGATTAGTCAACTCAACAGTTAGTCAGTTGAGAGAAAATAATTGACAACTATTTTTAAATAATCAAATAATTGTTTGAACATTTTTTAAGAAAAAATGCCAAAAACTTGCTGTTTTCTACGTCTTTAAAATTTTGTTTTAATGCTTTTCTTTGTCATACGTGATCTTAGACCGTGAAGACAGGACATTGTGAGTCTTTTTTTTTCTTACATTTTATAGACCAAATAATTAATCAAGAGAATAATTGACAGGTTAATTGATAATGATAGTAATAGTTATTTGCAGCCCTTTATGATTATACATCTATCAGTTTGATATTATACATATCATGATTATATATCTAATGAATGCTCTGAGAATGGACAGTTTCCATTTAGGTTTGTCACAGCCATACCATTACGCATCAGTATTCAAATGACTATTTCTAGTAAGTGATGGATAAAACAGCCCGACAGAAGCCTGCTATGTAATCTTTCTGAAACCTATTTCCCTTTTTTTTTTTCTAAAAATGTTTGGTCTATAGCACAGGGCATCTCTTACACCACTGACTCAAAGAAACTCAACCTCGAAATAGTTTTTGTTTTTTTTTCATGCAGAGATCATTTCAGGTGGTGGTAGTATAGATCGTTTTACCATCTCCAGAGAGAGCCTTTTCATCTCTGGCTGTCCATCTTGTTTCCCGCCCACGATCTTAACATTCCTTTGGATGTTTTTACAGAGGGTCACAGCACCGTAACATTGTCTATCATTTGAAACTCCTGTAGTAGTAAATCTCAAATCCAGAGATGGATAGTAGTGTGTTGCATTTACTCCATTACATGTCTTTGAATACGTTTTTTAAAATAATTTGTATTTCTAAGATTAATTGTTTTGCAGATTATTTTTTATTCTTACTTGAGTACATTTCAGATAAAATATATGTACACATGCTCATTCACGTTGGGCTACACTTCTCGTTACTTCTACCTAGACATTTAAAAAAAGATGTAGCGCCAAATGAAAAGGCTGTCTGAGGGACAGCAGTCCAGTGCTTTGCTCCGGTGTTGGTATGCTACACCTGCCTGCTTCTCCAAACTGGGGGCTTGCCGACCTCGATCTAGTGCAGGTTATACAATGACTATGCATAAGTACCTCATACAATCCCACTTCAAAAAAATCCAAATTATCCAAATAATATTTGTGCACTTCATATTTTTTATTAGCTGTTGAGGAGGTGCCCTAATACAGTCATGTAATATTGCTACTGGTTTCAAAAGATATATGTTTTAAAAGTAAGAAGTTAGCTTATTGTTGGTATGCAGATGTGCATCAATGTAATAAATTGCATCTTATGAAGTTACTCAATATTAGTTTTTTGTTTTTTTTAAATTTATGATATTCTGTCTTAGGTCATTTTTTCTTTTAAATTATATAAAGATACTTTTATTTGAGCACCATTTGTGTGTAATCTACTCACCAATGTTCAGATCTATTCACAGAATTACACGATTGTACACTCACATTTAATCGAGTATGTTTATACAGACATCAATTTCAAGCTGGTTTCAAGGTCCAACTTCTGAAACCTCTGAGTCAGTTGCTAGACAACAGTGCACTCACATTTATAAAATAACTGAACTTTAAGAAAAATGTTTGCTTTGAATATCTTGCTTTCTAGACATGCATCAGATATGTAGGTTCTGTATTGTATGTTTCCTTTCTGACAACTAAAATAAAACTTTATATACCCACTCTATTGAGTAGAATAATGATCATCATCACTGTATCAAAGATGTACTTGGGGAAAAATGCAGTGGACAAAACACGTGCAATACTTATTACTTAAAGCCTACTTTGTGAATCACATTTTGGAAATAGCTGGTGTGATGGTGAGGAGGTGGACTCTGGCTTCTAGCTGCAGTAGTCTAAATTAGTATTTGATATGTGGTTGAAGAATATTACTCTGTTCACCTCCAAGCCTAAGTATCTCAACAATTCTCTTTTTAGTCTTTCCAGCACTCACTGTCTTTTATTTTGCCCTTCCCGCTGCCTGTTATAAAATAGTCATTCCAGTCATGATTTATTTACAAGAAATAAATAAACTAAATTAGTTTAAATGAATAAGTATAACTGTCAGGATACTTTGAGTGTGAACTGTTTGCATTTCAGGAACCCCAGAGTCACTGCTGCATCAACAAGCCATTTACACATTTTTATTTCTAACCCCAAACTGAAATTGTCTCTCTTTTTTCCTACAGGATATCTCCAAAGTTCAGAGAATTGTCACTGCCAGTAAATCACCCATGAACATTGAAGTAATGAGGAGAGAGAATGGCAGCGGTAAAGAGTGCCAGATGGAAAAGGTGAGCCTTTAGAGTAATTAAACTGTAATGGCTTATGTGACCCGAGGGCCTGAATCCATGATGTTCATCTGTTCACAGATTTCATGTTCAAGTCCTGCATCAGAAATCAAACAAGCTGCTTTTGCTCCAAGTGTCTTCTTTAGGTTTATTAATGGGAAAACTTTATACAAGAACTGTCACAAGTTTAATCATACACGTGCTTTAGTTCATTTATTTGATTCAAATTGCAAATTGCTGAAATATATTTTGGATTGAATCAGTTCTTCTTGCACATTACTAAAGGATTACATTGATCCCACTAGTACTAACAAAAGTAACCTGCAATTCAATCAATTAATAAAGGGGCGATGATTAATGTTTTTTTAAATTTGCCAACTTAATTCAGTCTCATGATTAGCCATATTTGCATTGGTAAGGGCTAACATCACAGGAAGAGGAGGCAGAACAGCAATGTAAACACATTTAACGTGCAAGAAACTGGAGTAAAATACAGTGAAAGAGAAACCTCCTTAGTTATATTAAACTGAGCCATAATCTTGGACACTTAATGATGATGAGGAAAAATAAATACATTCATAAACCCCAGTAATGACAAAAGCAATCTACTGTGTGCAGCTATGTTAGATTCAAAGACAATGATGACAGTCAAAAAATATACATTACTTTGAAACCACCTGAAACATGACCAATATATTAAATATGATGAAGCTGCACATACCACACAAGCATCTTTGAAGGGAAATTAATGCAGCTTATTTCCAAAGTTGGCCAAAAGTTTGTGTTGCATAAATCTTTGTGTTTTGAAATATGACCAATGGCGTTGCAACATACATTTTTAGCTACTTGTTCTAATATTACACATTAACATTAACTGTTGAGTTTCAGTCAAGACAGAAATGTAGAAAAATATTTTTTTTGGGTACAGGAGATTATGATTAAGTGGAGCAAAAATCAAAGATTTCATCATGAAAGAGCTGAGTTTTCTTAATGGATCACCAAGGACTGATGGAGGGTCTAAGCTGGGAGGGTTTGAAGGATTAAAAATAAAGTTTGTATAATAATGGATCAAACTTTGTGAAAGCAGTCCTCCCTTCACAACGGGGCAACGTTTTGGGGCACAGGCAGTAACAATAGAACTTCAAAAAACAGTTTTCTTAAGTGCAAATATAGTTTTACAATGAGGAATTTCATTTTTGGGAGCTGAGTGCCACGCATGCACTTTGAAAGCAGTTATTGAGGGAGGAGAGAAAGAAGCACTGGCCTCTTCTACTCAGATTTTTCTGTGAAGGACTTTTGGTACCTTGGAGTCACATACTTGCTTGTCAAGGATCCAGGCAACTGTGAGCAGCCAGCTATCAGGAAAGCTTTGAATGAGTATCTCAAACCCTGTCAAAACCAAGGGGATTTGAAGAATGCAGGGAAAGTGAAACAGGTCCGTAAGGATTTTTGATGAGTGGCTATCAAGAAGTATTACAGCTACAAGTTGATAGACCACTGGAGACAGGGGAGTGTGGATGGATGCCACCCAGAGAGGAAATTACCCTCGGTGGAAAATGTGTCAAAGAGATTCTTCCTAAATGAAATCGTGCCAAAAACAATGTTCGCTGGTGTCCCATAATTGATTATATAATTTTGGCAAGTATGTAAAAAAATCCTGCAGCAAGAGGGAGACGCATTCTGATACAGATAAGAAGAGACGTACAGTATTTGAAATAGAGACTCAGATTCTGTGTTTGCTCGTGAGTGCCTCCACATCCTCCCATGTCCTCCTCTCCCTGTAGGCTGAGAGGGAAATGAGGAGAGACAGTTTGTATGAGTGCGTATAACTTGCAGACTGTGCTTCAGTTTGAAAATTAAATGCGATAGATTTGTGGCAATCCAGGGAATGTTTTGCTTTTCCTACACAGATGTCACACTTGAAATATATATTTCATGTAAAATGCATTAGGTTTGGGATTGTCTCACAGTGTTATATGAAGTATCTAGGCGTTCACCTCCATTCACATCCTGCTTGTGGTTAGGTGCATCCAGATATTCTTACGTTCAGTCGGTGTTTCAAGTAGGTCATTCGCAATTCAACTAAAGGTTAAACAGACTTTGTCGTGACAAAGTATAGTGATGGCAGCAAAGTTACATTGGAGCAAAATGGCTCCAGAATGGAAATGTCTTGACATTGCTTGAAGCCATATGTACAATTCTTCAAAAGGAAACATATCCCACAGGGCCACAATGAATGATTTTTTTTCCAGCATTCATTATTTCACGATTGACTATTTAGTCTTTAAAATGACAGAAATACTGAAAAATGCCCATCACATGTTCCAGGTGCCCAAGGGGACATCTTCAAATTGCTTGTTTTTTTCCGACCAACAGTCCAAAACCCAAGGGTATTCAGTTTACAATGATAGTGTGAAAATGAGAAAAGCAGTGTATCCTCACATTTGAGCGGCTGGAAGCAGCTGATGTTTAGCATTTTTGCTTCATAAAATTACTACAATAAATGTTTAATAGAAAAATGTTTAATCGACTGATTATTTAATCACTTCAAATATAATTTCTGGTCCAGTACACATATGAATATTGATAGAATTGAAGAATATTGAAGAAGTCAATAGAATATTATTAATATCATTGGTATAAGGATCAGGTTCTTACCTTGAGACTTTGTTTGCTTCGTCATGCAGTTTGCACTTGAGTGACGGGTTGCAACAGGATAGACTGTTGATTATGGAGTTGTCCAATCCAAAGTGGGAACAGATTCCCTCCTCCCGCACGGCCCATAAGGAGGTATTTGCCAGCAAGCCGAATCCATGCAAGGACTGTCGGGTGCTTGCTGGAGTGTTAGCCGCTGTATGAACCGAGTTGGATGCTCTAAAAATGTTAATATGCGGTGAAGATGTGGCTGCCTGTGAATCCACCTTCCTCCTGGTTTTAACACCTCTGTTGTCTGCAATCTGGAGGAGGTCACTCACCAACAAGCTAGCCACAAGCATGAGGAGAGGGTCTCCTTTTCTACTCCTCTTCCTCTTTTCACCTGGAGAAGACTGAGACACATGTCAGTCAGGTTTTCACGCACGTCATAGCACCGAAACGTCTTTCATGAAAGTAACAAATGACTTTTTACCTACAGCTGATGCTGGTTAGATGTAAAGTCATCTTGATTTGAGCTCTGCAGGGAGATTGCTCTAGATTGTTCCAATTTATCAAACAGAACCTTCCCAGTAGTCATGGGAAATGCCTCCTCTTCTCTGGCCCCTCGGACGTTTGGTGTTCCACAAGGCTCCATCCTGGGTCCCTTGTTGTTCTATATGAAAATAAATAAATGAAAAAAAAAAGAAATAATTCTCTGGTCCTCAAAAGTACATCCCCATATTACAGAAACATCTTGGACCACTGCCTACAAATATTAACCTTTCATTTGAAAAACAAATTACAAATTTTATTCATATTTCTTTTATCAAGGATCTCAAACATCAGGTCTTTTTTCTCTTGGCCTGATCTCGAGAAGGTCATCCATGCTTTTATTTAATCATGGTTAGATTACTTATAAAATGCAGCTGCCCAGCTTTTAACAAATACTAGAAGTCAAGATCACATGAGCCCCATTTTAGCCTCCCTTCACTGATTACCAGTAAGTATCAGGATTGATTTTAAGATTTTACTGATCACATCTAAAGCAGTTCATGGTTCAGCTCCCAGCTTCACTTCTAAATTGCTGCTCCCCTATGAGCCAGAGCACGACCTCACATCGTCTGGCAGGGCTCTGCTGTTTCTAAGTCCCAGCTCAGGACTAAAGGTTCTGCAGTCATGGTCCCTCAGCTCTCCCTGCCCAAGAATGTGAGACTTGCAGGATCAGTGACATCTTCTTAAATCACTTCCCAAAAGATATCTGTTTTAAAAAGCCTTATATTAATCCTAGCACAGTTTTATTTCCAACGACTATATTACTGTTGTCTTTTTTATCGTTATTATTGTTGATCTTATTCCATTTTATATTTGTATCATTTTAATTGTCTGTTTGCCTCAGTCCTGAAATGTTTAATCTTGTTTCAAACATATACAGCCCTTTGTTGCTTTGTTTTGAAAAATAAAAATAAAGTTGTTTTTCTTATTATTATCATTATTATGAGTAAGTCTATTCATCTCATGTGTTTTCATTGAATAAACACTGTCCCAGCATGCATTCTGAAATAATTTCCATCTCCTCCCATAGACGGGGGGCAACTGCTTCCAGAATCAGACGGAGGAATCGGCCGCAGACAGTAAAAAGCTACCAGAGGCACAGCAGGTGAGTTTCACTTGAATCTATATGTAAATAACGGGTGCAAACATTGTAAATGTATTCTTTTCACTGCAGTGTTGTCAGTCCTTTCATGGTTTCCACCCCTAAACAAATGATATATTACTTAAGCAACGCAACTGTCTTACAGGATAAGGCTGGTGTTTTTATATGTTTCTCACAATCAAGTAATCCAATAAAAAAGAACATTAGTGGAAGAACTGGTCAGGTATTTTGTCTAAGTAAAAGTACCAATACAGTAATGTAAAAATACTCCATTACAAGTAAAAGTCCTGTGTGACAAATCCAACTTAATTAAAAGTATTCAGTTTCTCTCATTTTAAATTTTTGGTGAAATATTGGATCATTTGAACATTTATTGAACATCTCATAGACATCTGAAATGAAACCCTGACTACACACTGCTTTTTGTAAGATGTCAAAAGACAAAAAGGTTGCGAACTGGTTTCATCTTTAACAATACGTTGTATTTGAAAAGCATGCTATATTATCTGTTGTGTCAAATCTTCCTCTAATAAGTAACTAAAGCTGTCAAATAAATGTAGTGGAGTAGAAAGTACATTTCCCTCCGAAATGTAGTAGAGTGAAAGTATACAGTTGTATTAAATTGAAGTTTGAAATTGGTAATTCAAGTAAAAGTACCTCAACATTGTACTTAAGCACACACTCGAGTAACTGTATTTTACACCACTGCAAAAGACTAAAACCAAATATTACTTTACTTTACAAAAATGCGACCTCCCTTACCGAGCAGGGCACTGTATCTTTAACTAACATTATTACAGTGTCTATGTTTACATGAATGGGAATATGTCACTATGTGCAAATATGTGCTTCATTGATTGTTTTAATAGTTATTGCACAACAAGGGGGTCTATGGCACAGAGATATTAAGATTTGTCAACACAAAAAAATACTTGACAAAATGTTGACAATAAGAACAAATTATATATAATATCACCTACCTTAGGCTATGATTTAATCATCTGTAACATATTAGTCATTTTAAGCTGTTTTTGCTATTCCGAACATATTTTTACATTACAGAAAAATGTATTTGAAAAACACTCACAGACAGCTAAAACAAAATCAACTCCGTTTGCAAATAATTAAAACACAAAGAAGTGAAACAAAGTACAATAGATAATACAGTGCATTGTACAACTCCTACATCACGTTCCTAAAAAAAAGAAGGCAACCAATCTGCTAAAATCTAATATTCAGTGTGCCAATGTCAAAGCCCTGCCAAAGCCTATGCTTAACTGCCTCCCTCATCATATTATTGAATTGAGTCACACCTGTTTGGAGGTGGCAGATGGTACAGCAAAACAATGCATCTCATTTCAATTCGGTGCAATACTGTGTAACTGAGCAACTGCCTTGCATTCCAAGTGGCAGTGGTCCATTTTTAAGTACACAGAGTATTTGCACAAGAATGCGGGAATATTTCAAAAGAGACCTCGACAAATGGGCAGATTTAACATCACTGGTTTGTTTTTATGCAAGACAGAGCGTCTGACACTTGCTTTTCTTATGTTATACAACACAGGACTGTCACCGATTCAAAGCGTTACAAGATAATGGTATTCAGCTTCAGATAGTGAAATAGTCCTACACAATATGTAATATGTTACTAAAGCGCAAATCCCACAGGCACTTGTGCAGCAGTATACTGTACCAACACAACATGCCAGACCAGCAAAAGAAAAATATAATGGAAACAATCTGCGTTAGTGAAGCGTGTCCACCTTTATGATGAGGGGGTTTTATTTGGGAACTAAAATCTTCATAATTTTATTAGAGCAGTAAAAAAGTTGAGAGACAAGGAGAAATAATTATGTTCCAGCTTATTACTTTTTATACTTCAACCTTTTGTTGAGAAAACATTATTTACTTGTACACTTACACACTGTCTTCACTTGCTCAATAAATATACAATATGATATACTGTATACCTAAAGAAGGTCAGTGATTGAAACGTTGCATTTATTTGTTCTTGTATTTTGTTCAGCAAGTGAAGAAAGTGTGCAGGTGTTCACCTTTTTCCTTTTTAACATGTGTTCACTCCACCAACACACCTGTCAACAAGACTACTCAGGTGTGCAGGGGGATTTTTTTTCATAATCTAATTTTCAGATTGTGTTGCAGCACTAAACGTAGCATCAGTTCCCTTGGCTTGCTCGTCTGTTGGTATCCCTCGTGCACAGCACTTGCCATTCACGGTGTAGTAAACAATTTGATTAGTAATGATTTGCATTCCGGTCTCTGTGGATCAATCTGCGTTAAAGTGCCCCCCTATTTCTGTCACTACTCTGCCTTCATTATGTGTTCTCATGTTCGATTTGTGAGAGCGAGAACCTGAGTGTTGTCTCCCCTTATGTTCCAATATTACCAGAAGAAAAGGCTATTCTCAAATTCTCCCAGCACAAAGAAAGCTTTACAAGGATACAGAGCAACAGCTGTATTTGTAGGTGAGATGTATTGTACAATAAGCCCTCATCTGTTCTCTCAGTCTCCTCCGGCAGACTGATCAGACAAAGAGGCTCTTGCGGATGTGGCCTCGACATCAACAGTCTGACAGATCAACACCGGATACCCTCAGTGGATCTTTCAGCCAGAATAACTATAATGTCAACAACATTGGAGGGAGGGGGGATAACATTGTTCTGGGTTTGTCAATACATTGTGTAGACACAGCATGCAATTAAACTTATATAACATTTGTTCAGATGCATGGTATATCTGCTAGAGCCCATCATTAAGATTCTCCTTATAACTCCAAAGCACTTCAGCAAACTGTGACATTCTTAAACAACACAGCGTCTCTCTGAAGCACCGTGGCAACAGTATTGTTTGTTTCTAACATTTTGAATTCATCAAAAAAAGGAAAGGTGCAAGTGGAAGAACAGCTGGAATACAAAAATCACAAAAGAGTGAATGTGAGAAGGGGAAAACAACAATGTATGTACCCAGCATGCAGTTCCCCAAAATAATGTATAATAATTGTTCAAATTATCATCATTATTATTATTATTATCATTACTATTTAAAAAAGAACAAGTAGTCTGTCAGCTCTCTGTCAGCTCTAGCATTGTTAAAATAGTTGTTTTACCGATGGCGACATTATCAGAACAAGAACCTGCTCATTTGTTATTGAGTTTTAGAATAACGGTGGCATTTGTGTCCAGTTGCTAACATTTCCTGAGGAAGATAATTACACGTTCTGCCTGATTTGCTAGTAAAGCAGGAAGTGTGCGCCCACCTTCCCCCTGATGTTATCGACAAGATTTTTTCATCCATAACAAAAAAAGGTAATTTTAGCTGTACTTTATTTCATTTTATACCTCTACATGTTTCTGGACTATCTTTGTATTTTATAGACTGTGTATATATTGATATAAAGCCTCTCTATGAAAAGTAATCTCAGCTCATTTTATTAGAAAACAAAGGTATCTGTAAAGATTTCTCTCCATCCATGCCAGTGACACAACACAATGTACAATAAGTCAATACAAGGTCAGATTTGACATATGTTGCAATAGCAGAAACATTCATTAGATATACTGTGCACTTATTTTTTTTTAATCAGCCTGACCGCTGACATTAGCAGAGCTCCTACTGACAAAAACCCACCCTTGCACAAAAAATCCTTAAGAAAAAAAAAGAAGAATCTCAAGCCCACGTTAAAGTGGGTGTGAACAGAGGTTGGCATGAAGCCACATGAGTGCATTAAGGAAGAGATCAAGTTTGCCTGCAGAATGAAGTGAGAGTTATTGAGTACCAGTCACACACATACATGTACTTCAGTTAAAAATCCACTGCTCAGTATTTTGTAATAATACAACTGCCAGATGATGAGGTCAAACACAAAGTTTACTTTCATGCTCCCCTGAAAGTGATTGGATAAGTGTATAGCTGCATGTTGCCTCTTTTCTGTTTATTTTGCTTCAAGCCAAGTGGTAGAACTGTAACCCGCTGCTATGCAGAATGATCTGTAACTCAATAATTTGCAAGCAGCCAGCGAGCCTTAAGGTATTCTCCAAAGTGACATTGGTAAACACCAAACAGATGCTTTGCTTGGAGAATCGGTTTATTGTGTCTGTGTGCAGTATTTAAACTGCCATGTCAAAAAAAATGTTTTAAATTATTCAGAATAGCAAAGAAACTTGCATCCCAATAAAATAATACATTGGAGCCCAGTGATTGTTTTTCTTTAACATATTAAAGAGAAATTGTGAAAATAACATTAACACATAACTATTATAGTGCATTGTGTTTCAACATGCCACTGAACTGTCAACAGACTGCTGCTGTTCTCACTGTTCTTCAAAACCCTGAGAACTGCTGGTTTTCTGTCCCACCAGGTAGTTAATTGCATTCCTTCTGCGTCCCAAGTGTAAGTCCTTCCCTCTATGCCGAGGATGAAAGCCAGCAGGGGTTCTGTAGCCTTTAGAGCTGAGAAATCAATTGAAAAGTTACCAAAAAATCAATATTGCAACTCGCTAAATGACCTAACTTCAGTCACGCCGATGCGTTCGATAAATTCATCACTTTATACAGGCTGCTACCTTTTTCAAGTACAAAAACAAATCTAACCCTACAGGCCAGAGCACACAACCAGTTCATTTCATGAAACACTGTCAGTATTGTTCCACCTAGTAGTTTTTAACAGTGTATTCAACCAGACGTGTCCAGTCTACTGTAAGTCTGATGGACAAAAGAGACAAATGTTGGGGTAAAAGCAGCTGGGGGCAGGAGCAGAACAACATGTCATGTCGGTCATATGGGCATATTTTGGCTTTAGTCAACAAGATACAGAAAAAAAAGTGAATTTTTTAGATAGATGGTGCGTCTGTGCTCAGGAGAGGCACGTGAGCTGGTCGTCAGAGCAGAGTCAGGTTAGCCATAAACACTGAAATGTAACAGTGGACATTCAGTGTGACAGAGTGTCAACACAGGCGGTGTAGAATAAGCAGCACGGTAGCAGAGCAGCAGCTTCAGCCCTCCCTCCGAGTCTACACTGGATGCATTCAGGCACACTAATAAGTGCAGGTCACCCGTGTACTGGCAGCGCCAGAGTCTGGCACAAATTACTGTGTTTAAAATGGAAGAAAATACATTTGAAGCTTGGAAATGTGCTTAAAAGCATGAGCCAATATGTAATTGACTCAATTTGAATTTGAAAAAAAAAATCACACAGCTCCACAAAAGGCTTTATACAACTTCTCTTTCACATTTGTAGTAGAACGCCCCAAGACGTGGAGATTCTTGTGCACAGCTGTATTGAATTAAGTATTATTTCACAAAATGTTATCATGGTAAATGTGATAATTAGTCATGATTTCAGAAGATATCACCCAGGCCAAGTTGCTGATCTAAGTTTGACAAGAATGCTGTATTTCAAAGGCTCATCCAAACTCATCCCAGAAATACAGCCTCGGTTTTGCCTAAATGAGGAGTACACAAACTGTTAATCTTTTGCAGCCCCCAGAATCCCAAAATCTAATTTTCATGGACAGTGAATCGTTCAGTGGTGCACTTGAGTGGTCCTAATCAACTTTTAAGTCATGTGGTCAGGCAGTCACCGGCACATACTGTATATCAAACGAACTGGATCAATGGGGAAATCTACTGCAGGAGTGCACTGCAGGGATAAACTCTGATCTCAAAAGAACAAAGATATGCTGTTAATAACCACATACTGCTAGTGTTTACAGTATTTACTCACACTGTGATAGATAATTGAGTTAAAGTGATATTTTTACCACAAATTTTTTAGTAAATCATATGTACAGTCACATCATTATTTCCCTGGTGTGTTTTTCCCTTTTCCAGTGACCATCATCGTTTCCTTTAGGGCTGCAACTAACAATTATTTTCATTATCCCCTATTTACAATTGTATGCAAACGTTTTGGAACCTCTAGACCACATATTTTGGTGATTTCTTTTTTATTGAAAAGATGTGAACACATCCTCTGTAGGATATTTAAAATAACACAATATGTTCTGCAAACATTAATGTACAGATACTTTTTTATACCTTAACCTGAAATTTAGACAAATAAAAACATTGGTGGCATGTGCAAAAGTTTGGGTACCCTACTTAGTAAGACTCCCTCTGGCAGATATAAAAGCTTTGCAAATGCTTTTTGTAGTCAATTAAAAGTCCTTCAAAAGCCTTCTAGTTCTGTAATTTTCTTGGGCTGTCTTGCATGCATGGCTCTTTTAAGAACTACCCACATATTTTCAATTATGTTTAAGTCAGGGAGACCATGAGGGCCATTACAAAAGCTTCAGCTTGCATATCTTGAGGTAGTCCGTGGTGGATTTGGAGGTATGTTTAGGATCATTATCCTGTTGTAGAAGCTGTCTTCTTTTCAGCCTCAGCTTTTTACAGGTGGTATGATGTTTGCTTCCAGTGTTTGCTGGGATTTAGTTGAATCCATTTTTCCCTTCACACGTGTAATGCTTTCTTGTGCCAGTGGCTGCAACACAACCCCAAAGCGTGATACACCCACCCACATGCTTACCAGTTGGCAAGGTGTTCTTTTCATGAAATGCTGCTCCTTATTTTCTCCAAACATACCTTTGCTGATTGTAGTATTGAAGTATTCTATTTTTTCTTTTTTTAACTACATCAGTCCACCCTACTTATTTCCGAAAAACATCAGGCTTCTGTAGATGTTCTGTTGAATATGTCTGATGTTGGATTTTTGTGATGAGGATGCAGGTAAGTTTTTCTTCTGCTGACTCTTCCATGCAGGTCTTGTTTGCGCAATCATCGCTGCACAGTGGGACAGTGCACCGCCACACCTGAGTCTGCAAATTCTTCTTGCAGGTTTTTTTTTTTTTTGTAGTCAAATGGGTTTTTTGATTTTCCCTTCTGACCAGCATGTGAGCTGTTCTCTCCAAGAGTTTTCTTGATCTTCCAGAGCTCAACATGTCCTCCACAGTTGCCCTAAACTGCCATCTCTTAATTATATCTCACACTGTGAAAACAAGCTGACAACACCTCACTATATTCATGTAGCCTCCCCCTCCATTGTTGGCATCAATAACTTTCATTTTCAGTCTTACACAGCTCCTTAGACGAACCCCTGGTTGCTGGGTGTTCACACAAAGGTTTGAAGAGTGAGAGTGTTTGTAAAGCTATGAAACCTGTACCAGCTGAGACCTTATTAGGAGTTTGAGATTTATAAACTCTTAGGTTGGCCAAACTTTTGCACTCACCACAGATGATGTTTTTATTTTGTTCATTCTATCATATAAAAAGTATTTATGCATTACGGTTTGCAGGAAATGTGTTTTTTCAAAACCCTTGAGGTTGTTTTTTACATCTTTGAGTTAAAAATCACCAAAACATGCTATTTGCCAAGGGGTGCCATCGATTCTCCACTGATTAATTGTTTTGTTTATAAATGCCAGAAAATAGAGAAAATTGCTTGTTATTATTTCTTAAAGCTCAAGGCAGCGTCTTCACATGTCTTTTTTTGTCCTATCAAACGATCAAAATCCAAAGATATTGAGTTTGCTATCATGTATGACACAGAGGAGCTTCACATTCTCACATTTGAAAAGCTTTAAGCACTTTTTCGCTTAAAAGGTTACTAGAACAATTATTTGATTATGAAAAACAGTTGAATCGATGCATTTTCTGATGATCGAGTAAACATTACAGTTATAGTTTGCCTTACTCCACACTCCCACATATTCACTCCCAACATATGGCTGCATGTTCAAGCTAAAACAGGGTGTTAAGTTATTCTGTAAAATGTGACACTTATGTGAAAATGTAAAACTCACACATGGTATTCAATGACATTGGACAAACTGATAAATAGCAGCCAATATCAATCTGTCCTCTGAAGTCAACTCCTTCATATACGCTGCACCAACTATCAAAATGGGGTTTGTGTAATAAGAACAAGGAGTGGAGAGGAATTATAAAGTGTCTGATTATTGCACAGTAGTAATGACAGTGATTATAGTGTTGGTAATGAAACACTAGTAATAAATATTATATTATTTGAAATGCCTAAGTACTTCCTTTGAATCCCAGAGATATTTAAGAACATTTCCTGCTCAAATTACAGACCACCACATGTCTGCTGTTGAATATTATTGTATCAGTCTTGCTCATTATGAATCTTTATCTTCTGAACCTAACAGCAAAGGAGCCAAGCGCAGACTGGAAAATTCAACACAAAGCCCTCAGACGGCAGCGAGGAGGCAGAAGGAGGCAGCAGCAGCAAAAAGACAAAGCCACAAAAATACAACTGAGCGGACGGCATATCATCCAAAATGCAGAGCTTCTGCATTGCCTGAAGGATCTTTCTAAGAGCACACACTTTCATTCTCACAAAAAAAACATATGTGCGCCCACACGCTCACATACCCAGACACCCACACACACACATACACAGTCACACACAAACACACACACACACACATTCACAGCTACACATACGCATATCAGCATTGTTTGCAAAAGCTGAGACACTGGAATTGTCAACAAATTTGTCATCTGAAAACCTCCATAGTAAAATGGCATGCATTCTAGAAATTCTTTTTAAAAGGTAGCAATGGCACTGGTAACTTGTTTCATGATTGTTCATTTGTTGTTTACTTATCTGAGTTTTATTCTGAGTGAGGACACTGCTTTCTAAATGTGTGATCTTTCTAGAAAAATCCCTTTGCACTAGTGAGGTTTGACACTGTATCCTGTGATGAGTATATCAATTGACAAAGATTAAAAAAATACTCCTACTACTTCTACTACTACTACTATTACTACTACCCAACTTAGACTATTGTTTGTCACTCATTGTAGCAAGGTTTATTTACTCCTCCACATTTTGAAACATAGAGGCTCAAGTTGGCTGGCCAACTGTTCAACATTTAATATTTCAGCACTCTTTCTGCCTTTAACATTCCAGAGGCAAAGAGCCAAAGACTCACAATGGGTCGTCTCCCTGAGAATGTGCCATGCACTGAGTAGTAACTCCTAGCTACATGTATCTGTGTTATCTGACCTTTCTGTGTCCTTTCAATAAACTGTAATTTTCAGTAAATGTGTGAAGAATAAATGGTTATTTGTGGGAAAGAAATGAGTGAGTATGTTTGTGATCAGAGGAGGAAAAGGTTGCACTGTGCAAAGAGCAATCACGCATTATGAATATGAATAACAAAGTCACTGTGTACTACTGGAACCAGAGAAGCATTTGACACTTGCGTGAAGTCGGAGCTAAATTTCCCAAAAGTAGAAATATTCATCACACAATTCTCAAAGTTAATTTATGTTGAATAATTGTGTGATCTGACCTCCTTTTTTGTCCTTGCTCTCCTAATCCAGCTGCTTTTTACTGAGTACATCTAAATATTCTGTGACCTGGATGACTGAGAATCTTCATAAACAAGTTCCTGGGCAATATATTATTACTTTATGGTTTTTCTGAAGTCTTATTTGATCCCCGAAAGCTGTATCCAAATTTGTTCACTGTACATTTTTGTATTGGTTGACACCAACCAAACACAGCCTTGGTTTGATGTGCAGTTGTCCAAAAAGAGTACCATGAAACTAAGTTATTCAACTTACTGGAATACAATTGTCCCCATAAAGTCAAGTTTTATTGAGCTCTATTTAAATTCATGTAGCTGCCACATTGATTTCAAGGACATTTTCCATAGAAAACAGCACAACATCTGATGTTTACTGCCCAGAAATGCAACAATATTAGAACGTCAAGGGCAAAGAGATGACTGTGAAAGTGTGTTCAAACTGTGTGAGAAGTGGAAGTGTATTTAAGACGTGAGGGGATGCAAATTAGTTCTGGGCGGCACAAAAAGGCACATGCAACCGTGTGAGTTAAAATGGTTTTGATTTCGTGAATGTACATAAAGTGGAGCAAACAGAAGGAGCTGGAGTTGTCGGGGGGGGGCTCTGATATCAGTCTGAGTCTGTGCAGTCGAACAATAAACAAAGGTGAACAAACACAGAATCCAAAAACAAACCTGCAGTCAAATTTACACAGATTAAGTATATAAGTGAACAAAAAACAGCATATATAATATTTCCACCTTGTTTTATGAGCACTAAATACCCCTCAGTCACCAGCTAAGCTGTGAGGGTGTCATTAAGGATCTACCATATTATGCCAGTATGTATATTATATTGTGCCATCTTTATTTCAAACCATGATCCAAATTTTCGGAGGCATTCTTCTGTCATCTGTTTTAACTCCACAGTTGACTGTGAAATATTTCTGTTCTTCCCCTTTGAGTTTTGAAAGTGACTGGTTAAAGCAGCTTGGTTGTCACAGCATCCCCTTCATGTGACATTTGGTGCGGTCACTGGATCCAAGAGTGTCCAGGCTGGAAAATGTTACATGGCAGATGCACGGCTCTATTTTAGGGCCATAATCCATCTTTTTTTGCAGGTTTGAGTGCTTCCTCCAGGTTGGGTGTACATCTTGCTGAGAAGCAAACAAAAGGGCCTGTCGCCAGGATTTGGAGACCCATGGCGAATCTTGGAAATGCTGCCATTAAACCTCAGAGCTGCAAGCGGCCGGAGCGATAGGAAAGAAGAAAGATGGTCAAGCTCGCTATGAAGTACACAGGCTTGGGATTTGATCAAAGTGACAGCATGGGCTTTTGTGTGCCATCTTCATTTTACTGCCACCCATTCACTGCTTGTGGAAATCATGTATATTTCTGAGGACAATTACACAAACCTGTCTTCAAATGCACCAGGCCAAAAGGAAAATGGTTTGTGGTTAGTGTGAGTACAAAACACTGCCTATTATAAAGATAATACAGTTCATTTTGGTGTAATTAGCTATTTCTGTTCAGGAGACACATGTTGTTACAACCCCAACAACTAGTAAAAAAATATAGTGGTTTCCTTTGCACAATAAGTAATGGGTATGAAAAGAAGGCAGTGGACATTTTGCTGAACTACACTGCATTCTTTTTAGTTTCTTAAGCTTTATTTAGTCAGGAGGTATCATGGAAGTTTAACAAGAGAGACCTAAGGGAGCCAGTCACACACAAAACAATTGTCATACAAACACCTGTTATTTTTCTTGCTGGTTTGAAGTAGGCGATGCTCAGTTGGGGGGGGGGGGGCACCAATCAGACTTATTTAAATCAAATCAAAATCGACATTTAAATCAAAATGTGATGGCAGTTGTTGGGTTGTATGTGTAGATCATGGATGTATAAAGAGAAGTTGATATAGGAACAGCACAAGGCTTTGAAGCAAATTTGACATAGAAGTTAGCAATTACATCACGTGATGCACACTGGCCCAAAAAGACCTTTTCCCATAGACATACATTGTGAAAGAAACATCTAAAAATAAAAAATAAAAAAATTTTTTGGAGCATCACAAACCTTGCTTAAATACAGAAGCGTATCGCTGCCACACTAGAAAAAGAAAAAAAAAGGTTCAGTATCACTTTATAACATGAAACTTGTTACATTAAAATGTGAAACTTATCTCATAATGTAATAAGTTTTGTGTTATAATGTGAAAGTTTCAGTATCAGATTCTAATCCATTAAGGGGCTAAAATAGAAGTCAGCTACCTCAGCTGGTGAAAGTCTCTAGTGAGCATGCTCCGTGGGTGCATGTGGCCCATAGTGTGTGCAGTATGTTTTCATCCAGGCAATGTCTTTACAGCAGGAAGTGGCTTTTTTTATGCCATTTTTACCAATTATTCATTCGATACTGAACAACTTTCATAGAGATTAACCGGGCCCTGCCTCCAACGCTGTGTCCAGATCTCTTTATACATCCATGGCATAGATACATACAGTAGATACGGCAATGGGTGCTGCTACTCATTGTATTGTGTCAGCATGGATGCCATATTAGAATGGGGCAGCTGCATTTCCAAATGCATACAGGTATATTTTTGGAAGAGGTCTATCTTTTTTCAGTGGATTAGATTCACAAAATGACATTCATGTGTAATACAGAACAATTATTAGAATAAAAAAATATGTTTTCTACACCAGAATTCTTCAGTTTGCAAAGTAACAGTAGGTTGATATTACTATACATTAAAGTTGAGCCCTTGTTTTGAAAATATTTGTAAGTATATTCTATTTTCCTATTGCATTGTTATATGGCTATAATTATTTTTTAACACAGAAAATAGACATGCTTCACAATCCAGTTTTTTGATATTCATATTTTCACACCGACTCAACTGATCAACTGACATTTCTCACATGATTTACATAAGTGACGCACAAAGTGTAAAATGAAGAGGAGTTGTGGGCTGCATGTTTGTGTATGAGAGAGATTAAAAGCTTAGTCAATATAAAAAAATAGAGGGTTTTTTTTGTGGAGTCTTTGAGGGAGATTATCAGGTAGGTGCTCGTGTGTGTGCAAATGGTTTAACCAAGTTTGCTGTCAACATAGAACAATATTGAACTGGAACTACTTTACACAGCTGTGTTCTTAAACTGCCAGCAAGCAGCTTCATGGTCTGGACTTTTTCTTTGTCACGTTGCCTCAATTTGTGAAAGCTGCTCACAATCAAAGATATGAGGCTAAAGTAATGGTTGCCAATGTCGTCCTGAGTTTCCACAGTGTGTTCACCAAGATAAAACACATCTTCCAAATCCATGTTCATGACAGAAGGTTGTGTAAAAACTCGCCTATGAAATGTTATTTCTCGTTCCTTGGTTTTTGTATTTCTCTCAGAAGCACAAACGTGTGGTACTTTCTACTGTGTAAAGAAAACAAATCCCTCCTACAATACACATAATTGTGAATAATGTGTTAAATAATGTATTTTTCCAAATTTTAACTTAATTCCTAAGTATGTTCACCAAGATTAAACACATCTTCCAAATCCATGTTCATGACAGGAGGATGTTCTATTTTATTTTATTTACACTACTGCTTATCTATAGGTTGTATGTATATTGGTGAAGTCTGACTAAATCACACACACATAACCTAGATAGATAGATTAGCAATGAGTTTTTGAATGTGAAACTCTCAATAAATAATAACTTAATGCAGGTAATGCTTTTACACATTGTGTTAACCGTGTTAAATAATGTATTTTTCAAATTTTAACATGGATTGTTACTTATTTAGTACCGAATATGTTAAATTAGTAAAACATTTAATATTCAAAGTCAGCTGTTCTCCTGTTTATGTTAGTGCTAGTTTATGAACACACATTTTTTTAAGGATAATCTACATTCCAGTCAAAGCAAATAAGGTTTTTATAAAGCTCTCCTGTATTAATTAATTCATCATTAAGGGTATATATAGGAGTGGGAGCATTTTTATTGCATTAATTAATTTTCTTATACACCTGGCTGCCCAGTTATGCATTAAGATAAGATTCTTTTACAGCTGCAAATGGGGGGAAAAGGTGTGTGGCTATGTTTCAAGACAGCAAAGGTCAGCAGTATTATGACAGTGAAAAGCCCTCACTACTTAAGCACACAGACCTAATTAAACACTCACTCTAATTACACAGCCGGAAGCTGCCTCTTCTTTTTAAACTTGGGCTGTTGGAGGTGATACTGAATTGAAACACACATGAATGATTGCAAAATCTTTACAGAGCGCACACAAGTGTGCAAGATTGCCCACTTCATCTGCTCTTTTATCCACAGCTCTTAAACCCCAGGTTGCTAATGTGCTGAGAGAGTTAATGATTTTAACGAGGTGGAGGGTTTTAATAGAATAGCTGCTTTACACTCCCTATCAATTCTGAGAGGTGTGTAAAGCAAACCTGAGTCAAAAAGGCAGTATACGTACATTTTTTAAGCAGTTTTAAACTAATGTGGAGTACCAGACTAAGGAGCAGATGAGCACAAGTTCAGTAATGGCTGGTTAAATGTGAGTCACAATACTCTGTAGTGTTGACGTTTAATGCGTTCCTTTGATTGTCTAGCCCTCATTAGCACCAGCACTCCCATTTGGCATTTATCACCCACTTGGAACCTAATTGACTACACGAGTAGGAAACTGTTTACAAATACAAATTTCTTGTAGCTCCTCAAATCCCCAGGTGTTTCAAAATGTGTTAAATTTCTTTAATTTCCTTCAATTTATCAAGACCTAAAAGCAATTAGGCAAAAACTGTAAGTGGAACGTGGGTTGTAGTTGTGGGTTTTCTTCTTTTTTTTTTTAGCATTAATTAGAAATCATGACAAACTGGAGTGTTGAATGAGGCTGCTAATTTAAAGAAAATGAGACGCCTCTTTTAAATTTAGAGCAGAGATCAATCTGAGGAGTTTCAGTCTCAGTGACATCCAAATCTAAATCTTATTTCATTTAACTGATAAAACACAGCTCATCATTCCTGAACTTAATCCTTGCAAACTTTGTGAGTAAATGTCCCACATTCAGCATATGGCAGCTTACTGTGTATGTACTTTTAGACTTTTCTTTTTTTAGGTGTGAAGATTGAAGAAGAACATTTTTGGCATAGCATTTTGAGAGCATCACTGTAAAAAAAAATCATCAGTCTAGATGCTGACCCGACTGTTTTTTTTTTAGCTTGTCTCCTTCATCTATTTGAAGTATGATGTCATTTCAATCCATCTCCACTTCACCTGTTTTAGCAAATATCAGCAGTTTCCCACTCGCTACACTCGCCTCCTGACCAGCTGTAAAATGGCTTTAAACGTCATCCTTTAAAGTCAAGGAGAACATTGTAAAGAGATTTTCAGGGTCAATCACCATTCGACTCATAGCAACGCCGAAGATTCTCCTTTCCGATCTGATTTGACAAGCTTTTAAGCGCTGTGTTATGTGTGGCCTTTTACAGGTCAGAATCCATTTTATCTCACATTGAAATTCAGAGAAAAAGGTACGGGGGCTGTCACCAGAGGCGAGCTCAGAGTTACTGAAGAAAAAAAATCTACATTACGTTTCCTGTGAATCTACGACACATACGATATAGAGAAAAATCTAAACCTACAGTTATATTTGAATGTAAAAGCATGAGCGTGGATAAGTGACAGTGGCATACTGCAGAAACTCTCTGGTCTGCAGGACATCTGTGACAGAGCAGCTGCTGCCCTCAATGCTTCCACCTTCATCTTGTCACATAAAATTCTATTTTCATCTGCAGCTGAAGCATACTCTGGTGTAGATTTAACAAACAAACCACTTTACTATATCATTAAACAGAATAGTATAACATAGATGGTGGGGGGAAAGAGTCATTTTATCAATGATGAAATTAGCATAGAAGTCCAAGAAAGCAAACTTTAAAGGTGAAAAAATATTAAGCCACAAAAAGGATGCTTTAATTTTTTCCCCCTATTCAATTTGTCTATTGTTTTCAGATGATATATTTAGCTATATAACACAGTAACTCATACAATGCAAATACCCCAAGCCTGGCCTGTTATGTACGTGTCTATGTTTGCTAAGGAACATACAGCAACTGTTTGGTTTTTTTTGGTACAGTATGTCAGTAAGAAAAATACAGTATCAGAATAAATATATATATATACAAACTGGGATTACATCTTGGTGGACTAACAGATTGGGCTCTTCTGCGACATGATTTTGGGGTCTAGATGGGTTTGACATTCAGGACCAGTGGGGAGTGAGGATGGGTGGGGGCTTTGAACAGTTTTTAAGTGCCCATTTATGAAGCTTTAATCTATCCAACATAAATCTGCGGCCTAATGAGACACTTCCTAAATGCCACCTGAGCCACATAAGAGTCTCTGTAATAAGCCCACGTGCTCCTCTGCTCAGTTCAAAATGCGCTTCAGGTCAGCTTAAGTCCAAGTGCCAATGAAGCCCTGTTTTTATTTGTTGCCCCACCAGTTTAGTGAGTCTTTGGCCAACGCTGTTCAAGATGTCTGATAGAGCAGATCATGATGAACTAAATTACGGTTGACTTGCTAGCACACTATCCAAGCACAGTGGAGATGTGTAAACCGTATATGTACTTCCGAGCTATCACTGTAGGTTGGAACTGCATATTTTGGAAAGTATTCATCTGTTCACTCTTATTTTAAATCATCTGTATCAATATTATTTAGATTTATATGCAAACTGCAGCTGTTTTTTTTTACACATACGAGACTTGGGCAAAGTAAGAATTTACATTCGACTGCTGTTGCCCTCATCATACAGGAGTCTAGAGACGTTTAGTTTAAACTAAAACAAAAGGTACAATTATCTCATCATTAAAACACTTGATAAGAAGGCAAAATAAGGAATACCACTGAATATAAGTCAAACATTACACATTAAATTGGTTAAAAACTCATTTTGTATTCTAATATAAGAAAAACTCATCTGTACAACAGAATGCCATTTAAGACAACATTAAATAAATGAATGAATAAATAAATAAATAACTATAAAAATAAATATGGCTATGAAATAAATCTTGAAATAAATAAATGTAAATATAAACATATAAATGAGTCAATACAGTTCAGTAAATAAATAAATAAATAGATTTTTATTTTAAAATGGCATTTTTTAAAAGGACTACTTTTATCTATTTCAGGGGACTTTCATTTCCTATGATGCTCTTTTTATTTCTATCTGTCATATTCACATGAATGAGGTTTGGTAATCTCACAGATTCAGACCAAAGCAACAGCACTGAAATCATTTTAAATCATAATTATTAACATCAGGATCAGAAATTGGTGTTGTGTGACAGGCTGAAACCACCAATCTCACAATCTCACAACCAAAAATAAACTACACAGAATTAATATTACTTTCTACCCAAATGTAAGCAAACTGAAGGGAGCCACATTTCTGTGATTACAAATTGACGTCAAAAAGCTTTGTCTGTATGCCTCATGCTACTGTCCCCCAGACTCTCTCTCTCTAATCTCATATTTTCTGTTTTCACATTTTTTTCATCCGTATTCGTCCATTACAGTGCGATGCTGGCAAAGCCTGCATCAAGACCACATTCCCTGGAACATCCGCAAAAAACAATGCGTCCCACAAATCTACACACACAGTCCCTTTTTTTTTGCTTGAGCGATCATACAGTGAACGCAGTTCCCAGCCAAGAATACAAAATTGGAACTGACAGCTGCTGGACTTGGAGAGAACAGATCTCATTTTAAGATAATGCTATGCTTAACATGAACATGTGCAATGGTATACCAAAGTAAGCCCATGCTGAACCAAATTTAAAGAAAAAGCTGTTTTTGCGTGTGCATGTGTGTGCGTGTGTGTGGTTGCGGGGGTTCACATTGAAAAATCAGTGTTTCTCCGACGCTGTTCAGTGGACAGAGGACGTCTGAGGTTTGTGACACTACAAGGTTTCTTGTAGTGACATCAGCTGTTGAAAACACTAACAGATCATGCAGTTTTCCTCTTAAAAGCCTTAAACCATCTTAAAATGAATGTTCAGTACATAATATATTGATCTGGTCCTTTTTCTCTTACATTTTGGAAATTAAACTGTGCCACCAACAAGAAGCAATCACATTTCTTCATTTATTTCTTTAAAATGAATAGTTTTAAATGTTAAACTGTCAAGAGTACTTAGAGGAAACGCTCAATGCTGCTGCAGTATTGAGAGTAGATGTTTTTGTGATGATTTTGAAGAGTTCTTTCTTAATGCACGTTTAATGTGGGCACGGATCATCAGACAGCATGCAGGATAGATACAATTGTGATTATACTCGCTGACCGAGAGTGAGCAGCATATATAGTGTTGCTGGCATGTCAGGTACTTCCCAAAAAGTAACCTAAATACAATATGATGTTTGTTTATCCAATGTGTTGGTCATTTCCAGTAATGAAACCACAACATAATCAACTGACCATACAGTGTACCAAATGTGGAAGACAGATATGAAAAACATACTAACAAGTATATTATTATTATTATTATTATTATTATCATTATTATTATTATTATTATTATTATTATTATTATTATTATTATTATTATTATTATTATTATTATTATTATTATTATTATTATTATTATTATTATTATCATCATAGTATCCGAACTGATGGTCACAGGTTGAGTTTTGCAAGGTGTTACTGCCAGAAAAATATTGATAAAAGGTATTGATAAGCTCAGAGATATACCTTTCCAATGGATCTGATCATTTGGATCCGGCTCTTGATTCCCATCCCTATACTTGTCATATAAAGCTAATTCTGATGTTCCAGCCTTGAGACAATAATGAGGCAAAACTGATGAGCACTTCCCTCAATCAATGCAAATAGCCACTGTCACCATTTTCACAGTGTTTCAAAAACATTAATGCACAGTATGTGTCAGACTGTTAAATACTCAGCTTTGATGGTGTTTTGTATTCATTCGTATAATCACAGTGTGTCATGTTTTTAGCAGGGCATACAAAGACTTCTAAGGAGCCTGTGAAAACGTTTTAACCCTGTCTGTTGACTGGTTAATGGTCTGTAGGCAGATTAGAAAGGATTGACACATGTCATGTTACTGTATTTATACAGGTACTTGACAAATGTCAGGATGACAAATAATTAAAGACTGATTAAAGATATGGAAAAAGGATGAGATTTGAAATAATTCTAGCCGAAGTGAAAAATCTAACGCAAATACTGAATAAAGCTGTGATGACAAACTGCATCAGGGAAAATCATCGATGGGACTATCAAGCGACCTCATTTAGTGATCAAGCAGTTGCAAAAGCATTGACAGGCTTCTGGCACAGCTCATATCAAGTAAGCTTTTTCAAGGTTTTACTGCCTTATAGCATGAGATGACCTTAATATATCTGCCCAGAGTGGATAAGGTTGTTGATCGATACCAATGAGAAGGGTACGATTTCTGGCTTAAAAAACTCATTTTCCAGCCTTTAACACTGTTTTGGGACCCAAATACTACATCATTTAAAGTTTGTGAAAAATTGCCATTACAATTTCCAAGAAGTTGATGTTTTTCAAAATGTTTTATTTGATCCAAAGTCCAAAGATATTTAGTTTGCTATCATGCTGTAAAGTGGCATACTCTGTCTCACACTAACTATGCAATCATGTTCTTGCTTATTTGTTGCACTGATGCACTTTATAGTCACATTCATATTTCTTTCTTTATCTTTGCACTAAAATTTACCTGATTTTTATTGTTTGATGTACTGTTGTCGTGTTTTTGTGCCTTGTAAGGTGTCCTTGACTGCTTTGAAAGGCGCCTTTAAATAAAATGCATTATTATTATTATTTATTATTAAATGACAAAGATAGGCATCTACATTTGAGAAGCTGGAACCTTACAATTTTGCTTGAAAAATGACAAAGAAAATTAATTGATAATTAAAACAGTTGGTGATTAATTTTCTCTCAATCTAATCAATCAACTAATTGTAGCATGACAAAGCAGTATTATATTCATTATTTTCTTTGACACCCTATAATATAGACCCCGATGAGATGCTGCTATAATTCCTCTCAGGGTAAAAATAGAAGAAAATCTGGAAAGAGTCCAGATCTCAGTAAAAAAATAAGCAAAAAAAAGCAACACCATCAGGTTCTGGCTGAGAGCGGTAAGAATATTTTAAGTAAACTTTGCACCATAAAGTTTGGATGAACTCGAGGGATGCACAATATTGGATTTTTTCCAATATCCAATATGATGACATATTCTTATTTTGGCTAATATACTGATATATGCACTTTTTTTTCAATCCATTTGCAGAAAACGTTGAGTCTCTCTAGTGGAAACAACATATCATCAGGCCAACTCTGTTTCTGATGACATAAAACACAGTGCTTTTTCAAAATGCACACATTCACTGGGAAAAGAAAACTACTTAATCATGCCGTATTTATCTTTATGTAACATCTTCAAACAAGCATGTGAGCTTCATCCTACTTTAACAGGCGCGGATGATAAGACATTTATGAAAATAACCACAACCAGGACAAATTCGACCTATTTCACAAGTTGCTGTATTGACTGGTGGAGTAACAAACGCAAGACTCCGTTTTTACTAGTGAAGTTCGAGGTTGGGGTGGCTGTGGTGCTGGAGCGGGTCGTCCACAAATTGGAAGATCTGCGGTACAATTCCTGTTACCTCCAGTCCACATGTTGAAGTGTGCTTCGGCAAGACACTGAACCCAAAATTGCTCCTGATGGC
The DNA here is from genome assembly GCF_963691925.1 of Scomber scombrus. Classification (NCBI taxonomy): domain Eukaryota; kingdom Metazoa; phylum Chordata; class Actinopteri; order Scombriformes; family Scombridae; genus Scomber; species Scomber scombrus. The sequence continues at coordinate 30,735,812 of NC_084970.1, read as the reverse complement.
TGTGTGGTAACTTGCCAACCTCTGTGTGTGAATGTGTGCCTAAATAAAAATGCTTTGAGTGGTTGGAAGACTAGAAAAGTGCTTTGTAAGTGCAGTCCATTTACCATTTACAGGAAGTCAGACAGGAGATATGACAAACAAATACATCAAGGAGAAGAAAACAAAGCAGAGAATAAAAATACCAGGGGGAAAAAAAACAGTGGGAAAGCTAGATACTGGGAAAAGAGGCTGGAAATCTACACACAGAGGTGCTAAGATGAATTGGCATAAATAGCGGACACAAAACTAAAAACACTACACTTATTCACTGCTTTACTTCTTTTAATATGTTGTTTTTTACTTGATTTGATGTATTCAATTTAAAATGTTTATCATTATTATTCAATGGGTTTCCAATATTGTGTTAAATTAATTAATAAAGAGAGAGAGAGAGAGAGAGAGAGAGAGAGAGAGAGAGAGAGAGAGAGAGAGAGAGAGAGAGAGAGAGAGGGAGAGAGAGGAGAGAGAGGAGAGAGAGAATGAAAAGCAGGTATAAACTGTTTTGTCACAGTCTGGCTCAAGAGTGGACATTACATGAGTTGTTGTTGACTGGCCACCTGCCTAAAGGTGTAGTTAGACCAGAATTGGCGAGGTGAAGTAGCTGTTTCTGCTGTGTGAAGCCGACCTAAAAAAAAATATTTTACTTCCCTGAACCCATTAGCTAACCTTATAAAGAAACTCTGACTACAGATGCAGTTCATCGTCACAGGATGAAATGTGTGGTAATGGTAATGATACCCTTTGAGACCGATGGAGCGATCACAATTATCTTCCTGGTGAAATATTCTACATTACAGTGACTGATACCAGTGATGAATGAGGGGTGGAAGTAAGAAAAATTAATTGATAAAAATGGAGGTGATGAAAGTGTGAGATGAACAACAGAGGGGTAAAAATGGATGTGAAATGAAAAATAGAGTGATGAATTATCAAGTAATATGATTAATTTAAAGCTTTGATTAAAACAGTTGTGATATGATGAAAACAGAGTCATATTTCATCATTTTCTTCTTCCATTTTAACTTCATCAGTCATCATTCATGACAGAATCATTTAAGGAAAGTGGCCTCAAGGTTGGACTTAGCAAAAAATAACTGGGAAAAAAATGGAAATGATGAAAATACTTACAAATTAATAATTGAAGTGATTAAATGTATGTGAATTGAAAGATAATGGTCATGATTAAAAGAAACCAACTTTGACTGTTGGTTGGACACAATGCTACAAATCTTTGGTGACAAAATCCGACATCCGACCATCGTCCAAACTCCCTGACCCCCTCTCATTGAGGTGTTGTTTAAGGTCAAATGACAATGCCTGTCATTTTTCCCCAATGAGAAATAAACCAAGTCTCACTACTCTGCAGACACATGCATTTTTAAAGCCCAAATGGAATATGTTTTTATATACTGTATGCTCATTGTTCTGAATTAATCCTCATTTGTTGTTTTTTACTTAGCATTTACAAAATAAATAGAAACCAGCCCATTAATTCTGGCGTCCCCCTATCACTCTGCAGGAGGGATATTGTTGACTTATTGCAGCTCTTATTTGCAAAGGGTTACAATTTGAATTAAATATGTATTTAATATATTAAATGTATACACACAATCAATTACCAGCAGATGAGTTTTCTCTGTCTGACTGAAGAAATCCTCATGGTTTATTATGAGTTAGACATAAGAATATGCGGTTAAGATTCATATTTGTTGAACTGCAATTCTTCTTATAATGTGGAAAACCAATAAAAGGATGTATAATCTTCCACTGCAATGCTACCTTTCGTGTGCCACAACGCGTTTAAAATTAACTGGTCTCCAGGTGTGATTTGAGCCAATTTACAGCCGTATTAAACAGAAATACTAATCAGGCAGTGTTTCAAAAACATGAAGATTAAAAACAGAGAGCTGGCGGCATTTTTAATAAGCAAAGGCATCTGTAGAAACACAAATCAGATTGTCAACTTCTGTTTCTAGCTTTTGTCACTGCACTGTGTAACTCTAGTAAAATCAGGCTTGAAATTAAACTGAACTAAAGAATAATGATAAAAACCAAAAACACCTCATATTTAGACCATGAAATTGAACGGTGAGCACTTCAGCACTTAGACAACACGTAAGCTAAAAGGAATTTGGTCGGTTGGTTCATTTATGTACAAAATATGACAATAAAAGACCAGAAAGACAAAAGACTTGCACATCTCTGTGCGTGTGAAGTTTGAGAGGATTCATTAATATGTCCACATGGGTATTGTAGATCTCTGAAACAATTCCTTGATTAACTGACCAGAAAACAATTTTGATAGTTTATAAATGGTTTAGTTTTTAAGCAAAAATGGCAAACATTCACTAATTTCAGCTTCTAAAATGTGAAAAGTATTTTGTTTTAGATAGTTTCATTTCATTTGCATAATACTTTGGGCTGTGGGAACATTTTAAAAACCACAAATTAATCAATTAACCGAGGATATGACCAGTAGAAAATATCTGTGATAGAAATGTGTTAATTACAACCCTGCATTGTTAAATAGAGCAGATTTAAATTGAAACATCCTATTTGCTTAACACTATACTGGCAATTTTGCATCAGTATATTTTTCAAAGCCACATCTGTGTCCTTAATACATCCATTTCTGTCTGGGGTGATAGTAAGTGCTGGAAAACTGGAACCTTTTGTGTTGTATGTGTACAAACTGAATTCATAGAAAATGAACTGCTGCCCAAAATACAGCTGCATATTCATGTTGTCAGCTTTCTGCTTCGAGAGGGTTGATTGTTGTAAATACCTAGGAGTCAGTGTCTCTTGATCTTTTGGTTCTCTTTCTAAACTCAATTTCCCACCTTTGATGGATTATTAGAAACCAGACCTACAGCTGAGGGCACATGTCAGCTTTATAGGAAGCTGCATCAAATTTGCTAAAATGAACAATGCCCTCGGATTCAGATGTCTCTTCCAATTTGTTCATCCTCATAGATTCGCCTGAATGGGGGAAACAAACTTTCACATTTCATTTGGAACAGCAGGCAGCCATGCATCCATGCCAGAAAGGACATGTTTTAGGCGTGGTCCCCCGTAGCCCACTTTCTGGCCACCAGAGTCAAATTGTGGCCAGAGAGAGCAGTTAACATAATGAAAGATTTTAAAATGCTCTCAGGTCTGTTACAAAATATTAAATCCATATGAGTGCTGGTGGACTTTATTCATTATTATTGCAGTTGATTATTATACTGATCAACTGCATGAGGTGAAAGTTATCAGTTATCAGTATGTTTTCTTATCTGTTTTATCTGGATGATTTGTCCTCGCAACTGATGATAAAATTTCCCATAATAATTCCTTCTTTAGTTTAAATATATTCTTCTAATAATTAGTCAAATTACTCAAATTATTGGAAGAGGGAGGACGGTAAATTACAGAACAAAGGACATTTGTGGTGATATTTATATTTAGCCCAATACATTCCAATCCTTTACAGTTTGATCAATGGATTTCATTACACTGGATACTATCTTTCACATAAATCACAACTCCGCCTCCCTTTGAGTACCGCACTCTCTCCTGTAAATGGTAAAACCATGGACTATGAATGCTGCTGATGGGGTGTTTTCGTGAGACTGATTTTCAGATTAACAAAGGAAGTCTATATTAGAGTCCATTAAAAGATGATTGACTTGAATACTTTTAGATGTAATGCTTCTTATGTTCAAATGTCCACCTATAAAACCTTTTGGCTTTGCTTTAGGATCCCAAACTGTTCTTAAATGATTGACAGTTTGAAAAACATCCCACTTCCTGTTCTTGCTCTCTACTGTCACTGTAATAAAGGCTTAAAAATGCCCCAAAAATGTATTAAAGAAAGAAAATACATGTTTTAACTTTTAACACGACTGTAGGGGAAATTACTTTTAAAAGGTCATTTTTATTGGCTGAGGGAGAGCCATACACGGCATAATTAAAAAGAATAACAACAATGAACACAATCACTGTCCAAATGGATAAATAATGGTCACAATAAGGAGGGGGAAAAGGAAGATGCACTTTCTTGAGGACCCCCCCGGGATCCAGGCCACTACTCACAACTTGTGATTGCCCTAAAGAGACTCACAGAGACTGCTGAATTTTGCATCTTTATTATCGACTCCTTTGCCACATGTACTCGGGCTGTCAATAGTTCTAAGTAAACAATATCTAGGTACGTTACAACCCACACTCCAAATTTATCACAGACTTTTGAGACACTTTTCAGTCTGTCTCTGCTGACTAGACATTTGGAAATAAGGGAATAATTGGGGTGGAATGTCACAGAGAAACAACGTGTGTCTCAGTGATAGAAGGGCTCACCTCATATTCTCATTAAAGTTCACTCTTGCTTGTTAAGCTTATGCTATAGATAGGGACACAGAGTCTCAGTGTGATTTTACTAGAGGTCACTGAAGGTGGCGGACTTCTCTCCTCCCTAATCTCTCATATCTGATATTGAAGCAGACAACCAAGAAGATCCAAATGTCTATTAGCTCCACCTCAAACCCCCAGGGTGATGGCCCGTTTTTAGAGAATGACACTGCCGAGTGTAGGAGAGCACAAGGGGAAGTCTTGGAGTGGAGACATTGCAGGTTATAACAATGACTTAGTGCTTAACATCCTCTGAAATTAACCATGTTTGGAGCAAATGTGATATGTTTTACTCTATGGAAATCATTCAAATAGGTTAACAGCTAAAAATCTGTGATACAGAACATGTTATTTTATATGTTTGTTTCCATCCTCTGAGCAGTTTTTACTGAAATAGAGCCACTTATGTGAACATTTCTATGTTGTGATTTTGTGAACCAAAAATATAGATTTACTAGCAGGCTTTATCAATACCACTCATGGTTGCTTGTGCTTTGAGTGCTTTTCCTTCTCATATATTCTTCTGGCTGCGATGGTGTTATATCTTAGAAAGCTGTTTCAACAACAAATAAGGCCGCTTGGCTTGATCAATTTGTTTGTTTCTTTTTTTTAGGAGAAAAAAATCCCAGATATCAACTCAGACAAAAAAAAGAGGCTGAAAGATTTGATGTTTAATTTACCTTCACCTGTAAAAGTGCAGGTTAGGAAGGTGTGGAGACTCTTTTTTATCTGTGTGTCTCAAGAAATCAAAGAGTGATAAGAGTAAGAATGATACAGCCATGAAGTGACTATTAAGACTTCATTTAAATTAACTATTTTAGCTTTAAACAATATTTGCATGAGCAGAATATTTTCACAAGGCCTTAATAGCAAAAATATTATGCAGATTTATGCTTGCAGACTCTCTATTTTTAAACATCTTTACTTCACACCTGTTTGCAACAGCTGCAGAGAGATAATTCATTGAGGACATATTCATTTCTTGACCTCTCAGGCACCGTCAGTAAATGCAAGTGACTCTTAATAGCATCTCCAGGCAAAAATGAATATAAATCATTTCATTTCCAGTAGAATTCCAGATAAAAACCCAGTCCTGAACTTGAATGAGAGACATCGCCTTTGACATAACATTACTTCTGATCCAGCTGAGTGTACAAAGGAGCACAAATCTCAATTCGTTTTGTGGGTTATTTTGTAATTGTATTTCAGTATAAATGGGTTGGGATGACTTATCTTAATAAAAGCAAACATGTCAGGTATGTTGCTGAGTAGCATATTCCTAAGATTTTGAAGAATATTTGAAAATCTTAAGCCAATTTTATTCTGAACTGAACAAATAGTCTATATCAGAGTAACAAATGTGTTATTTCTAGATGTAATAGAAAAGAGTACTTGAATTTAATTAGACGAAGCCATTAGTGTTGAACTACTAAAGAAAACAAAGTCCTTTAGCTTCACCTAAACTGACTTTCAAATGCAAAACAACTTTTTTTAAACTGCATTACCTTGTGATGCAGCAGAATCAAGCCATAAATACTTAACTAACGTCACCTTTTACATTTGTATGGGTTCCCTACACATCCAGCAAAGGCAGAGAAGCATTAGCATTAATTCGGAGTCGTGTTTGTGTCCTGATGAAAGTAAGTATAATATTCACTCTCCTTTTAACTCTTTTTTGGTCCCTACCAACTCCTGAGGGAAATATCTTAAGTATTCAGCTCATTAGTTGCTGAATCCTCCGCTATGTTTACCCAACTAGTCATTCAAAATAATATTAAAAAGAGAGCATGGTGATTTAATCAAAAGTACAAAGCAGCAGGCCGGAGAATCAAAACAGTGAGTGGAATCAGGTGAAATTAAAGCGAGCAACCCCTTTGTCATGCAATCCATTAATATAGACTCTCAACTAGAAGCCTCAAACTAGACGCCAAAATGTTTTTAAATGCTGTCTGCTGAGACAGTCATTGATAGATATCCTGGTGTTTTGTTGAGCCAGTCTGGAAGGAAGTACGTGGCTTGATAGGAGCAATATATCAAAGTGGAGCTCCCAGCTCCCCAGCTATACTTACAAGCTTTAACAACGTGTTCAGTGAAAGTCTACATTTACGAGCCCCAGCAGGTATGAGTGATAAAGTTTTTAAGAGTTCATACACACAAATTACAAAGTTGTATCGTCAAGTTAATAAGTTGTGTGCATATATATGGTGATTTATGTCCTTAAAGGGCTTAATGTGTCACTTTAATTATTTGTTTGAACAAATTAACAGAAGCATATTATTCCTTAAATATGAGAAAACTGATATTGTGTGGGGCATAAATGAAAATGAATTAGTTTCACTATAAAGTCAGTTCACCCTACTTTTAAATTTAGTGGATTTCTCCATTTTCACTTGGCCTTTAAATCAAAAAGGTAGGTGCCAAATTTTAGCATTTGCTCTCCTCAGGAGGGTAACCTCTATAACTATTATGTTCAAACTCCTCTCTAGCAGACAATTGGTCTGAGGCAGTAACTCCCAATTCAGCTGCCATTTGGAGGTGAATGGTGACGATGTTCTCAGCGCTACAGCCCAACATTTTTGTAAACTACAGACTGAGTGAAAGGCAAGAGATAACTTGCCTCGTATCCCTGATTTATGTTTTGTGCACATACAGTACAATTGTTAATATTTCCATAAAAGTATTCTAACTTTGGATATGAAATTCTTAAACTAGGTATAGTGAGTCCATATGTCAGATGTGTATTTTAATTAAAAAGCTCACAAGATTCAAAATTGCAGCATAGTGATGACAAAAAGTGTTTTACTACCTGTGCGTAAGAGTTGCCTGAAAAGCAAAACTCTTCACAAGGTTAAGTAAGTGCACTAAAACCTGGCGAATGAGCTCATCCATGAGCTGTCTCTATACTTCAGTAGAGGTCATGAACAACTTTTATTGGATTGTCTCACAACAGCAAAGCCGATAATGATTTGTTGTAACCGACTCACCCAACTGAAAGAGAAACGTAAATGCCACACACACACACACACGCACGCACACACACCCACACACGCTTCTCACTTCTGCTGTCCAATGTGACACCATTTTTAGGCAATTATTGGATAACAATGTGACACACAGACTGTCTTTACCCAAAAATGTTTGCTGGTAAAGAAACAGTAATTTGTTGTGATTGATTGCTGAAAAGTTAGAATAATAATGTTTCTTCATCTTTAAAAAGAAATACTGTGACACCAAGAGTAAATATTAAGTAAGTTTTTGTCAGTCAACAGAAAAAAAAACACTTTTTAAGTTTTTTAGTGCCAACTAGATTCTTAATTGTGATGATTTGTTGTTATTTTCTGTTTTAATATAAAATATCTTGCTGACCATGTATTTGCAACAACTGTCAGGAACCTTTATTGGATGTCATTCCCACCTCATTTTATTTTCAATCTATCTCTATTGTGCCCTTTCAAGAAAAAAGCCAAATAAAAGAATCAACAATTGCTGCTCTACTTCCTTCAGAGCAACATTCAATAGACAATCACAACACCTATTCAGGACCATTGTGTTGAGACAATTTCACAATGGAAAAACCTTCAGTTGAAACTACTCCCCAATTTTGTTTGATTTGAAGTGTGTCTAGTCTCTGTCATTTAAAGTACTCAAATGACCTCAAAACAGCAATATCATACCTGAATTATACAGTGAGTGAACAAAACATAAAGCAAAATATCCCTTTTTTGTGAAACAGAGAGTGACAGCTGCCATTTTTTTTGTTGGTTCCACTGATTTAATTCACTGCAGCCCTGCAGGGGAGATGAAAACAGAGTCGAGTAACTGAATGAAAAAGAGGTTACAAGATAAAACAATAAAAAGTGTCTGATGAACAATGTGGTCCTGTAGGAAGCGTTTATATTTTGTGCAACAGGTGTGTACAAGTGTGTGTAAAGCTTCTGGATTTTCTTTTTACCAAGTTTGACTGAAAATGTCTACATTTTTTAAAGGCGCACATTAAAATGTTTTGTTTTATGCTGTTTGAAAAAAAAAATTCAGATGAGCATCAGAGAATATAATTCATATGTGTGTAGTATTTATCTTTTTTACCCATTTAAATAAAACAATTTTTGAAAAAGGGTTAGGGTTAGGTTGGAAAAAAAATCTTTCTCCATTCTATTACATAGTTGATCTAGTTTTAAATAATCATCGTATTTACAATGGTGAAATTACTCTTTAACCTAAGTCAATGTGCCCTTCCATTATGAAACGGTATTGGCTGAATTATGACCAGTTCAAGAAGCATGTGGACTACAGGAGGCTTTGACCAGCTGGCATTTGCCGGAAGAGCAACTTGTTAGCATCACTGCTGACAACAGGTCAAACATTATAAAGGCCACTGAACTCAACCACGGGGTCAGAATTCAGGGTTTTGGCCACAGGCTGCATGTGGCTGTAGGCGAATGATGGAAATGATAAGATATTAAAAATTGCTCTCGTAATCTAATCAGGGACACCACCTTCGGATTATGAAGGAATAGATTGATTGGACTTTTGTGTGTCCAATAAATCTTTTTATTCAATAACTCATAATTAATAAATCAAGAAATTTCGGAATCAGTCAAATATCTAAAGTTCATGGTTCTACGGTTCAATAGATCCCCTGTATCACTTGGAAGAATAGACATACACAATTGATTGAGTTTTATGGATTTTATTAACTACCCACTACTTATAAATGATGTATAAATAATTGTAATGATGAGTTTGCAATACAATATGAATTCAACAGATGGTTACTCGATATAGCGACATGAATGAAAGATGATGGTGAATGATGAATTTAAATGAACGATGTGTAATTATGTGGAAAGTAAGAAAACTTGTAAGTTTTACTGAGTTTTACTTTTAAAGACAATTTGAAATACTCAATCTCACATCAACCCTTGATTAAAGCAATATTTGGATCCTACTTTCATCCATGGAGGGCCTCAGCTGTCCGTCCTTCAGAACCACGCGTACGCACACCAAGTGGAAGATCTCAGAGAGTGTCGTCGGTCCGGGCGGGGTGAGGATGGTCCGGGTCGGCTGGCCGTTTCTCCGACTGCCTGGTCTGGTGGTTGTCTGCCTGCAGACTTTGTCCCTCTCAATTATGATGAGTCGTAGGATTGACAGACGTTTGTCTGCCCAAAAAGCTCTCGCAGGTTGATGAAAGATGGAAGAAAAAGGTCCAATTTAACTAGTTCACTGTTTAATAACTTTCTGGAGATATCTCAGCGTTGGCCACATGTCAAAATCCTCAAAAGGGTCAAAAACAGGCTGAATGCAAAACTTAATGACGTGTTTACTTAAAGGGCCTTTTTCCGGAACGTTTGCTGACAAAAGTTACAAGGTTACAAAAACTTAAGAAAACTTAGATAAAGAATAACTAAAGATTAAAATAAGATAAGGTGACTAAGGTACGAATGTGTGAGGTGAAGAAAAGAAAAAAGATGGAAACCTGGAGCAGAGCCAATTCAAGTCAAAAAAGGCAAAAAGCCAAGTAAAGCCGGTTTCAGATGGATGCTGCTGGGTTTTGTCCTGGGGAGGGCTTGTGTGTCAGCCAATCAGGTTCATTACAGCTACTTTGAGGATCAAATTTACTGTGAAACTTTTCATCATCATCATCATTCATTCAGTATTTAATCCTGATTATAAAATGCATATTATAACATAGTAACACATAACACAGGATGTATCATTCTGGCATTAATATAACATCAGCTTGATTCATCAAGCTGCTATTCATTAAAACCTGAAAAGGATTAATATGATCAAGCATTGTTAGTCTACTTATTCCATGATAAGTAATTGATTATCACCATAATGTAAGCATAACATCAATGTAACACTTTCTCACATTAAGTAAACTTTCTCATACCAACATTTGTTTTTATGAAAGGAGGAGGTATAATGACAGTTCTTCAAATACCCACTTATCGGTGATCGCTGTAATAGCTGTTACAATGGAGGTTTCTTTAGGTAATTGATACTGATATAAGTAATTGGTATTGTTTAAACCATACTATTTACTAAGATGTTCTTGTTTAAGTCTTTATCACTAATGTTCTCACTTTCATGGTCTGTGTGGTTTCAGGAGACAGGAAAGTTAGGAATGTTCAGTGTCTCATAATTTATGACGGCGGTCTGTGTGACTCTAATCTGATGGAAGAAAGGGTTAGTAAAGTCTCTCTGATAAATTATGACGTCCAAAGGAAGCACCAAAATCTGTCTTTCGTTACTTTTATGTAGTTCTTGCCACTTTTGGTTGCTCCATGGAATGTTAATGGATCTTTGTTTGTCCAAGAGAGAGACCATGTCAGTCTCTATATCAAAGCTGATCCAATTGACTCATCCCAGGGTCAAAGGTGACTCTGACCAGATGATGTTCTGAGCCGTACCGATGCTGTGTCCGCTACATGGCCATTGAGAGGTGTAAATGAATACTGCACATCTGCTGTAGGTGTAATCGCTACTGTAACCTGAATAGTCGGTGTTTCGGTATAACGAATAACTGTGTTAACTGGTGACGCATCGTGGTTGCTCATAGTGACTGCAGCTCAATACAACAGCCTTCAATTTTAAAGATTTTTTTTTTTTTTAACTTTTGCTAAAAAATGTTTGCCTTTATTTAGAAGTACCTGGGATAGAGGCCAACAGGAAACATGGAGAAAGAGCGAGAGGAATTACGTGCAAGTGCTTTCTATTTCAAGTGTCTTCTTCCCAGAAAATGCTGTTAAAAGATGAAAGTCGCATTGCCCGTGCTTCTGGGCTTTGCAAAAAAATTGGTGGGACATTTTTCCCACAGCTGGAAGCAGATGATGGCTCTGAAAGAAGTAAGACAGGAGCACAACCTCCCAGAGCACTCACTCAACACAGAATGCCCAACCATGTGGGGCTCAAGGCAAAAGATGATGGAGAGGGTCTTGGAGCAGCGTCGGGCTTTATCTAATGTTCTCTCGGCGGACCGAAAAACGCGGCATCTGGTTCCCTCCTGGCAGGTCTTGGATGTAAATGAGTCTGTAAACCTGGCAACGCACCTTTTGCATGAATTTACCATTTAATGCTCTTTCTGGGGAAAACTGTTTGAGTGTTTCATGTGTGAAACCAGTCCATCGCTTACAGACATCAATTCTAGCGAAAAAAAGAAAATGACACAAATTTAACCAAGTAACTAAAATACCATACTTTGAATTGAATACACCATATTATTGACGGTAAAGAGGTCGTGATGATTCAACATCGGAAGTAAGTAAGTTTGGGTCTGTGTTAGTTGTTAGTAATGGGAGATATAACAGTTATTTCAATTTGGCATGTTTTATTTATATGTATTTAACTATTTAAGCTGTTTTTCCCCAGATTTTTTTTATTTCAACACTGCATGGAGTTGTTTTTTAGAGTTTAGGGGGGGGGGGGGGGGGATTAAAGGGAGTAGGGGAAATTAAATTTTAATTTATTTTCTTATTTATTTAGATGTTATTTATTAATGTTATGTTTGTTTAATTTGTTGGGTGTCCATGTGCAGCTGGATGTGCAATTTGACTTAGGTTTCCTAAAAGCATGTTTGAAATAATGTATTTAATTTCTTTATTCAGTGGACACTGAGCACAAGCTATTCAAAGTTTGGGGTCTATCATCATCACAATATTCATCATATTTCCTCATACTGTGCAGAATAGACAGAATATAGGACTCAAGACACCAGAAACAGACTTCTAATAGATGATAATGTTGCTCTATAGAAACTGAGTGTGTATATAAGCAACAGCTTGCTAACAAATTTGGAGGGAAAAAAAATGACATGCTTTAGTCCATAATATGTTTAGATGCCAGTATCCTAGATTGTATTTCAGTACTCCAGGTAGCTTATCCAGGTTTCTCAAACCAGGATATGCTGTTTACATGCACAAAACATAACCAGGATACTCCAAAAACCTGATCACACTGGTGTACCAGTAAACATGCTGACTGCTGGCTCTGGCAGATTTTAAATTTGGGAAAAGAGAGAAGAGAGCACTAGTATCAGAGCGGCATATTCCCTGAATTTAGATATTGCAATTGTTAAAAGTAGAGGAATTGTTTGATCTGTGGATCCCCACAGTGTTCAACCTACCAACATTCAGTCTCCAGCCTGTACCACCTGTTGCCCTCAATCTTTTTGTTGAAAGCTTCAACTTTCCAGTCCACCTACCCTGCTGGCAGACCATTTAAAACCCACCAACTTCTCTTTGAATTATCGTTTAAAAAAAAGCCTTAAAGATGTCATCTACCACTGTGTCAGGAATCACGTTTTTCTGAAACTCGAGAGTTTGGATTCTAGACATGGAATCATTACCTCCAGTATTAGCTGGGATAGTGTGAAGTGTTTTTCTCTGGTTTATGGTCTAAATGAAAGAAGAACATGTCAACCAGGGGGGAGCTTGACTATTACAGAGTGTGAATGAGAAGGCTGTTGGGAGGTATTATAACGTCGTTGAGCCCTACTTGACTGCTTAATGTGCGTCTTCTCACAATTGGTTTTCCAGTTAGTTGAAATAATGAGATTCAGCATGCGTGGTGCTATCAGCTCATCTATGTGTGATACACAGCGTGCCTCCATTTTGCACAAATGACTAAAGACATTGCAAACAGAAACTTTCTTATCAGAAAAGCTCAGATCTGCACCTGCTCTTCAGAGGAGACGTGAGCACTCAGCAAGCAAGCTCAGACAGCTGTGGTCTTTTCAGCAGGATATTTAAAAGGTATACTATTCAGGATTTTACCAAAACAAAACTATGTATAGACTCATACAAAAGTAATTTCTCACAATCATCACTTTTGACCAACTATAAGTGTGTGGTGGTGTATGTATCTGCAGAGATTCTGCCCTCTGCGTGTAATTTATCATTTTCTTATTATTTTGCTGTGTTCGGGATGCTTCTGGGCATCAACCTTTGGTCAGCTGGTGTGTAGCCCCCGGCCAGTAATGGCATGTGAGGTCGGGACTCGTAGTAACCAGGTTACTTTTATTTTTTATTTGATAAATTGTTCCCCCTGCTTCTCCATCTCCCTCCTCTGCTGTGGATGTGTCAGTTTGACCAACACACACCCACACAGAGCAGAAAGTGAGCGTGTTTATTTAACCGCTGCGATACAATCAGAAAATAATGTTTTATTACTTTGATTCACAGCTTTGTTCTCACCAGCACTGCTCTCTCTCCATCAGTCACAACGTGAAAAGTTTTGGCAATTAAAAACTTTTCAGATACAGTGTCCACCAACATGGATGAACTCTCCTCCCTGCTCTAGTCATAGGCTTTGGAAAGGTTACTCCCTCTCTTCCTCTCCTTTTTTAATGCACAATAAGTGTCTGACAGACATAAAAATGCTACTAAATTTGTTAACTCTTGGCTTGTTTAACCCATGTGAACTTGTAATGTGTTTATAACAATTTAATTAGTTTGATATTATGGAAATTTAAAATCTGCTTCAATATGAGTTAATTATAAGTCGCACATATTATTGTATTTGATTTCTTTTAGCAGTGTAAGTGTTATTTGGCTCGGGTTGAATGTATTACATTACATGTGTGCCACTGTCATAAAGTCTTATTTATTGACTTTATTCTGCATTTGATTTGGTTAATCAATATTACAAGTTCCAAGTGTTTTCTCTGTAGTTCATGATGTGTTGATGTAATTAGCAATGGTGACAGAAATTGAATGATCGGTTTGTAAGCGCGCAATTTTCAAATATTCTATGGGAATAAAATGGTCTCCTTTTTTATTTGAAGGTCAATGTTTTTCTCTCCACAGAAAATAATTCATTAGTAATCAATGCAGTCCCTCAAAAAAGCGGCAAGGATCGTATTTCTATCAAAACACTCCTAGACTATAACACGTTTTACAGCTCTGTGTCTGGGGATTTTCTTCTGTTTTCTGCAGCCAGGGTGGCCTGGCATTTTGGGCATTGACCTGTTTTGTCTTTGTTGTCTTCAGAAAGAGACTCAACTAAGATGCAAAAGACTACAAAGATGCCTGAGCCACAAGCCAAGCCATGCCATTTGACATTTGAGTATCTATTGTTGTAATCTGCTATTTTTTAATGCATAGTTAAACTGTTTAAAGACTTTTCTAAGGACAATTTTGATTACTTTAGAGCTCCTATAGACTGTATAAAAAATAATGGATATAACCATTCTGATGTCTCCTGTTTTGAAGCCTCAAGATTGGCATTTTGACTTTTGCCATCTTGGTTTTTTTGGAGCGGGAAGTGATAAGAAGTGACTGGTTTTGGACGGGAGTGTGGAGCAAGGGAGGAGCTCCCACCCTAAAGCATATTCTGCTTTATTTTCTATTTTACTTTAAATGGAACCATCATTAAGAAGATTTACATGATGCTGTATTGAGGAAGATGAGCGATTGACAACATAAACTCATTAGGAAAATATTTACTCAGTTAATAAATCAAGTCATAAGGACGGTAATTTTCTCATAAACTTCTATACAATCAGCTTTCTCTTTGGAGCCAGTTGAGTCGCCCCCTGATGGCCTTTAGAATGAATTCAGGTTTAAGCAGTAGATCAGCATGTAAGAGATGCATAGAGGGTAGAGTTGTGTGAGCTGGAATCAGTATCAGCAGTTGAATCTAGGATAAAGGTTTTGGGCACTGAACAATTTCAGCACCAGTCGAGTTGAGTATATGAGGGTTTATGGGTCATTCCAGAATTGGAGGACAATTTACGCATCAATATTAGTGAAAAATTGACCATTTATTTTAGTATTTTCTGTCATGCCTTCATGAAAAACAGGTTGTAAACCATCAAATAATTTGATTCGTCCAGCTCAGACATCAAAGATGCACCTTTTATTAGATGTTTTATTTGTTGTGTGCTATGTTTGGCACAACCCTGTTACGGATACTCAGGCACCTGAAAAACATATATTTTAAAATATTGTTTAATAAATACTTTGCCATTACATAAAGAAAGTTACATCCAGATTGAATATTCATTTAATTTCAGGTAAGACTTGACTGATATTAATTTAAGGAACTTTGGAAATCTATCTTGCCCCTTTTTATCAATTGTCAAACTTTTTTTTTTAAATTACAATATTTCTTTGTATGTATTTGCTCAAATACATCATTCATATAACTATTCAAACTATTCAAAGGACAATAGGTTAAACCATTGTGAGCAGATAAAATAATTTAAGATTATTTTGATGAAAATTAAAGGACAAACTTAGCTATATAAAAAAAGAGAAAAAGGTTTGACACTCAATTAAGGCTGAGAATATCGAAAAAAAATATGAAAAATAGAAGATAGGACTCAACTTTTTTCTACCTGGTGTAATCTTTAATCGTTTTCGTTCAGAAATATTCTGATTGTTCCACCTTTTCAAATTTTGCTGTTTTTCTCTTTCTTATATTAAAGTAAAATGGGTTTTGGACTGTTGGTCATTAGACAAATTGGGTTCTGGGACGGTTTCCTAGACAATACCTTAAGCTCTAAGAAACTGTGATTGCCTTTTTCACAGTGTTCAGACTTTATAATGGACCAATTATGAAATTTCCAAAGTGGGCAAAAATTGAAAAAAAACGACAGGGCCGGTAGTGTCGGAAAATACAAAAATGGGGAAAGGTGCGGCGATTGTCCCAAACCTTGCTAAAAGGGGCCAGGGGGGTGGGCTGAGTGAGAAAGGGGCAAAATCAAGCACAGTTGGGGCGTTATGTGAAAATTGTGAAGGATTGTCCAAAGTGGGCAAAAATTGAAAAAAACGGTAGTGTCGAAAAAGTCAAAAATGGGGAAGGGTGGGCGATTGTCCCAAACCTTGCTAAAAGGGGCCAGGGGTCGGGCTGAGTGAGAAAGAAGCAAAATCAAGCACAGTTGAGGTGTTATGTGAAAATTGTGAAGGATTTTCCAAAGTGGGCAAAAATTGAAAAAAAACAACAGGGTCGGTAGTGTCGAAAAAGTCAAAAATGGGGAAGGGTGGGCAATTGCCCCAAACCTTGCTAAAAGGGGCCAGTCAGTCAAACATTTGAGTGATTGATCGTGTTGCAGAAAAAAACGGTTTGCTTCGCTAGTCAGTCAGCCTCACCCCTTAATGTACCAGCGTGCATCATTACTGCTGCCTCCTGAACACAGGAAGCAACGTCAATATAAGAGAGTCATGGAGAAAACCTTGCCAGATTCTACTCTATTCATGCATGGATGGACAATGTTGTTATCTGTCAAGTATAATGTCTCAAATCTCTCTTTTTGCATTCATGCTAATATGTCAATGCAATTCAAATCAGAGCAAAAACTTATAAAGCAAATGCAATCAGAGTCAGTGTCTGGTGATGACTTCAGAGAATCAAGAGCTGTTGTGCTACCTGCTGTATTTGTTTGTTCGCTAATAGGAATAAATTCAAAGTTATATGGTACTGTAATAAATGTGGGTTTGAGTCTAGGCCGACCAAAGGCTACCAGATACCAGAGATCATATGGGAGAAATATCAGAGACTTCAGAACATACAACACTCGACCACAAGGAATAGCAGATAAAATGAAAATCTTTATTACATTAATGTCATTTAAGAAAAGGGACCCAGGAGGTTGACTAGGCTGGAGAGCTACCACACTGAGGGGAAGACTGTTCACGCTATAAAAATGTACACACCACCATCAAGGGATGCAACACACACCATGATAAGAGCACATCACTACAGACCTCTAGAAATGCATAAAAACCCATCACACTACACACAGTAGAGTTCACTTCTAAATAACAAGAAGAAGGGTGAGACAAATAACAAAGCCCCCCATTGCCTGGGACCTAACTCAACCTCACCACAGCTTTTTTCTCCTGTCCCAATTCTGATAAAATGCACCAAAAAATACACAGTACACACGTTGTTAAAGTTAAAAGTTAAAATATGCTCTAAACTTGCATGGTTGGCGGGACCCCCCAACGGCTTCTTCAGACAGCACAGCAGGTGGACAGGCAGGGAACGCCAACAGTGAAGTGCTGGAGGCAGTAGCAACGCTGGAGAGTGGCGGCAGCTTGTACTCCTAAAGCCCCGG
Source organism: Scomber scombrus (assembly GCF_963691925.1). Taxonomy (NCBI): domain Eukaryota; kingdom Metazoa; phylum Chordata; class Actinopteri; order Scombriformes; family Scombridae; genus Scomber; species Scomber scombrus. The sequence goes on along the minus strand of NC_084970.1, from coordinate 30,718,318 downwards.
CCCTAACTAGCTAACGGAGGCAGCAGACCTCCCCCATCCCCAGACACAGGAACTCACTAACCCCCCCCATCACATCTAACTTCATCGCCTGCAGCTCTAAACTGCTGTGAACAACACCCTCCGTCTGAACACAGCCACACAGCAGAACAGCACGCTCCCCAGACCTACACACAATGGCTGGCTCGCCACTTTCTTTTAGTCCCAGAGTCCCACAGGCTGTACAATCAGTCACACCTGATGTTCAGTGACACCTGATGGTGATTAGTTCATCAAGTTCAAATAGTCACCATACTATTCACATCAGAGTACATTAGCATTCAACATTTGAAAGACATTTGTATGCTGCCTAAGCAGACTTTACATAATGTTCATGCAACCCTCAAATGTGCAATGATGAAAGTCTGATGGACCAAAAGCTCAAAAATAAAGTCAACACTGCATAGATCTAAGTGTGTGGACATCTCTTTCATTAGGAATCATCATGGACTTATTGATGCGTCTAGCACCCTACAAAGACTTAGCTGGGTGGAGGAGTGGCCATCCTGCATTAAACAACCATCAAAAGAATAAAATGAATACAACTGGCCCTCTACATGACAAACATAGCCAAAGCTTACTCTTTCTGGCCCTTTTTTCTTTTCATATATATCATTTAAGTGTAAATATAGGTTAGCATCTGTCAGTTTCAGCTTTCAGTATCCTGAGATAAACATATTGTGGGCTATTAATTACATTTACTTAATTTACTTCATCAACTTTCCCAACTGAGGGACTTGAAACAACATCAAACGTCTGGATTTTTAATGATTTAATAATGGATTCCCGTATGACATGGGGGAGAGCCTGTTCAATGTCACAATTAGCTCAAAAGGAGCTAATGTGTATGGGAGGTGCTGAATTGCTCAAACCCACAGAGAACACAGGTGTATTTATTGCTGTGGAAAATTCAAAACGTTAGTTATTTGAGGTGTTTCCTTTGTCCCTAGAAAACCTGTAGTATTGACATAAAGTAAATGAACTCCAAATTAACTCAAATACCTGCTATCTTTAAAAATTACCAAGCGTTTGAAAGCAGACAGTTCAGATAGAGGTGTAGCACCTCAAACAATGAAACAGTACAGATTAAACACCTCTGGGCCAGAGCTACAATTGAGGACATTTAGGTCATGTTCTTGGGAATGTTTCTGGAAATTTATAGGGTTTTAACAACCTGAGGAATTTGGATTCTATAAACTCTATACACGCTTTGTTTGTTAAAGTAGAAAAGCGCTATATAAGTGCAGTCCATTTACTATTTTAAACACATGGCAAGGGTTGTTTTTTAGAAGATTATTCTTTTTTTTTTTTTTTTTTTAAAGAATAAAAAGTATTCAAAAGTCTGTCTTTCAATACTTATTGACATCCCTACCCTGTCTGTGTCTCTCAGGTCTAAGCCCATTTGTTCCGCTTGAAGACACAGATCTCCAAAAATGGGCAATGAATAAAAACATAATTTAAAAAATCATACTTTTGGGCTTGTCCAAACTTTCTTTGTGGGGTAGGGTTGGCTGGGGAGAAATTTGGTCTCCTCAGCATTTAAAAAAATTCTGCCTTTGGTCATTTTTATGAGATTCAGCAGATTAAAGTAATGACTGCTCAAGTTGATGTCTTGTAAAGAGCATCAATTTGAATTGTCTTAGTAGGAGAATAATTGCACTAATTGGAACGTGAACAGAGATACGTCAAAAATGTACAATCGCTATCTATAATATAATATGATAACATTATCTCTGCAAAGGAATACTAAAATGAGCAAATGCTATCCCCAGGCAAGTTAGAGTGGCGACATTTTGGGGATTTTTTCAAGGTCGGTGACAAACAAGTCCAATCACAGCCAGGTTTGTACATTACAGTCGAGTGCCAAAGAGGCTCCATTAAACCAGAGTAAGCATGAGTGAGAACTACTGTCAGAAATACAGTCAGTCTATTCCGTATTTTAGAGAATCTCTCTACCTCCAAACACTTCTGTATTCATGAAAATATTTCTTCCAAGAGACATTTCATTTCCTTGCACGACTAATGATTTCTTAGATCAAACAGAATAGCATAGAAATGTCTCTCACTGATAAATTGATCTTAATGAAACCAGCAGGCAATTAGAGTGTCTCCCAATACATCAGTGGTTTCTAAATCAAGCCACAGTTGCACTTATACCAAAGACCAATGGAAATGCTTAATGTTCAGTCTCAGCCGCAGCAAAAATCATTAACGTGTCAAAGAACAAGTTGACTCATCGGCAAAGTGACAATGATGTTTGCTGCAAAAGCAGTGAAGTTCTGATAGAGGTTAATATGCAGGGAGGTTACAGACTCAATGCAATGACACTGGGGCCATCAAAGGAGAGGCCACCCCCACCCCCAATATTTGCACTCCACACTATAAGTATCTACTTGTGTTGGCATAAGCTGCACAATGTTCTGTAATCAGAGGCGAGATGAAACCAGTAAACGTGGTGAGAAGGAAAGATGTGTCATTTCTTACAGAAATTACAATCAAACACTTGGTGAGACAAGGCTGCATGGTTCATCATATACAATCAATAATATGAGAAAGGTAAAGAAAAACACAACATCTTTCACACCAAAGATCATAGTCTTACTATGATGGAGGCCAAGGACTAAATAAGCCCTCAGTATCTAACCAATAGGTGTAAAGCCTCATCTGACATATGTTATTATCTGAGGAACCTTGGAGTAGAGTTTGTTCCATAATGAGGCCAGGAAGGAGTAGCTGCTGCAGAGTTGCTTTAGGGTAAAGTGTCTGTCTCCAACTCTGAATAATATGGCTGTTTATTGGCCACAAGAGTAATAAAATCATTCTGCAAAAAAAAACAATGATTTTAAAATGTATAGAAATGTCATTTACAAGATAATTAAAAAAAAAAAAAAAAAAAGATGAAGAAGAAAGAAAAGTCACCTACTGTCACTGTCGGTAAAGTGCCTCATGGTAGAGCTCCTACTGTTGTAGTTTAATCCTATGGGTGCACCTTAGTTGGAACTCCAAGAAGGATTTTTGTGTTTTTTTGTGAGGCTACAGTTTCCAGCACTACATGGCCAGCAGCTACAGAACAGCAATAAACATCAACAACAACAACATAACACACATCACGTACTGGGAGTGGGTGGGAGCGTGAGAAAGCAGCAATATTCCTTTTACTCAAGAGGGAGCAAAGGTAGGGAAGCCAGAATGAAATAAGTGTTTATCCAGGGCCTGAAACTCATTTCCCCCTACCCTTAAATGCTTCACATAGAGGGATTTATACACTTTTAGAGGGAGGAGGGGGGGGGGATACTACTTGTGAGCTTAACTACAGGTTTTACTTTGTTCTATTCTTTCCTCAGATTGCATTTTATCGCTCTTCTCCAATTTATGGGGTTCTGTGAACTGCATACATTGCTGTAATGTGTCGTCTCTTTCTCCTTCTCCTCTCTTAGTGGCCATCCATTTGAGCTGCATCAGTGTCCCGAGTCTTTCTTTTGGTGGCTCCCTTTTCTCTCTTGTCTCTATGCTGTATTATTTCCCTGTAGGCTACTCTGTCTCCTCTGCTTCATCTCCTTCCACTTAATAACAACTTTGTTCCAAAAAAAAAGAAGAAAAAGAGAAGTCAAACTGCTCTCGGGGAGGGCTATACTCTGAATATAGCATCAGATTGGGCGAGGTTTGTCTTACTCAGTGAATTTATGAATTTCGTTTTAATCCTGTTAACGTTGACATCGCTAGCACTGCCGCTTGCACTAGGGCCTTTTGGGTTCCGGTGGTGTTTTTGTTTTTCAGAGCGGGTTCCACTTCAGATGATGTAGATTTACAATTTTAGCCAGCGGTCCATGTTTGCATATCATTTAAACGTGTCTGTATATGTTAGCGACAGATGCTGTTGCAGCAGAGTTGGCTTGAAGCCTTTCAGAGATAGAGAGTGGGAGAGAGAGAGTGCCAAATGTCTTGTCCAAGGCCAAAGTCAGTTTGTCTGATGCAACGCTTCCTGCATTCTGCACTCTTGCAAATGTTGGCTGAACATTATTAGACATCACTGTAAATAATAGCGGGAATTTCCTGTATTATAAGTGCTAGATTTGCAGGAATTGATAAAATTATGCGCAGTATACCCGGAATCCAGCAGTGGAATTCACGCCCTGTTTATCTATTCTTTTATCTCTTCTTTTTCTAATTCATGTAACTGCTGGGTGGCCGTTTTCTTATTAAAACAACTCAGTTTTATCTCACACTCAGTTCTTTAATCTTAGCTCATACTCAAAACAATAATCATTTATACAGAAATACTGCCCAGATGATGGCTAAATCTGGCTTTAGAAATAGCATTTTCATATGTAAATGGACCTGCAAAACATTAGCATCTGCTATATTTGCCACCAGATGGACCCTTGAAGTACTTTGGTCTCTTTCCCGTAGCAAATAAAGAAGCTTAAGACAACTCCATCTACACAGCCTGGTGATGGTACATCAAACCGCTCGTTTATGTCTACAAAGCAAGTTTTATTGCTTCCCAGCAGTGTTGCCAAATTAGCCCGGGCATTTGTTGTATTGTATCTGCAAAAAGCAACAACAGGAGTGGACACAAAACTGTACTTAATTCAGCATGGTCGAATTTAAAAGCTAAAGGGACAGTTGATTTATTTTCATACAGCTAAAAGGATGAAACAGCAGCACTTCAATGAACCTTGAAGGGCAAGCTGTTGCTGCCTGACAGCTGATTAGCATGAGGGTAGTTCCCCAGTGACTTTGAACCTTTTTAGCTTCTGACCCTTAAATTAAACAAGATGATTTATTTATCTATTTTCATTTTAGTTTTTCTCTTTTTTTTCTCACTAATTTTCAAAGCAGAGAAATGCTTAAGTGTTACAAGTGTGATCTTTGAAGTTCTCTTAGATCATTTATTCAAGCTGAAAATGTAGGAGACAAATTACCCAGAGTGCTTATTTAGATTTGAATCTAGATTTAAATGTTTATCACATTTAGAAACGTCATAATCTAACCAACTTAATATCCAATAATGGGCTGAGAGATAATAAAACATTAAATCATGGTAATCCAACATTTTTGCACCAATTCAGCTGATACAAACACATATTTAGACCATTTTCTTTATATTTCAAACATACTTGTAATGTACCTGACAGTTTGATTGATAAGCAAATGAAATTCAATGACAAACACACTTCTATATTTAAGTTTCAGGAGCAAAGTAAGTCTGTGGCCACGAAGTCACATTAACTGCTATGTATCATCTGTTTATAGGCGACATTTGATATACCACAAATAACTGAACCAGAGAACAATTGTGTTAGTTTTTATGGAGGTCATAGGAGATAATAAGAGTTTCTAAGGAGGTCTTTGGAGATTCAGAAGCTACTGTAAGTTTAAATATATTATGCATCATACCCACACTTCTCAACTCTCTGGAGGTTTGTCTTACAGATCAAAGCACTTCTTCTTTCTGAAATAATGAGGAAGGGGGGGAAAAAAAGATGAAGATATCCTCATCAAACATGTCAGTCTCCCACCTTGAATGTACCATCAGCAACCCTCAGCTCCCAAGTCTTATTTTAAGGAGAAAATAAGGTTTGAGCTACGTGCCGAGCCGGGAGTGAAAATAAAATACAACTGGGATTTTTTTTTCTACAGAGAGAGATCTGAAGATGCCACTACACCCGCCCAGTTATTTTAGGGGATGAATATTACGTGGTCAAATCATTTTGCATCATGAACTCACCTCAAGCATCTTCACCGTGGCACCCTCCTTTTTCACTCACACGTTCCTGGGGTTACCATGGAAACAAGGAGTCTACTGTTCTAGCCTCCTTACAAAGTGCTGCAGCCTTACAGCAGACCAAAATCCGCCCCTGCTACAGCGTTTCCAAGAATGCAGCATTATCTAAACCAGCTGCAGACAAGTTCATGTTTTCGCAGAATCTTGTAGTGAATATTTCTGGTGTATAATAAATAGCATACTGTACAAAAAAAAAAAAAAGCTGTGAATACCAATTACATCCTCATGTCCCACAAGTAACTGTTTACATTCCCTGGATGAAACCCTCCAAAACTAGGCTACGCCTATGGTGTTTAATCCTTTGATGTCTAAAAAGTCCACACAAAGGGATTATTAACAGGATGTTGCTCTGTTAAAACCAGCTGTAAAAGGAGGCAGATTTTCTATAGTAACATGAGTATTAGTCCTGGAAACAAGCCATTGATAACAAATCTGATCTGTTCTCATCCATCCCAATTTACTTAACTCTAAGTCGTGCCTTACCAAATGTTTCAGAAAATATTTTGATGGAGTTAAAGTTAAGGTTCATCTTATTTGGGATATTTATGAAACTAGGAGTGGACAAAAGACAGTTTCATGCAATCTTTTTTTCTGAAAATATTTTCTTAATTTTGCTGGTTAGCACATGTGGGCACAATTAAAAGTACTTTCCTGAAACACAACGTGTCCTTTTTGTCATTTTGTGAAATGCTAATTAGAGACTTTATTTCTTAGTAAAGGGCACAAAACATAGAGATTTATGTCTTAGTGGTGGTGCAGAGTCTCTCTGACATTCACTTGGTATTTACATACATTTGAAAGTGCACATTAAGGCAGATAAACTCAGAGTATTGATCTACATATGGAGAAGTAATCTGCTGACCAGGTGCTCAAGCATATTATGTGCCTGGGATTTAGACAGATGGTATGAAAGCTCATTTTTCCTGATTAATATTCAATTTAAGGTGTTTCAGTTGTAAATCACAAACATGAGTGATGAAATTAATCAAATCATTCCATCTGTGTGATTTACTAGGCCAGAAAGTGCTGTTTGGCACTCATTATTTAAGGCCCAGTGAAAGCATGTCTCAACTACCCACCCTGTGCTAAATTAGCTAGCAGTTGTGACAGGCATCCTCTAAAACATTGCATTACATTGAAGAATGGCTTAACTGAAAGGAGCAGAAACAAGGATGAAAAAGAAGATGATTCATATGAAACTGTTTCAAATATTTGACAATCAATTTGTAAGGACTTGAAATAAAAACAGAATGCAGGAGAAAAGCAAAACCTCCCAGATATTCATTATTCATTTGTTAATAAATGGGACAACATGTCAATGCAGGGTTATTTCAGCAGATAGAGCATTAATGAAACATTTTGACTTGGCAAGCTATGATTTATTCTACATCCATGATTTATGTTTAAGCCTAAATAGATATGACACACATTTACACCTTCAGACAATCATACTACAGTACAGTAAAGTGATTTGTACTTTATCAATTATCAGCGTGTCAGTCACAAAAAAGGCTTGTGCATTATTCATAAGACAAATGAAAATTAACTTTATTCTTCACAAAGGAGAGCATGAAACTAAATCCCACTGTGCTCTTCTAATGCAGACTATTTATGTGCTTCGCCACTACAGTATGTCATCATGTTAAACTCAGGTTACGACTGGACTCGCATCTATATTCAGGGGTTTTGTGTTTAACATCGATATCACTGTTGAACCAAGAGGTTGTGACTGAACTTGATTTGCATAAAACTATGCAATTAAACGAGGCACCTCCGCCACCGTGAGAACTCATTTTCATGCAAGTACGATACCACAAAGAGTAATTTGCGTTAAAATCTGTGATTGAATAAGCGCTGACCGTCCGGCTAGCATCCGTAAGTGACCACAATTAAGGACTCCCAGCAGCAGACAGATTATCATGCACCACAACAGAGAAAAGAAACAAGGCTCCCTTTGGTTTGCTCTCCAACTGGGAGCCATAGAAAACATCAAGATTTGCCTCAAAATCTCTAATAATTTTTCTTGAACATGACCACAGTATTTCTAATATATTTTCCGTTTCAATACAAAGAAAAATGAATTTCTGTTAACAAGGCTGCAGTATGAATTCTGGGAAACAAACGAAATTGACACATGGCTAAATCTGACTGCTGTTTTTCAAGGAAGTTTAAATATGATAAATTGAATATTGTAACATTCAATTTATTGTCTGGATTCTCTCTGCTTCTTGATTTAGTTTGTTGTTTGGCTATAAAAGGAGACCATAAACTAGACAGGCAAGCACAGGAGTTACAGATAACATCATCATAAATTAATGATGAATTTAACCTACTGTACCTTTGTACATGTTTTTATAAAAATGCATATAAACTGGTGTCTAACCCATCAGTTCTGTTTGAGGGCATGGACCAAAAGACAATAAAAGAAGATAATAGAAGAAGAAAATGACAAAAAGAATCAAGTTTGTTTGACGTCTTCCTGTTTGGAGGTTTGAAGGCCACCAGCTCAGCACAAAAGTTACCTTTCAATAAAAGCACAAAGAAACATGTCCTATTTATTGCATGAATCCTGCAGTAACAGATATGTATTCATTGCTGGTGGAGGAGAAAATGTCACATGCAAACTGTATTTAAACATTATGTGCACTGTGTATATGTATAGCAACATACATTAAATGTAATGCAGACTATATGGTAAAATTGGATTTGGATTAGATGTGGGTCTCTATTACAAATGTTATCACAATCCTTTTGCATTATGTATTTTGTTTAAAAATAATACTGTAATTTAAAGGCAAAATATTCTATAGTCTCCACCCTGTTCCCTATCCACTTAAATGTTCTGCATCATGACATCTACGTATGCATGATTTTAACTAAACGGTTTCAGCACACTGTCATGCCAAAACATGTAATACACCCACCAATCCACGAGAGGATCCTGTGTTAGTATCACATTGTGCCTTGCTGAGGCGCGAAAAGTACACACCCGTATGACACACGCCATCTAGCGGCCATAATAGTTATGACCAGGAGAAGTGAAGCGCTTCAGATGACGTCAATATAAGATGACTTCCTTAGTAGGCGGGTTGGGCGGATGGCCTGATAGACAGAAAAATGGCAAAAAAGGCGAGTTTTGTGAAAGGATACTTCAAGTTGCAAAAGTAGAAAATACGTTTTTATGCAAATTTCAAGTAATCTTTTTAAGTCAACCATGATATTTTCTTAATCCAGTGGGTTTTGTGCCTAAACCTAACTAGACTAGAGCTGTCAAAGCATAAAGCGTAATTATTTCCATTCTTAATGTAATGCAGGCCTGAAAAACACTCATGTGTGCTTTTCACACCTAGGTGAGGCAAAACCTGACACGTTGGACCAGCAGGTGTATGACACACTTTGGCCTGATGCTGGGTTTTCTATTTTCTGTTTTTTTTAATGCATCTTGTTTTTATTATTAGGGAGCATCCACTTTGGTTTCAAGTTGCACTGTAGATGTTAAGCTCATGTTCACACTCCTGACACGGCACACAAAAAGTGTACAGTACTGAACAACTGATTTCATAATCCTGTACTCACTACATCTAAAGTGAGAAGTGAGCAGCGGGTAAGCACTACTGAAGCGTTCAGTCCATTCAGCCCACACTGACTCCAGCCTCCGTGTCTGTCCTCACAACCAGCTGTGAGCAGTCGTCTGCAGCACAGAGGAGCCGAAAGTAAAGTAGCCAGCTACACTGTCCTCTCCAGGCTGTCTGAAATTTACTGGACAAGGCAGGCTCCACTTATTATGTATTGCTCTTTATTCTTTCTATTGATGCTCTTTCTATTTTTTACTATCCCCTTGCTGCTGCAATAATGTAAATTTCCCCACTGTGGGATTTCTAAAGGAATATCTTATCTTATGAGGAATATACAGGAAGAAAACAATGCTTTTTTATTTTTTCACCTATTTTGCTGGGGAAATAAATTACATGCATGTGTCTATAGTGAAACCAGAGAGCTCATAGCACCACTGGGGGCTTGATGAATCATTGTAGGTATCAGTAATAAAGTAACAACGTATAAAACAACAGGAGACTTGTGTGATTTAATCAACTGTGTCTAGAGATTACACTTCACTAGGCACACCAGTGAAAGAGACTCAGAACATAAGAGAGTGGTCAGCGGGGCCGTGGCGAACGTGCTTCTCACACCTAGAGTCAGTGTTGATTGATGAATTTGATAAAATGGAAGCATATCTGTGTGATGGACTTCAAAAACTGTGTGGTTTATCCTTTAAGGGCTTTAAATAGCAGCATATGCTGTTAATCTAAGGCCTAATGCAGATGATCACACAGAGCATTATTTTGTATAACATGCAGTCTGCTTCAAGCACATACACCAAATAGTGACACATTTGTACACACACACACACACAAACACACACACACACACACACACACACACACACCACCACCACCATATTGACACTGCACCTAATCCCAGGTTCACACTCTGGCCCTCGAATCTGAGGAAAATTATTTCCAATTGCGACATCAATCTTAGTAACATTGGGCTTTGTTCTGGCAATCAAACACCGATGGAACAACTGAACTTGTAACCTTGAAACAGCCCATTCAGCATTTAGTAACCACAACAGCAAACCACACTTTATCAGCAAACAGTAGCACCAATTATGTAAACTAAATAAATACACCAGCATCTGCAGACACTGAGTGAAAACCCAAGTCAGCTTTTGCAGTGTATCTTAAAAATGATAAATTGAAACATCTATCTTAGTTATTATCAGATATATTTTCATACTTTCCCCAACCAGAGCCACCAGCTGCTTATTTCAGTTGCCTCTGAAACTACCAGGGAGGTTTGACTTAACCTCTGCCCACGAATATTTGATTTACTGGGTATACTGTTTGTGGGTGGGGATGCACAGCGCCAAATATCCACAGGGGATTTCCCAGCATTCAAGAGTCACCCTTGAGCCTTGGCTGCTGATGTAGTGAATCTCAGCTTTCATACACTTCTATGAGCACTTCCCATTAGGGGAGCATGATAAGCAGAGCTTACTTCTGAGACAATACAATATGTAAGTGAGGAGGAACAAAGCTGAAGTAAATGAGGCTGAACCTGCCTCCTAAGACAGGTTTACATTTTTTTAAGTATGGCTCCTGACACAGAAGACCAGTTTTCATTAGGGTGGTATTCTTATGATTTAGCAAAAGCTGCAAGTCCTGTGTGCTACCAAAAGCTAATGTGTTCCTGAAATCACAAAGGCCTTCCTACCCTAATCCTATAGGACCCACACAAATCTAGGTTGTGCCAACCTGAGTGCGAGGAAAGAAAATGAATGACTGAAAAGAAAAAATGCTAGTTATAGCAAGAGCATGGTAAACACATATTTGAACACATATTTTTATAAGGCTGGCCATGGATGATCTTAGATACAAAAGATATTATATTGTCCATGTCAAAACTTTCAAACTGTCCAAGATGGACTGCTGTAACCTAAAAAAACCATAAAACATAAAAATACCAAATAGCTCTAATTCTGGCTCTGCAGTTAGTTTTATGTCAGCTTTCCATTTCAATGTGCTGCTGTCCCAGAATAACTTTACAGAACAAAAGGAGGAAGATCAGTGAGTTTAGTGAGAGAAGTCATAGTTCTCGATCCCTTGCTAATGTGAGAGATCTTACAGTCTGCTTTTGATCATTATTAAAAGACCAAGTATCAAAGGTGCAGCGGTAGCCTATTGTTTTTTTAGGGTAATCTTTGTGTAATCTTTAAGTAATCTTTGTGTTTATAGACCTTTTTCACAGCAGCTATTTTGACATGTCATGGCAGGACAAGCACATGTGTAATTAATCACATTAATGCGGGCTGCACTCAATTGAGGTATTTTAGCCCCGGTGCCACATTATAATGCAGGCTGGTCCACTGGCATGGCTAATTGATGCACTTTAAATTAAACCAAGTCATCATGCCATAATGGTATTATTAGTTCCACCTGTGCTTTGTCTGCATGTTTAACACTGGGGTCTCAAGTTTTAACATCTGCTGGTTCGGGCTAAATGTTTATGCATCTAATTGCTATTTAAACATTTCATTTTCACAGATTCTGCGTATCTAAATTCATATAATGTTCAATTGTAATAAATATCACCTCTAAAAATGAATTCTGAAGTAAATGAATAGAAGAGTAGTTTTATAAGATATCAAATATTCTTATGAACAAATGACAACTGACTCAGATCTCATGGTCTTCAGATGTTCTCAATCACAGAAACAAGAATCCAAAGACTCAAATCTACAGTACAAAATCATTAAGTAAAGCTGTTGGGCAAGCACCACTAAATAAAATATCTTTTTTATGGGCACTGGGGAGGGGGAGGCATTTTCTAGCACACAATTGTCAGCATATTAAGATATTTAGCTCATTCAAGGGTAAACTTTCAAATAAAGGCTGCATCATTTCAGGGATTTAGCCTCCTACATAGCGAAGCGAAGCACCTTTACATCATTATGAATTAGACTGATCATTTTTATTGTTCTGCTCTTGATCATGTTCACATATCAACTGGTTCATTGAAGGTCATATGACTAACAAGACTGAACGTAAATTTCCAATGTTTGCTGCTCTGAATATCGAGGATTTTATATTATTTATCCAAAGAAAACAATCACCCAAAGGCCTGCATTACCTGCATTGATTCTACAAGTTCCAAAGCATTTTTGTGTGCGGCTGACGGGCTCGGCTGTCAGTATATCACACACAGTTTGTCAAAACTGGGTCAGAAAGAGGCAAAAGATTTGAAAGTGGAAAATGTGCACCTATGCTTATTAAAGCATGTCAGGCTGTGGGATTGATTGAACCGCACGGGTTGTCTAACTTGAGGCAAAGAACATTTATATTTTGAGATTTTTAGACAAAGATATTTCACTGAGCATTACATCGATTGCTTATAGAGAACCGCAGCTGCAAAGATGTGAGAGATAATGATGTCAAGAAATTTTAACCAATATTCCTCGTCATATTACCTAACCACATTGGTTTTATGAATAATTCTCACTTTATTGTTAGAAGATGTTGATGCGGAACATTTCCATGACATGGAGGCATAACCTCTAATTTTAATGTAAAAGTGTGAAAGTGTGACTCGTACAGTGCAGTAGGCTGGCTGAACGGCGGGAGAGTGAGACAACTTCAATGGGTCTGCTTTTACCTTACAGACACGTCCTCATATCCTTTTACCATCAAATTATCCTCATACAATATTCTTAGTGTGTCTATTCTTTCCCTCATTGTTGTGAGGTGATGTCACCTTGACATAAAGGTAGAAACATCTTGCATTCACCCTACCGTTCTATATGTGGGCTGACCTGTGGGTCGCGGGAAATTCTCAACGGGGATGGACTCACAGCAGCGCGTCTACCTTTATCTAATTACATGACAGCTTCAAGGGAGGGAGAGCTGAGGCTCCACCATCCCTTCATGGTGCCTAATATCCCATTCCTTTTCATACTGAATCTTTTTGTTCAAAGCAGCCCTTTAATGCGTGCTGCACCCTCATCACCCAGGCACTGGGAGAGTGGGAAGAGGCAGAAGTGCAGGGCTCCAAGCAGGAAAAAAGGGGAATAGTTATCTTCTCCAATCACACCTATTGAAGGATGTGTCAGATAGATTGCATCATGTCATATTTAGGCCTTTCCTAAAGTTTTTCCTGTGTGAGGCCCTCTGTGCCTCAGAGCGTTTGTGTGTGCTTGCGAGTGTGTGTCTGAGAAATAGATGCAAGATTCAGATTCCTTTGATCTTTATCTAAAAGCCCAGTTAGATTTATATCAGAACACCAGAATTTGCTTTATGCATGTCATTACCACAGTGAGTAATAATGCATGTTAATGCTACAGAATGGTTTCATGGGTACTGAGAAGCTTCTGTCTCAGTGTTGCATCTTTGATGAAGAAGGATTTCAGGGGTCGTATTTACCTTACTGCATGTTATTTAAATCAGGACTGCTTAATTAGTTTCCTTTCATCCAGACCTTTTTTTCATGTTCAGTCATTTGTCTCATACAGTATAAAATCGTACGCTCACTTATAAGAAACTGTCCTACCAAGAAAAAAGGCAGGATTATTCATTTATGCCAGTCATCAAAATGGTGTTTCAAGTGACAGAAGGCCTCCAGTGGCCGTGGTAAATATTGTATGAGTCAAGCAAAGGAGGAAATTAGAGGACGTTATTATATGGCGACAGGGTCCAAGTCGGGAAGAGGTCTGGGCAGATGGACGGGTCAACAAACCATTGAACATAAATAAAACATTTCCCTTTAACAAAGTGGGTCGCTGTTCGATTTCTGGTTGTTGTTTTTTTTTTCAAATATATGACATCAATCGTCCCTTAATCTTAACAAAGCATTTATTTTAAACCAAACCCCACTTTTCCTAAACCTGACCTTAACCATAGTTGAGTAAATGATTGTTAGTATAGCCCAATATCACAAGTTTTGGCTTTACAATCACTACAGCAATACAACATCCTTTATCCTTAGACACTTCATTCAAATAAGGGAAATCTCCCCAAAAACACCTTTAACACTAAAAAAAAGTTTTGAAACCTCAAGAGGGGATCTCCCATGACTTGCAAATCCTGTCTTAACTGTTTGGTAACCATGGTAATTAGAGTTAGGACGTGGTTTAGTGAAAACAGTTAATACAGATTAACAGTTCCTAAATCAATGTTCCTATCCTAATTTATGATTGGAAAAGTATATTGTACAAGCATCCATTTACTAAATCCTTAAGAAAAAAAACTCCAAACTTCATAATGACTGTTGGGCCGTCCTAATATTTCAACCTAATACTTTAATCCCTTTGGTTGCACTTTCATTGCTTTTACCAAACCAATAATAGGCGTAACTTGTTTTCTGAATGACTCATAGTGGACCCAATTGATGTGCTCGGTTTGATGAAAAATGCTCATTAATAGATGCAGGCTCCCCTGGGAAATGATCCTGCAGTTAGGTGAGCAGCTGCAACCAGCTCTGGAGAGGCCAACCAGGCGACATGGACCTCTCCTGTTTGTGGTGCAACTCACAAACGCATTTTTTGCTGAGAGAGATTTTCAAAGTGAAATGGCCAACATATCAAAAATATTTCAACCAGGTATGAGATGGACTTGTTGGTTATGTGGGGAAATATGATGTTTAACAGCAGGCTAGGACTGTTAAACATAAGCACGCCCAAGAAGCCACAAAGAATACATCAACCATCCTTTCGATTACAGCAGGGCAGGCAGTAAAGGCACCTGGTGATTAGATGTCTGGAGCTGAGAGAAGAAACCCTTTTCACAATGTAAAATCATGGTCAGATAGGGCCCTGGAAAATCTCCCTTATTTTCAAAGTCCAATGTTAATGGGTATGATGTGAAGACAGGAAAATAACCTGATGAGATGAACACAGGCCTAGCAGAAGGCGATGCTGCAGAGACTCTGGGGTCGACACAAGAAATCAGTTAATCCAGGATTTCTTTAAGACCCTAAGATGAATACAAAATACACAGTAAATGGATTGGAAATGATATGCTCTATTATATTAAATACACAAAAAAACAATAAAATAATAATAAATTAATCCAGATAAATACTGATAGCAGTAAAAATGGTATGCCTACTTTGTATTAATACACTTTTTGCACAGCAATCTTGCTCTGCACTTCTCCAGCTCAAATCTCTCCCTTTCTCACTCATGCCAGTCTCCCCCTTGTATCAATACTCCAGCTTCTCCCATTCTATCTCAGCAGAGCCGTGGTGTCCGATGACATGCTGGAAGGATTCATTTTTTTTGGCTGCAAAATCAAATCATCTGGACATCTTGTATCAGACTGCTAAAAATAATATTGATTAACAGGCTTATAACACCCATCAAATACAGGACAATTTGGTTGACAGTTAATATTGTATATTATTGTGATTATTATCGGTTTAAATGACCAGAGGGTGGTGTCAGTATGGTCTGAAGTGGTGACTGATGGGACTGACTACTGGGCTCCTCCAAAACCATCTTCATGTCCAAGAGGTCTGACACCTGTGCTGTCATCGAATCTGCACTCTTTCCAAGGCCAATTTCATATCCATCAGGAGTGCCTGTGTGCATATAGGCTACTGCGTTAAAGTGTAAGAGGAGAAAAAATAACAAAAAATCGGAAAACAAGCAACAAGCAACAAAAACCCTTCAGTCCCTCTTACCTTTATAATTCACTTTCCCAAAGAGACCCAAATATGGGATTCTGCTGCAGTAAGTGAGGGAGCACTGGGGGAGCCATAGCCAATTATTTGTCTTAGAAGTAAAAGCTGCCTTCCTCTTCCTGTCACTTGTCACTGTTTTTTTTTTGTTTTTTTTGCATAAAAGTTGATAAGCAATGTTGGAGTGTTCAGGATTTCCTAACCTGACATAAGATACGATTTAATAAGATAAGATAAAATTCCTAAAGTTAGTTGGGATTTTCTTCTGTAATCAGAATGTTTCTTATCTTAACATAAAACATAAAAATAGGAAGTTTCTGTGATACGGCCTCTGGAGTACATGGACCAACAACATATCATGTCATTTAATTTGGAGGACTTGCTGACAGATACAGATACTGAGTAACCCAAATGACAGTACAAATCTCTCACATTTTCATTGTCTACTGATCCAAAGCTAGCAAAAGTATTTTCTCTTTTCAACACCATTTGCAAGGTCCCACAATGTCATTCGCCAAAAAAAACAGCCACAAAGGAGATGATGTGAGGACAGATATTAACCTATGAGTGCTTCTGTGTGCCACAGAGGATAACAGTGTACCCCAGTTGGTAGACAGAAGACTAATGTAGACATGGTGCATTGAGGCCATGCCCGCAACCAGTTCTAGTTCAGCATGAAGTGATGCATGAAGCCTGGATAATTAGTAATAAGCAGAGCTCAGAACAAAGAAAATCTGCAAATTCAATTGTGTTAGGTTGCATAAAAACTTTGCTTATGCAAATCACCAAAACATGCAGTACAGTCATTAGAGAGGTACATGCTATTAATTAAGGTGCAACTTGTGTTTGTGACTTGCTAGGCTTAAACATTTTTCATTTTGACTGTATGACATTAATTCACATTTTTCAGCAGATGGACTTTTTTCTTTTTTTACTTTTTTCTTTTTGTTTGCACTCATTCAACTGATGCTCTAACAACTTTGTTTGTTTCTGCACATCCATGTTTATTCTGCAAGCAGCAAGCTTTTTTTAAGCACACACAGTTTTCAGTATAAAACACTTGTATTCCAAAGTCAAACTGTTCCTGAAAAACTGGACAGAAATTATGATTTCTGCTCTCAAGGCCTAAAATCATATTGATTAAAATGATAAACTATCTAAAATCTGTCCGCAGAATACAGAGATGTTCACACAACTCATTTTAACAGATAACAGTGTAACAGATAATCAGCATAATTTAAATTAAGCCTCCGGATCATAACACTTGTACTAAATACTATCACAGACTTTCCCTCATAAGAACAATGCAATTAACTAAAATCACTGACAGGGTACTGACTAACCCTAGGTTGTCTACTCAGGAAACAATTATTAATGGTGCTTAACCATAAAATGGCAAAAATAGGAAAAAGGAATATATTTTATGGCAAAGTAAACTTTCACACAAAGATATAAATTTGATAAGAGCATACACACACGACACACAACGTCTAGCTTCTCTAATATCTGCAGTATCCATGTATACAAAAGAGGAGGCTGTCATCAATCACAGATTCATAACACAGGTCTGTGGGCCAATGGAGACGATCCCAACCTTATTCTTAATCTAATACAAGGGAGTCTATAGGAAATTCAAACTGTTTGGCAATAAATCCCACATTCCAGGGTGAGGCTAGGTTTCAAAAACACATGCAGTAATATTAAACGGCTGCACTGTTACAGGACTGTGACTAATGACTGCCGATTAAATTGTTGATTATTTTGTTGATCAATCAAATAGTCATTTAGTCAATAAAATGTCTGAAAATTGTGAAAATTACTATTTCCCAAAGCCCCAGGTGACATTTTCCAATGACTAGAGCAGCAACGATGAGTCCATTGACTAGTTGTCAACTATTAAATTAATCACCAACTATGTTGATATTTGAGTAATTTACTAAATGAAAAAAACTCTTAGTCACTGCTTCCCAGAATTTACAGTGATATGTTCAAATGATTTGTTTTGTCTCAACCAAATGGTAAATGGATATACTTATATAGCGCCTCTCTAGTCTTCTGACCACTCAAAGTACTTTTAAACTACAGGACACATTCACACACTGATGGCAGCAGGCTGCCACGCAGGGTGCCAACCTTCTCATCAGAGGGAAACTAGCATTCACACAAACCAACAGTCCAAAACCGAGAGATATTCAATTTAAAATTACAAAAGACAAACACAACCAGAAAATATTCACATTACAGATGCCGGAATAAGATCTTAATTAAAAGAAATTACTCAAAAAGTTTAATCAATTATCAAAATAGTTAGCAATTCATTATCTTAATTGTCCATCAACTAATAATCTATTAATCACTGCAGCTTTACACTGTGTACAGCCAAAATTTCACTCAGAAGCACCCATTTGTCAAAACAGGTTTAATTAATAAAAATTAAAATCCACTGCAGAGGAACATAAAGGGAGACACAGCAACCTGCTAGTAAATCATACAGTATAAGGCTACATGTGTTGGACTCTTGGTGACTCTTTATCATGACAAAATGCTCTGTTCTCCATATAAATCCATCACCATACCACCTGATGTGAGTCATGCCATTATAAAACGTGAACTGTGTTTGACAGCAATAAATGACTAATGAATAAAACTTAATTTATGCTCTACCAATCTGTTGCTGTAATCCTAAAAGCATAACATGACATGGTGTCAGAAGTGCTGCGGCAGTAAAGAGCAACTGCAGAGAAAGCTTTAACAGAAGAGTTAAAGGTCTGTTTTACATCTGTGAATTGCGAGATGGAAGACGAAGGCACAAAGTCACACAGCCTCCCCAGCTAGCAGCCAACTCTGCTAACACATCTACGAATGCCACATTCACCATTCAGTCTCTCGAAACATTCAAAACCCAGGACTAGGAAAGGCGGAATCGGAGGTTGGAAAGATTCTAACAGGCCAGTAATCAACATCTTAATTCACAAGCCAACCAGGTAAACACATTAATCTACTGAATGGGAGATGAACTAGACACATATTGCAGGGCCAAGCTTTATCCAATACAGAGACACAACAGTACAGCATGGTAAAATACACTTTTGAGGCATACTTTGTGCCCAGGAAAAAATATAATATATGCAAGAGTGCAAGATTTAACCAAACATTGCAGCAAGCTAACAAGACGGTAGACTCCTTCATTACTGCATTCTATGCCCTAGCTGAAAACTGAAGCTACTTCATAACGAGTTACTCAGAGTTTGCCTCATAGTGGGACTAAGAGGCACGAGTCTAACTGAGAGAATGCAGTTGGACAAGGATTTGATGCTAGAAAAAACAGTGAATAAGGCAAGGCAGTTGGAAGTGATTTAAAAGATAGCAAACAGACTGCAGAGGGGAAACTAAAAACAAAATCCATAGTGACAACAACAAAACAGACCCATTCCAAAGAAAACACATCGGCCAAAATACACATCAGCAAAGTCAAAAGTACCATCTGATCATCAGCCATGTTATAGATGTGGAAAAATCCCCTGGGCATGGGAAATGGTGGTGCGTATCCAGAGATGAGACCGGCCCTACATGTGGGAAAAAGTCAATTGGGCAAGTCTGCTAAAGCAGTCCATGACACACCCTTGTTCCTGGGAACAATAAATGCAGGCACAGACTCATGGTATGCGGATTCGAAATTCAGAAACCAGGTTTAAGATAGACACAGGAGTTGATGTCTCAGTTTCTCCAACTCAGACATACTACACTATTACTGAGAGGAACACCCATTTGGCTAAATCACACAATCTACTATCTGTGGTCCAAGTGGTACACCACTTTCAATCTTAAGCAGGTACAGAGTCACTATGCAAAGGTGAGCATGTGATTCAGGAAGATGTTACGGTAATGCCTTCAATGATGCCCATGACTATAATGCATTATAAACAATATTATAATGCGTTACCATATGCTTAGAGCACTGTATAATTATAGTTATAAGCACTCATAAGATAATCATAGTGCCAGCCTTACACCAAACGATTTTTCAAGTGATTTCATTGCTGCAGACAAATTTCCAAACTCAGAATAAAATCATGAGAGTTTTTCTGGAGTTGTGGCCCGCTTCCATCATCTCGGTTGTTTGGTGTACGGTCTTCATAGAACTCAGTCTGAGCTGTCTTAA
Organism: Scomber scombrus; assembly: GCF_963691925.1. NCBI lineage: Eukaryota > Metazoa > Chordata > Actinopteri > Scombriformes > Scombridae > Scomber > Scomber scombrus. The sequence continues at coordinate 30,698,099 of NC_084970.1, read as the reverse complement.
GTCAGTCTTTTTTTATGTCTTGACATTCTGAAAAAATCAATCGTGTTTAATAGGATCAAAGTTTTTAGTTTTGGCTCATGCAAATAATTAAGTTCAATGACATGATCATTGTCAACAACCAATAGGTGTACTCTCTCCATCACCAAACAGGAAACCAGGTAGACAGTTAACATGGTGTTGACTCTGAGGAGATGCATCCTTGTTGTCCCCATTCTCTAAACCAGGGTCATGTCCACAGTCTGCAATGTCTTTTCTTTTCTTTTTGGCTGGTTATTCAGAACAAACCACTGGACACACAATGGCAGCTTTGGCCAAAAGCTGCTTCTGTTTCTGCTCCATTGTTCATTAGTTCTGCTTGTATGTAAATTTCCACAAGGAGCAGGATGGGGAAATTGTCTCAAAGGGAATCTAATTGTTGTCTTCAAACAGTGACCCTCAGTCTCTGCAAAATTATGACACATTGTCTTTAGATGTAAGAGGATTAAAGAGGACTTAAAGTCTTTTCAAAACCTTCTAGTGTGTGGTAGGCAGTAGCTATAAAGTATATGTAGTTGCTTTTCATCAGTTTGGTTTCACTTAGCCTGCCTTGAATCCCTCAAATGTTGCATTTATATCACATTCATATCATATCCTACAAACAGTCAATGATAACAGGCTGTTTGTTGTGATTAGTTTGAGTATGAGAAATCAGGGATTTACAGTTAATGGATACTTGGATACAACTGAAAAATAAAAGTTGTGGCTAAAAAGGGCTACAAATGTTATAATCACTGGCAGTTAGGTTTCCCTCAACAAAAAATCCAGTATTAACACATATACAATTGATTTGGTTACTTACAAGAAGGCATATTGTGTTTTCTTCGTTGTTTTTTTCTTGTTTCACTTGTAATGAATATATAAATATGCAAAATAATAAAAACGCTACAAAGTTGGATTAACAGGAGGTTTTCCAGTTCCTCTCATTCTGTTGACAGGTTTGAATGCAAAATAGAAGGAGCTCATTATTATGTGTGTGCTCAGCAGTGCCCCCCAGTGGCGGTATCTGTAAAAGCATGAATACTGGTAGACGCTGGTGAACATAAATTAGGCTATAAAAGAAAGATCATAATGTTTTTTTTGTTCTCTGTCAATATTCAGATTTTATTAATTCAATTATACCATTAAATTCACTTTATTTCTGTTTAATTTCACTCTTCATGGAGGTTTCTAGGGGTGGATTATGGACTACTCAACATTTATGTCTTTCAACATGGCCACTGTGTCAGATTAGGATATCATGGTTTTGCTGTTGTGCTAAGACATGTCAGACTACAGTTTTAACCCAAAGTCTTTTACAACCAATGTTCCGTGATGTGCGAAGGTGACAGTCTTTCTGTCCGGGCCTTGTGAAACATCCAAGACTCTTTTTGTGTTGCTATCCTCTGTCATGCTTCAATTTTATGCCTCGCACCTTGTTTATGGTACATGCTGTTTATAGTTTGTTTTATTTTTTTTGTTCTTGCAAGTCCATATCCTTTGCTAAACTACCTTTCTAGAGATTTCTACAAGTCACCCTCTGCTGATCCTATTCAAGTCAAGGATGGAGTTTATTACATTTTACTAAAAAGTGAAGTGTGAAAGAAATTAGAGTGTGTAGGATGCTGTTAGGCAGGATCATATGTACCATGGTAGACTGGGACAGGTAGTAGAAGTGGAGAGTACTCAACAGCTTCCCAACTATTTACTTTATTATCTGGATGAAGGGCAAAGTGCCATTGACTGGAGGGGGGGGGGGGGGGGGTCTTCAAACGGGTAGTGAAGAATGAAACACACTGTATCTGCAGAGAGGTAGAAAAGCAAGTGGAAAGCCACTGCCTCAGTTAAGAATACCAATTGTGTATCTTAAGTTGACCTAAGAAAGCAGCACAAATTCTCAAAATTCAATCACTGTAGCGACAACGCTTAGGCAGGCTGGACATTTTATGGCTGTCTGCAATATGCACGCTTGAGAGCTGGCTGTTCCTGGAGAGATGGGATGGTAGAGGCCAACAGTGAGGAACGGGTCCACCTATGAAAACTTGGAGGAAGACAGATGCAGGTGGTCATGACTGCAAATGAGAGATGGACCCGTCTCAGCCATCTCTTCATTCCAAAAATGAGGAGCCCTCAAAAAGTCAAATCCTGCAAGAGTCTGTTTTTATGATACGAAGTGATCCGTGGACCAAGCATGCAACTCAAACACATGCTAGTTGAGCTCAGGGGAATTGCTGATGTTCTTCTATCTGGGACATCTGAGTACTTGACAACAAAAATACAGTGTGATTATGGGTGAAGATAGACATAGTGTTCTTTGCTATGTATAGCCCAGTCATTTTTTAATTTTTTTTTTTTTTACAGTTTTCCTTACACTGCTTTGTGTAGGAAAAACATCACAACGTATGACGGTTCAACTTAGATAATTGTGCTTCAGGTCAGTGCAGCCTTGAGAGAGCACAATTCTCCAGTGTTCCCTTGCCTCTGTCACTATTTTTAGCTCTTCAGACATATATTGCGTGGCTGTGGCTCTGACAGGAATGAGGCCATCCGAATGCAAAGAAAGAACCTATGCCAACTGCCAAGAGTCTCAACCCCGCTGCATATTCATTGTCCAAAAGGCAACATCTGGGACATTTCTCCTGTCAGCCTGATTTCCACACTCACTGTAAGGCTCCACTTTAATCAAATGATTTGCTCTTTTCTCTGTCCCTGTGAACCATTATTTGAAAGGCCAAGTGACAAATTAGGGGAATGCCAGACAGGGTATGGCACATGACAGAGATTTGGCCAATGTGTGTGTGCCATACTTTGAAATTGAATAAAAATGCCTTTGTAACGGTTTACATTTTGATGGATGACACCAGCACACATTTGTGTCTATGTGTATGCTGTGTTGTAGAGATAGGCCTGCAGTGATTCAGAATCTGGTGGGAATTGGAAACCATTTTTGTCTTTTTTATCTAGCTGAATGTGCAATCATAGTTTGCTACACCACATTCTACTTTTCCCCTACTTTTATGTAACTTCAGAAATCACTCAACTGACTGACTGACAGGTGTCGGCTAAAATTGTATAACAAGACAGCTCTAATATAATCCCTGTCAACTGTTAAATCACTAATATAAATCAGTGTGAAAGTTATATTACACTGCAGTTATCCGTAGCCTGTAAAGTTTAGACCAACTCTCCGTTGTCAAGATGGATTGACTACAAATAAAACTTTGGATGAAAATTAAAAAACAGTCTCTTATTTAACGTTTTTTAAGTGGTCATGGAATAATACAGCATTTTCATTAACCACAACTCTTCATCTGTACACTCAGTATATTGTGAACATTCCTAATTTTGCCAAAATGTGAGTAAATACAGAAGATGTGAAAACTAATAACTGTTAAACCTCATTCTATCAATGAAGTTTTTATGTGACTTGACGAACTGTATTGAATAAGAAGTATGAGGGCCAACTATTTGCTCACACTTTGTTAGAACATTCACTGTTTCTGTATCTGCAGTACCTGACAACACCTGACCGTGTAAAAGTGTGTGCTTTGCCTGGTCTCACTGTGTGCCACCAACTTTGCTAGAACTCATCAGATTTGATGCACAACGTAATCAGTTATAACTTATATTGGTCCATATTTTGATACAGCAAACATAACACAATCAGAAAACATATCACAATAGGTGTTTCTGTCCTCTTTGGGGTTTTTATTATTGGACAAAGTTATGAGTCTCAATCTCCAACATTGTGACAAAGTCCTAGGTTTGCTAATAACAAACTGACTTTAATATATGATATTTAAATGAATAAAGGTGATTGTACCTTGTTCAGAGAGCCATGTAGCAGATTTGATGTTCATATCCTTAACATTATGATATTAAAATGGAGGACCTCAAGGTGATCTTCATTATTCATTTAATCTATTGTATTTGCAAAATGTGCAAGTCAGCTACAGTATAACTAAGTTCCTCTGGTTTTAATCAGTGGCAAAAAATGTCAGATAAAGTTTTAATTACGATGACATTGCTTTAAATTGTTTAGAATTTGTTGAGCCTCTCTTTTATCACACTATAATTGTCCTTGAAGCTGCATAGATTCTGACATTACTACATACAGGTTTGGCTGCAGATATGCAGAAAACTTTCACTCCTAAGAAAACTTCCATCTTAAAAGAAAAGAGATGAGTTTGTCCCTGACAGTTCACTGTGCTGCGTACAAATAATACAACTTTTAATACAACTTTACACTTTCAAACTGTGTGCTGTGCATACGCCAAGCAGATCCACAGAGTTCAGTTCCTTGTCCTTGTGTGTGTTTAATGCTCCTATAAATTGAGGAGTTTGAAATCCCAAGAGTTCAGTTCCTTCTTCTTATGTGTGTTGAATGTACTATGACTGCTTCTACCCAGGTATAACTAATAGTGTCTGTGTGTGTCTGTGTTCTTATATAAGTTATATAAGTTCTTATATCTGGTGTCTGAATGGACAAATCAAGCTGGTCAGACGCTTCCTGTGGACAGACCAGCCACACCGCTCACACGGCTGTTCGCAGTCTTGCTGGGCTGGGCTCGCCATCACGAAAAACACTTACAAACAGTGCAGGGTGATACGTTATTCTGCTCACTTTCTGTTTCTAGTATTAGACCTCATTAATTATAATGTATAACCAACATCTGAGGATATATTTCAATAAAAATGAGATTAATTACTATACAGTACAATTGGTATTTTAGCGTTGATAAATTAATTACAATGGGATGGATTACCATATATCACAATAGGTATTTTAGCATTAACAAATGAATGAATTAAATAAAAATTAATTAGTGAAAAATATATATTTTTTTAAGCCTTTTTAAACTCCCTTTATACATTATTTGCATATGTCCCACCTTAAATAAGCATGTGAATTAAATTATCATTACTGTCTTACTTAACATGTTTATGTTAACAACCAAAATCAGTTCAATCAAAATAGTTTGTTGTACTGTAAACCATTAAGGTGTTACTCCACATTAAAACTGAATGGCTTTAATGTTAAAAAAAATATGTGCAATGCAACTTTAATGAGTCACCATGCTAACAGCTGTCCACTAACATAGACTATCTATTAGCTTTGTGATTAGCGTTAGCTATCATTTTAGGACATGATACATATGCACCAAAGCACGCTGGAAATATTAGACTACTTTTGCATAACCCCGAATTTTTTTTTTCTATTCGACTATGCTGTAGTAATCATTAGCGGATTACCACAGCAAAGAAACATGTGCTTCAAATCGCCAGAGTTTCAAACATGTCATAACTCCGCAGAAACCGCCTCCTTCACCTTCATAGCTGGGATCCTGATAAAAGAACAGTTTATGAGCATTGATATATCGAAATAGTCGCAATTTTAGGACTATTTTGTGGTGTTTCATACCTATAAATGCTTCATCGATTTGATGCAAATTCACCGGCACAGATCTCCAGCATAAATTCAATGTTAAGTGCACATAAGATGCACAAACAGTGTATTGAATTGCACTCTCCTTTGGCCACAAATGTAACCACTGGCACAGCCCCACCATATGTCACCAGAAACGACTGTGCAAACAAATAATGTTATTATCAATGGTTATTTATTATCTATAAATATAGCATATCTCTACACTGCATTATATAATTTATGTTAGGGTTTTAGATCATGCATTCCTGCTTCAGACAGCACTCGACCACATGAAATTGACCACACATGGGTATTGCGTAAACAACACCGTACCTCCCCTCCGCCCAGCTGATTGGCTAGCTCTCAGACAGCTGGCCAATCAGATGTGACATATAAAATGACGTCGTAGCAGTAGCCGGGGATGCGGTGTTAGCTTGACATTCACAGTTGGTTGGAGGGGAGACTTTTTGAGCTAACTCAAGCTAACTTCAGAAAATTAACAAAAACAGCATTTCATACTCAAGCACAGGTTTGAAACATGTTATTTGGAGGAGAAATATGAGTTAGCGCTTTGGAGCCCACCAGCTAAGAGATATCTTCGTCAAGCATACTGCTGGTAAAATTAAGGTAAATATGAAGATAAAATGGCTAACAAGTGAGTTTTTGAATACTCATTTAAGAAAGCGTATTTCCATGGCTGCAAATTGGTGGAGATGGGGAGATTACAAAGATTTGAAACATCTTTCTGAGTGGATTACAAATCATGAAAGCAGCAGGTGTCATCTGGACAATGCTGTGCAATTGTGCTTACTTGGAAAAATAAACGTCACTGCCTAAATTGACAGTGCACACAGATGCTCAGTTTAAGAGCAACAAACAAATGAAGGAAAACTGATAGTTGCTCAGTCTGATCATCACATGTATTTAACTGGAAAATATAAAACAGCACTGCACTTTCCATAATTTGTCCTCTCATTCCCCACACCTGAGATTGACTGTGCTGTCAAACTGTGGCCTGTAGGAAACAAGGAAAAGTTGAAGTCTGACCGAAACTTTCCACCTGGAGAAGGATAATAACTTTCACTTGAAATACCATGAGACAGCCACCACTCAACTTATCCACTATGCTGTCCATCGAACTCCAGCGGATTCTTTCAGGACTTCATCACCAAACTCATCCAGAAGTTTGCCCAGAGGAAGAACTGCCCTGCTGCCTTTCTCTTCAAGTGAACCCTCAGCTTCGGTGAGTGAAAACATATTTTATCATCCTGCTTTTGTGTTGCTGGTTTGTGCATTGGCCATATTGTTGTCCTGGATATAGATGCCGAGCAGTGTCAGTGAGTCAATGCTTATCTACATAGGTTGTTGTCACAGGTTGGATTGGTATCCTTAAAAGGCTGTCTTTGTGCTTCCTTGTTGTGTTGAGGTCTTTGCTGCTTGCTTATGGCCCTGTAGACTCTTTCCTTCTGAGCTTGCTGTCTGCCTATGACAATTGAATATTGCAGCCTTAATTTAGGCTTGTGACAGTGTTGATGTAACTTGTGTAACTGCTCTTCTCTTTCACTCACTCACTCACTCTCACACTCTGTTTTTCTCTTCTTGTATGTGCAGAAGACCTGCTAGAAGTAAGCCACTCTGGCATTGAAAGTGTTTTGTTGATCCATCTGGTATTTAAAAAAAACAAAAACAAACACACACATCAGTAACAAGAACAAGTACTAGAGTTTTTCAGATTTAAAGTCTAACTATTTAAGTGGTTGGTGTCCCACCTTTTTTTTTTCTTTTTTTCCCTTATTTATATAAAAATGCAGCTGCATGCAACTATACCTCTAGATGACATATTGAGATGTAGTAGCCCTTTATTTCATATGGATTACATTTACATTAGTAGCACTCGAGCGGAGAATATATTAGACAATTCATCTTTAGTGTGCATTTGTGGTGATCATTCTCATACTTTCATTATTTGTAATATTATTCATGACCTGTGAAAGATTTTAACTGACTTTAGGTTCGTCAAATTTCAAGAAAACATGAATAATGTACAAAGGACATGGTGACGATTGACAAAATACTCAAACCGCCAAAAACTGTCCTAAAGTCTATTTAAACACATGGATGAGACTCATTATTCAGAGTTAAGCGGGCGTATTGTAAGACAGCGTATGACGCCTGGGATGCAGACTCAGCATCAAGCTGAAGTGGTATCAGTGTAAGATATATGGCCTAATACAGTTTGTAAATGAGGATTGATGCTTTCGTTGCAAAGTAATATTAACCTCCAGAACAATGCTGCTTAGGTAATAGAAATATTAAAATAGCCATTAAGGGGAATACAAAGTGGTGACCGGTGACCTGATGCTTTCCAGAAACATATTTTAGCTCATAAAGTTGGACTTAATAAATATACACCTCAGAGAAGTCCAACATAGTGAGCACATAACAGTCCATCTAAAAAGGGAATGGCAAGTATCGATATCAAAGTATTTGGTCAACAATATTGTGATATTTGATTCTACCCATATCGCCCAGCCCTGGCTGATAGTCCCCTATCAAATTCATCCCTGCCAGCCTTTTTTGCAGATATGTAAGCCACAATCCCGTCTCCTTTACCACACCGTCATTGCTTCTGTTTTTTACTCCGCCGTGATGTTTGACCTTTGTCACTTATCTTGTCATTATTCTGTCAGCAGGCAGCTGACAGCCACTATTGGAGGTTGAGTAGAAGGAGCATCGTCGGAGGTTGCAGGTTGAGCATCGGATGATGTCAGGATGGGGAAGAGATTGACTGCGGTTGGTTGGCGCTGTCTATCTACCGTCTGAGAGGATGTTACTTCTGACTTTGTGTGCTGCTTCGGTTGGATGTGCTGATCGATGATAATGGATTTTTGGGTCAAGTGATGATGTACACTTTGTCTCCAGGGCAACTATCTGGACTATCTTTCAGTACCAGTAAGTAGTGTAATGTCCTCCAGCTAAACCTTATCAGATTTGTTTTGCCCTGGTTTCTTCCAATGTTTTATTTGTCATAATTAACAAAAATCTCCAAAAGTGAAATTAGATAATTGGTTTTGTCTTTCCCACAGAAACAGAAAAGCTCTGTGAAACCAACAAATCTCTACTCAGGTTTAATAGATTCATTTTTTTCATCATAGCCTTTTTCTTATTTTTCTTATTTTCTTTTTTGGCATTATTGTAACTTTTAAGGGTTGGGTCACAATATCTTAAGTCAGTCTTAATACAGGAATCAGGTGCCCCAATGAATATTTAAATATGTTTTTTCTTGTCATTATCATTCGTCAGTTTCATCAGGAAGGGTTACCAGGGGACCAGGAATAAATTAATAAAGACCTCACCTACATTCATTAGAACCATAATCAACACCTGCAACTCATGATACCGCTCCGCTACTTATGAAAACCCACAAGCTAATGATTCAGTGGGTTTTATATGATTGGTGGATTGAACCGTCGCACCAAATCTCATTTGATTGCCTAAATTTATGTGTGTGCCCCTGAGTTCAAAATGAGTCATGCAAAGCAGTTTTGTTACAGAAAGAGAAAGGAGACAGATTTTGATATAAAAACTGATGAATGATTTTCTTTAATATACGCATTAATGAACAAGATATGATTTTAAATGTGTAGTTTTTTATTTCACTTTTGTCTTTAATATGTAACCACCACATTATCAAAGCTTGCTTAGCTTTAGGAAGCAATTTAAAACCTCTTACTGTAGCTGACTCTACAGACCCCATGTGAAGAGTGACATTGCTTCAAGCATCATGTTTTTTTCCCCCTTTTAACAAGCTTGTGACATGTTATAGTTCCCCTTTTCCTTCTCTTGTCATGTTGCGGGCTCTGTGGTTTGAAAGGTGAGCGAAGGTTCAGGTTCAGACATTGAACACTTTTGAGGCCATGGACAGAGCAGTGGTGAGCTCAGTGTCACATCTCTGCTCAAATGGAAACAATAGTCAGTGCTCATGTGTTGGCAGCACTGGACTGTCCAAGTTTACTTTAGTTCATTTTCATGAATAAGCACAATGTTTGTTGGAGATTTGTGCCAAAAAATAGGCATATTTATCATGGAGGACATTTTAATCTTGCCTGTACCTGTTTGGAATTGGTAAATCACCTTGAACTTAACTGTGCCAGAGTAGGAGGAGGGATGAGGGCAGGTGGTTCAGTGGTGGTAAAAACAGCAAAATACTTTCAAAGCATTACAATGCTGCACTTACATCATCTGCTTCTTCAAATAACGTCAAAAAAGCAAAGATGTGTCATGTTCTGTACTATTATTGTGGGATTTTACAGTTAAAAGCAAAAGTTAGGAAAATAACCATGGTTCTCACTCGCTCCACCCTTTACTGGACTCTGCGGGCAATACAATTGGTATATGATCGGTAGTCACATCCTGACTTGCTGGCCCGATTTACTAAAGGTTTGCATGTGTAAAATCGTGTGCAAAGTTGACATCACCCGCAAAATATGTGCAAGCTGATCTACTAACGCAGCGCACTGAGGCTTGAGTCTTTCAACTGTGCAAGATAATACACACTGTCCATTTAGTATGTTCGCCACAATGAATATGCAATATGGGGCGTTTTAACCCCAGTGTACAAAATACAGGGAGGAGAATATGCTAATATGTTATTAAGCACGCGCATTGTGATTTACCAAACCTGAAGATAGTTTTGCTGACGGTAACTGCGTCTATAAATAATATCTTTTCAAGGGCAGGTATTTACCGGCTGCGCACAGATGACTGCTATCACTGTGGAGAGGAGGAGATGGAGGCACAATGACAGAATATGCACAGGACAGATTTTTTCCACCCGTGTTGATATTTTTGGAGTGGAATATTTTTGGTTTTACTAACAACATTGACTTTGTCACAAATACTCTCCCATATGGAGTATTTTTATAAATAAGTAATATTTGTTGTTGTTATAACTCAATATATTTGTTAACCTCTTCCACTAGAACCTGATAAAATTAAATTTTGCGCTCTCTGCTCATCCAAACTCTCCATTAAGACACGCAACACTCTCATTTAAATACTGCTGTCTCCACCCTGTTGCACCTCTTTTCATTTACGCAGTTATTCTTAGATCTCCGTGATGCTGTCATTAAGATATTACTGACACTATGGCATTAAGACTTGTGGCCTCATGTACAAAGGGTGCGTATGCACAAAAACGTCCCCCCGCCTGTTTTGGCCACACTTCGGCGGTGGGCAGCCGTCCTCCGCTTCACATCCACCTTGATGTCGGACCACTTCTTTTTCAATTCAGGGTGTGTGCGCTTATCTGACCCCACAGCATTGACAGCCTCACACACACTCTCCCACTCACTCATCTTGCATTTATTGTTTATGCCAGAGGACAGCGTACCAAAGAGTACATTTTTGCGGGCCTCCAATTCAACCTCTTCTTGAACATCCCAAAACCCTAGTCCGGGGCAATTAAAAAAGGGAGGGACACACTGTCATGAAGACCCGCCATGCATGGCCAAGCCAGGTACCACAGGATGAACTTGTTCTTGATCAGTCCAAAGCAGTTGTCAGTGCAGTTGGACGTTTCTTTCCGAGCCCGAACAAGAAGAGATGTCGCAGGTAAAAGATGACTGCGTCAGAACCCAGTGACCCTCATTGATCAAGTAGGTGACCTGCTGAGGCACACCTTCACAGCACACTTGCAGGGAACCAAAAAGTACACTGTGCCAGGCTGGAGAGGGTCACTCTAATGGACCTGCAAAAGTAAGACAAGAAAAGATGGAATAATTATACATTCCGTTTTTCAACTATACATGTATTTATGAATCAATCTTGGTCAGTACCTTTTGTCACATGCTCACAGACATTGATACAGATTTATGTATCATTATGTTATTCTTGCATTATTTATTGTATGTTACATTTCCTCACAATCTGGGGAAGTGACAAGAACAACAATTCACCTTACATGTTCGTTGAAACATTACTGTTGAAATAAAACATACCTGCTGTGCATAATCGGCTGTAGTGCATGGTGAGGTCATGCCTACAAGGTGTATTTGGCCCAAACTTGACACCCAGCATGCCGACTGTCGCCCTGCAGCTTGCAACCATGTCCTGGAATGCCTGACAATTCATGCCAATCATGAACAGGTGTTGCTCTTGCTTCCTCAACGTTGCAGACTTCACACAGTCTGGTAGGCTAGAGCTGCTGTGGGTTAGATGGCATTGTTGTTTTTTTGGCAGACCCACAGCAAGTCTGTCTCCATAGCTTTCGAAATGTGCTGTGGCCTACACTGAGGGAGAGGAGGGAGAGGAATACTTAAATTAAGTCAAGTCATTTGGTCTTGCATCTGACTTGTATCTCTGCCACACTGATGTCATGGTCTCTGTTATAATGGCCATTTGGATGTCAGTCCTTTTGAAGCCAGATATCCTACCAGGATTTTTTTTTAATCCTTTATAAGGTTGGTGAACTTGTTGTCAAGATATTCTGGAATAGGTAACACTTATACCAATTAGATTAAGTATATAATAATGTATTTTATTTACAGGCTCACTCAAGGACACCTTACAAGACAAACATTAAAAAGAGTGCATCAAACATCATAAAATCAGCAAACATTGAAGTGGAAGTTAGTACAATAGATACATGAATGTAATTACATAGTAGGGGTGTTGAAATAAATTAATTATACGATGCATCACGTTGCAAACGTGGATTCTGTATTAACAAAAGTCAAGAATCGATTATTTAAACGTTAGTTAATAACTTGATGTTGACGGACAACAAATGCAGAACCAAACAGTGAGGGAAGCGCAGCAGCCGGACAGTCTTACAGGTGCACACGCGACAGTTTATCTGTAGCTCATCAAATATAAGTGGTTGTAGTTCCTGCCTCCTAAATTTTACCCAGAACTTCCTTAATGGAAACGGGACTCGTGATTTAATTTCCAGTAAGCAGTCGGATAGGGCAGTGGGTGGCAAAGTGAGAGTAGGCTTAATGAAAAGGTAGAGCTGGGCGTTGTCTGCGTAACAGTGGAATTGGATATCAAATTTCGGTTTCGTCACACCCCTATTCAGTACCCTTTACAAACAACACAATCTAGGATCATGAAGCTAAACTAGGCACTTACCATTACATATTTTTTAATTTGGTCCTGCCGTCTCCCCATCTCCTCCAGTGTGAAAAACTTGTAGCAAGCGCCTCTGTGGTAGAGTTTGCAACTTCACTTGTACTCCTGGGTTATCTTCACCTCTGTAACGCTGTCCTCAACTCCCTCCATCTCACTTTCACTGTCAGGATTAGAGCCAGCTAAAAATCTAACTTTAGCCAGTGGGCCGTCTGAGTCCGACTCAGAGGTCGAACTGCTGTCAGACTCTGCTCCAAAAATAATCCTAAACTAGCTCTGTCCAATTGCGGTCAGATGTTGCTCATCTTATGGGAATTTGATTTGTAGTTTGAAGTTGTGAGATTTCTTCCTCACATGAACTTATCTCTAGCTTGCTGTCTTCCTCTATTGTCAACCACAATCCGTCTCATCTGTCAATAAACATAATTCAGCCTTGTCAGTACAGGCCGACCTCACGTTATGTTCAAGAGCTTCAAAACTATAGTTATCATTTGAATTTTAGATACATTTTGACACCGTATTAAAGCTGAGACTTTATTTAATCACAAACACACAACTAAACAGCCAAGCATCAGACTGCTGTGACTTCCAACTCATTTTGATGGAGTGTGTCACATATGGTAATTTAAGATAAATAGCTGGTTAATTACATGACAGACTTGACTGTGGTATACAAGCTTACTTATTTTGTATAATCTTTTGTGCTTTTTCAGAATGTGTTTGTTTTCCTGCTAAAAGGCAGTTTGATTACCACTATGTTGCCAAAAACTGAAAGCTTTCTGTTGGTTTAATTTAAAATTGTGGTTGCTGAGTGCTTGAATGTTAATATGAATATTAACATGAGAGAATATTGGAATGGAAAGTAATCATTTTGCAGTACACAGGGAATCAATTTCTTACATCTGAGATATAAAAAAATGACAGCATTCAGTTTTTGCTAATGCACTACTAATGCACTACACAACAATAACAATCCACCTACAACCTCTCACGCATTTGTCAAGTAAGTGGCTCCACTATGCAAGATCAACTGTGGCTGTGTCACACGCTATGTAAAGAATCAAGAATAGACAAAATATGTAGTTTTCTTTTACATCTAGTCACTTCACTTCTTAAGAGTAGAAATCGGTTGAAAGACGCTGCTTCTGGGTGGTCCAAAGTAAGAGAGAATGAGACGGAGGGTGACAGAGGAGCAGTGATAGAGTGGTGGAGGCTTGGCAGACACACTGTGGCAGAGCGACAGAGAAGCAGCTCAAGAGTGACAGACTGGGTGCCTCTGCCAGTCTGAAACAAGGGGCTGAAACAAGGTGCCTCTGTGTCGACTTGATTTTTATTTATTTTTTTCCTTACTGGATTTTTCAGTATCGCTTGAGCCTACAGGATACTTTTCCATTTATTCCTACACAGTGTTACTGGGAGATAGCAGTCATAAAGTAAAACATTGCTGCGCTTTGTTCTATTTTGGATGACCATCTCTGAAGAAAGTATAAATCACTCATTAAAAAAGCAGCGGCTGAGTAAACTCATCAAAACATCAGTCATCTTTCACTCAAAGCTTTCAAAAGTGTCGTAAACCTGTCACACATACATTCATATTGAATACAAGATATATTGATTATGAGATCACCTGCTTTTTGATAAGAAACACTTAAATATTAAACCATATATTTTAAATATATTCTGTCATTATAACTTTGATAAGAGATTGGATTTAAATATATTAAATGCTGCAAATCAAAAACAATATTTAAAAATGACATAATAACAAACTGATGTAAGACCACAAACTAGGGATGTAACGATACCAAAAGCTCACAATATAGAGTCCATGATATGATATTTATCCAGATATTTCGGCGTTGAAGAAAAAAAAGAAAAATTCTATTACTTTACAGCAATAATGTGTGCAGCATTTTTGTTCATTACTTTACAAACTTAAAAGTGCCTCTGCTTTCTTTAATGAAATAAAAGCTGCCAGCCGTAAATTGTTTTTGGCAATGAACACATAAAGTAGGCATTCTCTTAGTGCTACTAAATCTCACACATCAAATAATAAACCGCCAATAAATAAAATAATCGAACCCTGCAAGAAAATAAATGAGCTCCTCCTGAGCTCCATGTGCTGTATGTGGCACACCATCATCATCACCAGGCGCAGAGTGTCCAGCTACATGTGTGGGGCTGCTCGGTGCTGCTCCTTCCCCTTCTGTTTCACTAAGGTTTTGCAGAGGTAGGAAAAACTTAAACAATATAAATGTCATCTTATTTCTTTTTCACAATAGCAACAGAACCAAGCCATTTACACTCTCTCATACAAACTTGTACTCATACAATACCTGAACAAGTCCACACGCACACACAGAATATTCTAGCGTTGTCTGGCAGTAGTACGGTTTAGACCTGCTCTGTGTAAAGCGCCTTGAGATGACTTTTGTTGTGATTTGGTGCTATAATAAATATTGATTGATTGAGATTGACCACACATCTACTCTAAAAGTCGATGGAGCATCCACACGTTCACTTGCTTCTCCTTCTCGTTTGTGTTTATCCGCTACTTCTCTCTCTCTCTCTCATTCTGGTTGGCTTACACGTCAAAGAATGACAGGAGTCGGGCTCTTTGGAAAAATTCAAAAACACATGGCACCCCTTTCTAGACTATTATACAAATGAATTTGACGCAACCACTTTAAATTAGTAGTATCCTCCATTACTACCCTTTTCTCTTCCCCACCCTTTTGAGTTTCTTTCTGGCGGGTGGCACTGCCTACTCTGCCTTCATTTGTTTATCCTGTTGTTATTACAAGTACATATCATTATTGTACAAAGTATATGAGATGTGCAGGGCATTGGTTAATGTACAACATGTATACAGCAGTGCTAAATTGCCATCTTTTCTGTCTTGCTTTTTGTTTTGTCTGTATTTGTTTTGTTCATGTTTCCACATTTTGCCGGAAAATCAATAAAAACATTTTGAAATAAAGAATGATAGGAGTCTTTACCGCCTGCTGCTGTTTTAGACCCAGAGAAAAATCTTTATTGACAACTTCTGCAAGTACAACGCTGCTATACTAATGATATATTTACCATTGAATATACTGTAGCTTTTTTTGCACCAATGGCAGCGCTGTGACGCCCATAATAGAGCCAGGCAGTCACACCTGGTGACATTTCTTCCACTTCAGTATGACTGGCAATCATGTTTGACTTTGATGATTTCCCACCTGACAATTTACTTCCAGTGCCAGCGCAGGAAGTGGTTTGCCCTTTTATTTATGTAGCAAGGCAGGAAGTTAATGCGGTAGATTGCCATGTAAAGCGTCATGCGGAAAATGGGAGTTTGTCACAAACTGCAATTTTTCTCCAACCTTTATTACTTTACATTGACCATACTGGCTCTCGCCATGTGTAGATATTGTTCAGTGTGTATAAACTGGAAACTAAAGAAAATACTTGTAATTGAATATAATCCAAGTTGTTTTTTAAATAAAAGAAAACTATTTCAAGCCTTCAGCTGATACAAAATGCAGCTCCTCCACTTTTAACCAATAAGAGAGAAGGTAATTTCACTCCTGTTTTTAGTATTTCTTCACTGGTTACCAGCAAGGTTTACAATTTATTTCTTATTTACTGATTACCTTTTTAAAGCACTTAATGATTTAGCTCCCGGTTATACTTCTGAATTAAGACTCCCATACAACCGTGAGGATCCCTCTGGCTGTTCCTAAGTCCTAGCCTAAAGGTGACCAAGTTTTTGCAGTCAGGATCCCTCAACTCTGAAGCTCCCCCGCCTGAAGACCTGAAGCTTTCAGAATCAATAATATCTTATAAATCACTTCTCAAAACACAACTCTTTAAAAGTTTTGTTTTTTAAATATTATTTTTATTTGCTACTACAGTTTTATTGTCAACATGTCTCATCTGTTTTATTTCAGCTGTTTTTTTTATTATTTTAATTTTATGTTATTGTTGGGTCCCATTTTAATATTTAATTTTAATTTGTTTTATTATTAAGCTTTGTTTCGAAAGTATAGTATGAAGACATTTTTATGTGTAATCGGTATGGTGAGTATAGTTAACTTTAAGTGTATTTTCAAACCTATAGTTCGCTCGCTTTTGTCCAAATCAGTTGATGTGTTGGTAACTTGCTCTATTTTCCTGTTGGTGGGGTTTCTTTTCACACAAGAAAAAAGTTCAAGCAAACCAAAAATGGATTATCAAAACCTTCATGACAACATTCAATGTGTGTGAAGCATGAGCTAGACTCTAGCTTAACACACTGTAACACTGTAGTGTTACACGGTCCTATCTGTTCAGGCAACAGAAGGCAACATACTTCATTGGTAGTTCAGGACATGGATGTATTGTAAGAGCTGGATAGGGTGCCACCACTCAAACATCAGCCAAGTTTTTCTTCCAGTGGCCACTTGTGGTATTGCAGCAGAAAAATCCCCCGGTGGCCCAATAAGCATTTTCATAGACCACTATTATAAAAGAGACTGTTGACAGGACACATCGAACAGCAGTAAAAGATCAATTATGAATCTTTCTATTATAATTTTTTGATCTTCTAGGTTTTATATGTGTAAAACCTTCCTTTAGCTAAGAAAAGCGAATGAAAAATCTGTGACATCTCAATGTAAAGTCTGTGGGCCGAACGGGAACACTACTGCGCACGTTCAGAAGCTAGAAAATATTTTTAGCATATAGCACCAGCTGAGCACTTATTGGATTGTGTGGGTGCCATTTTTGATTCAGCATGCAGCTCTTATAATGCATCCATGGTCCAAGGTTGGATTATGTTTCCAAGACAAATTAAGCAATATTTTGACTTGACGGACTGTTTGGTCTCAAGTATGATTGCTTGTTTTGTTGTGTTCAGGTCAGCCTACACAAATCACATTTTACCAACGAAACAGAGAGAGTCCCATTCAATTGGACCAAACAATGCAGGTTTGGAAACACCCCAAAAACAACAAGAGTATCTCCTATCAGACAGAGGCCATGCTCACACAGACAATTCCTTTTTTATTTAATGTAATTTTGTTAGTTTTGATGAGCTGAGAGGAAGTGGTCGTGTTGATAACAATAAAGAACATGTCACTCAAATGCATTTTAAATGTTGCTGGATTATTAATAATGATAATAGACAGGCTGGGGCTACACAGACAACCCTTTTTAGATGGATAAATAGATTGTTGGTTTTAGTCTCTTCGGGGGGGGTTGTTGTTAATAATAAAGTGAAAAAATGACACCAGCCTTATCCTTTTAAGAGTATTCAAGAGGTGCTTGTAAAATACTGTCATGACTCCTTTCTTCTTTCTTTTTTAAAAATTTCCCTCAAAGACTCTTTCTAGTCAGCTCTATCAAATGAGTCTTTGTTTACTCGTATTGTACTGACACTTCCGTTCTGATCTGTCTGATCTTCCTCTTTTAAGTCTTTCTACGTTGCATTTTTGAGCCGTCTCTCTTCCACGCTACTACTTCCTTGCTGTCGCTTTAGACCTCTTTTGGTTCTGACGCTGCCTCTTTTTGTTTCTGTGAACTCCACACCTCTTCTTTTTCTGAGTCATACATTGTACGACATCCTCCGGTACGCGCCGTCGTATCTGTTCTGCTGTGCGACTCTTCCTCTTTCACGCTGTCTGGTGTCGTTTTCAAGCTGGTCTCACCGTTCCTCTTTTGTCAGCAGCCTTAGGCCATTTTACTCTGAATGTTTCTGCTTCTCCGCTGTTCTTTTTCCTTTTTCGGCTGTTTGAACTCTTGACCCTCCAGACACAGCATGTTGGCAATTGTGCTCACAGCTTGGTTTGCTATGTGTCACTGGACTTGGACGGATCGTATCTTTGACTTCTCGAGAGGTACTGATCAATATGAGGTCCCTGTTTTTACCTATCTCGAGCATCCCTTTTTTTTTTTTCTCTTGTGCTTTTCCAGGCAATTTCAAATTGTTATCTCCTAACATGCCTACTATACTCCACCTTTGTAGCCACTCATGCCATTTGTAGTCCTGTAATTCATCCTCAAACTCATAAATTCTTTCCTAGTGTTAATGGGATATAAGCAGCACGTTGAACCAGCCTTGAATACTTCTCTTGTGGATTGCAAACCTATTACATCCTCAGTTGGGTCTTTCCTCCCCATCAGCTATTACTATTGCTATTGTTTTTGCACGGTCTCTCAACAGCTGTCAGCAGCCATATTCACAGCAGTCATTAGATGAATCTCACTGAGACAATTATGCGCAGGATCCAAATTGAATAAACTTCACACTTTACACTGTAGGGAAGAACAATAGAGCGGACGTTTAGAAAATTGAGATGAGGTCATCAGTTATGTTGCTGACTGTAACTTTTTTTTTGTCAAACTGATAAAGTGTCAAATTAAAAGAGAAATGAATAAAGATGGTTTAGATGACTAAATCCAAGATGTGGGGAAACTGCTGAGTAAAGTGAAGAGTTAGTGAAGGAAGAAGAAGAAGATTGTGTAAGTGCATCAGGTTTTCAATTACAGTTGGGGCCAATAAGGATAGAAGGTAAATGGGTGTTGGCCTGCTTTCTCATTGAAGAGACCATGCCAGGTTTTCATATGCTGGGAAGTTGAGTTTAGGCATGATCTAATGCATAAATCTGAAATGTGTAGTGATGCCAAGCCCGGCCCTCACTTGCCACATACAGCTGTAACACTTGGGAAGATACCGTGCCACAATTTGATGAGATGCATCACTTGGTTTATCCAATTTTCAGCGCTCAATGCTCAGGAGTCTCGTCTGTATCGAGCGATCTCATTCATCCAGGTAATGTGAAGCTCAAATAAAAAAAGATCCGCTGGACTTTGAGGCTATTTTGTTGTTTAGCCAAATTACTCTTTTAGTTCCAGTGAAAATCATCCTTAGGTTTTTACCCCGTCGGGAAACACCTTTATTGATGCCATCTGCCGGGGCTGGCGGGCGTGTTTGAGAAGTAACTGAGGCAATGATGTTTTCACAGCGTTTAACAGCCAGAATATGTACTCCTCGGATGAATAGTGTCAAAGAAGAGACCCTCACCGAACAGCAAATAGGAACTTAAACGCCACCTTTTCTGCTGTCCTCACACAGTGCCTGAGTGACACCTTTCCTGGTGAAAAGACACAAATCAAAACTGGCTCAGAAAGAAAAATGTAGAATGGAGTGAAAACCTTAAAAGCAATGTTAAGGTTAACAAAAAGGACTAAATCTAACTACTGTCTCCAGTATCAAAGCACTATTACTTCTTTTTTTATGCCACTATCTAGCCTGACCGCCTTGTGCTATAAAAACACAGCACCTCCTTCACTAGAAAAAAATTTATATATATAAATATATACATATATATATACATATATATCAAACATAATCCTGGCAGCGTTTACATTTCCAGTAAAGCATATCTGGCAATACAAATTAATATAAAAGCATACTTCTGAGCAGACGGGTTTGGAGAGACTTCCTTAGCCTGATATGACCGACACTACGACTGCATATTACAGGGGGCATCAGGTTTTAAGAGGGTAGTATTTTTTTGGCCCCCTTTTTCTTTGAGAGGGGATTTTTTTTCCAGGGACCCTGGACAGGTAAAAAGCAATAGATTTAGATGGGACCTTGCAGTGTTATATGAGGGTTATTTAAGGGAAAGGATTCGAAAGCAATGAGAAGCTGTGTCATGACTTTGCTGGGAAGGGTATGAGACTCTTAGGGCGAGCAATAAAATCACCATAGGAAACCCAAAAAAAAGTTTGGGTGGAGGAGGATAGCAGGAGGAGGAGAGGTGATGATCAAACTATACGCTTCAATGTACTGTACATGTAGATAGTCGTATCAGGGTTTCATTTTAATATTGAAAAGGCCTGAATAATGCATACATGTATTAATTGTAGTCAAACAACAGGCTTGAAACTAATCAGTAAAACATTACATATGAGAGGAGTTGCAGGGAATTTACAGACAGATTTAAGGAAATAGAGAGCAGCAGAGATTCTACACACGATTCCCCTTTTTTCTTCTCGAGCTGCAAAAACTAAAATCTTGCTCGGGGCAGAACACACAAAACACTGTCGAGACAAACTAGTGTGTCATGGAAAGAGACAATTGGAAAGTACTGCAGTGTAATCCAATGTTAAAGATAGGAAAACAAGTTAGAATAATATCACGTTCAAAATCTTATTACTGCATACTAATGAAAATAAACTAAGGTCTGTATTTTTAATGCCTGCAAGTTAATTTACTTGATAAGTCATGTGAGGATGATGTGGTTATATATAACTTGTCAGTTTTACTCAAATAACAGCTTTAGATGTATATATGTTGTTTTATTTCATTAAGCAGGTCTTACTTGTTTTCTTGTGACATGTTGTAAAAAAGACAATGTTTCTACAAATAAAGAATCATTTTCTAAATTGATTCCTCTAATTGATTTATCGTGAGCTTACATGCATGAATGTAATTAAGATTTTTCTAATAAAGCTAACTTCTTTGTTTTTTTTAATATTTTAAGTTTTAATGCATGTTTCTTTAATTGGAGGACACTTGTTTAACTGTGGCTTCTTGGCTTGTTAGGTTTATTCTAATTATTTACTGTCAGTTTTTAAGCATTGTTAGATAAGATAGTTGGGTTTTTTTTTTTTTACTGTTAAATATATTATACACACCTGAGATCTTTATATTTATGGTTTTTAAAAAAAATCTATACAGAACTTTCTACACAAGCCTCATTTGATTTGAGTTAGGTTAGTTGAGGTGTATACCGGGGATGCCCACACTTTTTTTGGCTTATGAGCTTATTTTGACCAGCTATAAATTATATACCAACCAAAAGTCCCAAATTGTGAGGGGGCTAAATAACAACAGCTTTAATAGCATATGTGCCATCTCAACAAGCAGTTTAGTTACCAGAGCAAAATCACAATGTAGTCATATAAGCTGTCTCTGAAAGTGCTTTTTCATTTATTTTTATAGACATAAACTGGTTTCTCTGTGTGTTTCTCTCACCTTGACTGTCCCTTCACTTCCCTTTGCCCACGAGACTATTTCCAATTTGCTCTTTTTGCATTCTGGCTTCGACAATCGCGGCCGCTTATAGATGTCAGTCAAGTGGTGGGCATCATAGGCTACCAGCACAGGCTTTACAGTCAACGTATTGGGCATCCCTGGTGTATACTGTACAGAGCTCTTTCCGACAGGAATATGATGATTTCAATTGACCATCAGTAGCATTTCATAAACAGCATTTCTACCCTGAAAAAAAGAACCTCAGTGTGAATGAAGCGCTGTGTCCTGAATGAAATGTGATTCAAGCCTGTTTGGCTGATACAGTTACGTGTCATGTAAACGCTAGCTGCTGATTCAGCGACTCTGTGCTCTCCAGAGCGGCAGTACTGTAGTTGGTAGTAATGTAAGTTTTGACAGAGCGTGTCGATCACCCCGCTTTGTCCCGTGTGAGGTCGTCTGTAGACAGCTGACTTCGGGTTTCCTGAAGGCTGTGTGTTGTTGGGGACCAGCTGGGTTAATGGTGGGGGTGGGAGCGGAGAGGGAGGCTAAAAGGAAGTCAAAGTGATGTGAGTCATGAGTTGCTTGTTTGGATTGTCCATGAAGTAGCTGCTAACATCTCAGGCCTCAGACATTGCACGGTACCATGAGTCTAATTACTGCTAACTGAGTCTTTCTCCCTTTTGGTGCTGGCTTACTATTGATTTTACTGTGGAAAATATTACTGACTCTAACCATTTAGACGTCTTATTTCTTTGTAGCTCACTCTGAATTGGTTAATATAATGGGGCTTAAATTGTATCTCATTACAAAGTCTTTTGTACACTTGTGGCCTGCAAGGATCCTTTGAACAGCTGACAGATTGATTTCCTTTTTGCTCTGCTTAAAGTTTACTCTAAAGTAAGTGTGCTGATTGTAGTTTGTTTAAATGACGTGGCTCGCAATTTTCAATATTTTTCTTACTGTGCGGTGGCAAACCAGGAATGTACTGACTCTACTTACAAGTACTGTGTGTGTGTGTGTATCTAAAGCTTGATACATCTTATTCCTCTGTGTCATGGAGCTCTGTTGTTGTCCAAAAAACTATTAAAAACACATCAATGCTGCACTGGGTGACATGTTCCTCCACCACAGAGATTATAGGCTTTAGTTAAGTTTTTAGGAGGTGGTTAGTTTGTTTAGAAACAGCTCCAAAGGTTATTAACAGCGAACGCATGCTCAGTCTCAGGAGAGGTTTTTTGTAAGGCAGACGCCACTGAGCATTAGGCTATTAATTTAAAACTCAGACATCCGTTTAAACGTGGTGTTAAAGGTTCATATTTGAGTAGTTTTACTTGTAATCCAGCAGAGGGAGCTCTAAAACTTCACTAGCTTGAGCTGTTTCATGCCCGATTGACCTATCGATATTCTAAGCTAATGTTAATGTCGTCTGACAATAGCAAGCAGAGCCGTCCTGAGGGGACAATCACAACACCAAAACATCAGAGAATCCGCGCGTGGAAGTATTTTGGGTTTCACACCGCAGATGGCAAAGTCAAGAGCAAAGAAAAGGCTGTTTGTCACTGCTAGCTTACCACCCCACTTAGCCACCTCGTTTGCGTGCATATTATTCAGCACACTCAGCCTGGCGTGCACAGGGGAGGTGAGTGCACAATCAAATTCTTGAACTTGATTTTTTGGAAAAAGTGTCAACCCCTCTGAGCTTCACCAGCTTTTTGTGCAACATATCACAACCTCTTGACTTTATACTGAAGTTCTTTGAAATATTTGCAATGTAGCACAAAGTCAAGAGGTTTTGATATGTTACACAACAAGGCACAGATGAGCAACATCAGGCTCTGGAGAAGCTCACAATACTTTTAAGTAGGATTAATTCATTGTTGGTTCGGCTCTGCATATAAAAAAAGAAGAAAAAAAGCCTCTCATAGCCTTTTAAAAGGTGTATCAGGAGGTTTAAAGTTGTTGAAAGTAAAGTTTTGTGCAGCAACACTCATCAGCTAACCACCACTTTTCTGTCCTCTACTGCACTTTATGACAGCACTGATACCACAGGAGGATTTAAATGGATGCTTGTCATTCTTCATATAGGCCTACAGCATGGTAAAGCCAAAATGTCTTTGTTTCTGCTTCTGGTTTATGTCTAAATGCTCTTTAAGAGGAGCACTCATGACTCTCGTTGATCACTGGTGTGCTGTTATCCTTTTTTTATAGCAGCCATTACACATTATAAGCATGCTGTGTACTTTCACTTCTTTAATGAACATCCAACCCAAATGTCTCTTTTTTATCAGATTGAGTGCCAACAGCTCCATACCCCCCTCCCCCATAATGAATCTCTAAAAGATTTTATCCAGCTGTGCGTATTATTGCTTTATCCAGGAAACAATCAACAATTAGATCATCTGGACTCAGACTACTTTTATTTTTTTATTTTTAAACTTACCTCCTTCCAGGTTTTTATTCACTTCTGTTCATTACTTTGTAATCGCGGCCCTGACAGGTGTTCCTGCTGCTCTATAACTGTGTCATCATCACCACATTTCAATTCCCTGCTGCCTCTTATGATTTACTTCTGAACTGATTTAAGACACTTTTCATCAGTTTCATTGAAATATCTTAAAGATGGCCTAGACTTTTTTCTTTTCTTTAGATAATATTCTCACCAGGTTAGGAGACACTGTGAATGCTGCGGCTTTGAACAGTTTTCTATCCATGTTCTGACTGACTTTACACACTGAGTTGAATTATTGTGCATATAATCACATATATTCTTGTTAAGTTAAAGGGGCTTTTCACTTATGTTACCCATGCATTTCAGTTCACTCAGCAGTGCTTAGACATTAAAAACAGTGTAAAGCTTAAGAGTGCAAATCTTCAACATAAAGCCAACGTTACAAAATGAAGGAGTAGAGTTTGGGTATTTAGAAAGGTCTAATGAAAGCAGCTATCCAGCTGCATTATTGGAAATTTGGGATCTGCTGCTTTTAGAGTTTGACCCATACTAGGAAATAAAAAACAGGATATTTTGGTTAAAGACCTCCAATTTTATTGAAATGCTAATTCGCTTTGGGTACCTCATTTAGGTCAGTTAAATTTGTGGTCTTTCCTCAACTGTGAAGACTCCGAGGCATATTTTGTTTGTTTAGCCCCCCCGACTGTGGTAGCAGCTGCTACACCAAATATAAAAGGGCTGAACCCTGGTTGACCTGTTCTTTTTCAGACTTCAGGGTAGTTAAAACTAAAATGTTTTGGCAAGTGAGTTGAAGTGAGTTGAAGCGAAGGAAAACCAACATCCCTGTACTGTCCTCTCTTGTACCTCCACGGATTTTGCGTCTGCAAGGCCATCTGCGGCACAGACCTGTCAAGACATTCAGACTGGCGAGGTGCAGGACCTGCATGATCCTGTGACTCATTATCATCAGGGAGGAGGGGTGGAGATAAGTCTCATATGATCCTTCAGTGGTGATAGTGTCCTGAGAGTTGTCCGTGTTAGTTAAAGGTGGCTGATGCAATAGTGATGATTAATGTGTCAATCTGCCTCTGTTCCACTTGGTCTCACATACTAATGCTGCCAAGCCTCCAAACACCAGTTAGTCCCCCCACCTAGCCCCCAATCCCCCACCACAGGTTTTACATATTCTGCTGGGGAGGAGCCACACAGTCATCGAAAGTCTACAATACTGCTGCATGATTAATCAAATCGCAATCGCAAACTGCAAAAGAGACCTGTTCACCATGAGCGGAGATACTTCACAGACTGCTGTCAGTCTCTGTGTAGTCAGTGAAGTGTGTCCAGTGCATGGTCACATGACTTGCCGGTGTGCAGACCATAGACCAGGTGGAAATGGATGTTATCGAGCAGGCTGACGCTGAACTGGTGAAAAAGAAAAAAACGCAATATTACATGGCAATGTTTTTGATTAAAGCTCAGTAACATTGAGCAGAACTCTGTAAAACATCTCAAATGAAAGGTTCTACGTCACGCAGCAACACAACAAATTTATATCCACAGATTAAACAGCACAAAGTAAAGTATGAATGCATCGCAGGGAAACCGCTAACTAATAAAGAGACGTCAACTTAAGGCTGAGGCTTTTAAACAAAACAAAATGCAAACCAAATCCAAAACGTACTGCTTGGTAAAAGACATGATGCCCCTGTACTCAGTTAGCAAACAGGGATTTCAGAAAATGATCCGAACCTGAGGATTTCACCAGCGACAACACAGTAATTATATACCTGCATATGCACTGTGCTGCACTGAAATAGTCTGTGCATACTAGCTTCCACACCAAGGGCTCAAGCTGTAAAGACTGATAATTACATCTTGAGGTTGACGGGCAGTCCACGCCTTTACTTGAAGCGTTTAATCAGATTAATCAGATTAATCATGATACCATTTTGTTTATCATATCGTAATCGCAATGTTTTTACACAATAATCAAAATATGGCTTTTTCACCAAATTGTGTAGCTCTAAGTCTACAATCCCTTTTTAGGTCTTCACCTCCCACAATTTGATGGTTGTGGCATCAAAGTTGGTGTCTTGTACATTGAACCTGCCATTCTCTGGTTTATTAATTACCCTCTGATGGATAAGCACTGCTTGACCTAAACCCATCCTCAGAAGTGATTAATCATGTTATAGTAATTGATTGGCTGAGGGTATCTGCTTTGTACTTCTGGATCTTTTTCTACCCATCAAACAGAAAACGTGTGGTGTCCATCGGTAATTATGCGTCTTCAGGCTTTGTTCGGGGGCCAAAAGTGTTTTATTTAAACTTTGGCTCATACTATTTGTCAGCAAGCATTTTCTTTAACTGCTATGCCAGCAGGACTCGGTGCCAACTTGTAGCTGTGAGTTGCCAGTAGCAAATGACTGTCTGGCTGATGTCAAGACATAATTGTTCTAAAATTGAGAATCTTTTTTATTTGCTCTAAAGATATCTTAAGAAAAATAGAAGTGTCTTTCAAAACACTTTAAATCCATTTGATGAATGTTTGAAACCCCAAGCAGCAGGCTACAAATCTTTTTCAGACATGGATTTAGCATCTTAGGCACAGTGATTACTCTGGTTTTGTCTCTTAATAAAATGGAGAGCCTTACAATTTATTTTAAAGCACTGTATCATCTCCATTCAATTGTTGCATTGCTCTGTATTTTCAGTCTCAATCACTGATTATGTTATGGCTTCAGACTCGTGATCCACCATGATGTTAAGTCTAATCATATCTGGTGCTGTAGAGTGAACCTGACGTACATTTATCTTCAGTGATGTAGCCAGTAGATGTTTTTATGTTGCTTACATATTACACACATAGAACAACAACTAATAACTATTATTTGCATTGTTAGGGCACATTTATCACACTGAAAATACACTGGAAATGGGTCAATGATGCTTTTTTGTGTCCATGTTGATTAGTCAAATTTAAGGGGTTCAAATTTGAAAATAAAAGTATGAATAACTGGCAACTTGGCAAAAAAGTGGTGTAACCATAAAAACTTTGTACGAAATAATCAAACTTGTTTAAAAACGCTAAATTCTCAATAAAACACCATATCAACTAGTTTGGCATGATCTTAGATTATATTATATTATATTTTTTTTATATGTAATAAAGGTAATGGAATACAACTGTTCTAAATATTAAATTTAATCTGTGGAATCATGTAAAGCAGGAACCATTTCTTTTTTTTCTTTTTTTTAAAAAATTAAGTAATTATTACTTAAACACTGTAGGTTGATAAAATATTTAATTATCATTCTTTTGTGGTTACACCATTTGATATTTTCAGGAGCGTCTTTTGTAAAAAATGGTTCAAATGTCATTTCAAATTACATAAAACCAACGAAAATAAAAAAATATACATTTTAACAAACCTGATGCTGCTTTTAAGACAATTTTTAAAGATATTTTTGAATTGCTCATCTTGCCAACCCTTATTTGTCACTGACCCATATAAAAAGTGTCGTAAAAGATTTGCTGTAGTAAATACAAATACAAGTCTCAGTCCTGATGGGTTTACATAGCTGGTAAAACTTGTGTGGCCATTCTTTATGTTTTGCAGCAGTCACTCGATGTTTCTATGGTGAAAAATTGCAAGAGTTCAACACTTATCAGTTTTGTGATAAAAGTTACGTTATAAAAATGATTTCTATTTTTCACAGACGATCACTAAAGCAGCAGATTTTTGCTCTGTTGGTCTAAAAGCTGATTTATTTCCCAAATATGTAATGTAGCTATTTTGTCAATAATAATTTTGAAAAATCAGCTTGTTACAGAATAATAAGGTCACATAATGGGAGACTGGACTGTGCAGTGTAATAACTTTACTAAACAAATGCATCTCTACTTTGCAAACTTTGTATTTTGAATGAAGAAATGTTTGTACATATTAAACTTGAATCAAGAAAAAGGATCAAAAATACATAAATAAAAAAATATGGATGACATATAGGCCAATGCCAATATATCTGTTAGGCCAATATTGAAAGATAATAATAGCTAACCAATATATCAGTTGTGCTCTATTATATACACATCAAATTGAAATGTCTCAATGTATGCATACCGTACAAACGCATGACCAGTCATTTGACAACTTTAACAGTAACATGACCAATTCATCCTGGTGCTGTAGTGGAAAACTGATCTAATTAGACTCATTTTCAAACAACTGCCGGCACAAGGTGGTTTAAAAAGCAGCAAAAGTTAACCTGCAAAAAGTAACATAATGTAATCCCACTTCTGGTGTAGACGGGGAATTAAAAGACAAAACTTGGCTTCCTTGATGCTAGAGAGAGAAAAAGAAACTAAGAGGGATATGGTGCAGCTGTCACCATTACAGATCCATATGTATCTGTTGCATAAGGTACTGTCAACGTTTCTAATTCTAAGACCGCCTTCAGTATCTCTGCTACAACCCTGCTACTATGATTCCACACACCGAAAGCAGATAATTAATTGTATACTCTGCAGTGTTAACAAATGCAGTAAAATATATATTATATAACCACAACTTGTATGATGTCTTCAATGGTGAGACAGCAGAAACTAACAATGTGTTTTTGGCATCTTTTAAACTCTGCCCTCAAAAATACAAACGCTCACATTTCAGATCAATAGTCTATAAGGGGATCAAGGCATCGGCATGTTGTTACCGAGCCCAGACGTGCTCTAGTCTCCATGGCATGTCAAAAGCTAAGTCATTATATTCACTTCAACTGTATCAAGTTCTTCCACCCCGCTCCTCAAGAGCTACACTAGTCTGCTGCTTTCGCTATGATGCCCCGAGGCAGTGCTGATGCGGTGAAATGTGCTGTGAAAACGCTTGGGAGAATCCCCACATCTCGCTCGATCAATAGGGTTTTTTTCTTCTTTTTTTTCCCCTCCCTCCCTTTTAGAAGCCTACACTGTGGGGAGTTAACTCAGGTGAATTTCATTATAACGACAAGCTCCGTGAGTACTTTAAAAATCTGTAGCAGGTATATTAACTCTGACCTTTTTACTTTTATCCACCCGTCATTTCACAGCGACGGGGTCGGTCGGCGCTCTCGAGAAGATCGTCTGCATCTGGAGAATTTGTTGGATAAAGGTCATGTTTGTTAACTTTCACATAAATGAATGCGACATTGTCATCGTTCGTAGATTAGTAAAAAAAATATCGGTTTGACCCACACAGACTCAGTAAGACTCATTGAACGGTGAGATATCGGTTTCTGTCCTTTTTACAACCTGAATAAGCTGAAGGTCAATGTGGGTTTTTTAACATTCAAGAGTAGCCTGTGAGCTTTAATTGTAAGGAGGGTTTTTCTTTTCCCGGCCTATTTTAAATGAAAACAAGCAATCAAGGGTACAGTCTGCCTTTTCGGCCTTGAAATGTAATGTTTTGCTCACAGTTGCAAGATAGCCATGAGTGAACTTAGCCTTTTTCCTCTCTGCTAATTCTCCTACAGTAACAGGGAGAATTGATTGGGGGGGAAAAATGCCAAGTCACTAATGCTCTCATTTTCTTGAATCTCTTAAGCAGAGACGAGGCCGTTCAAGGCTGATTTTATGACGCAGATCCTTTATAAACAGTACTTATATTCATTTATTGAAACTGTGCATATCCCGCTAGCAAGAAATAAAACTTAATGTTGAGTTTTAGGTCATATTTAACATCTTATTCTAAAAGAAATAAATGTTTAATTGGTTATATTATGAATACCAGGTAATTCATTATAGTGTTAGTCTATTTTCCAGCAGAATTGTCACAAGCAGAATAATAGGACCCCTTAGCGGAACAAAAAGACGAGCGAAAACAGAGGCAACTCAAAGACAGGGTTTAATGGTAAGGTAAGAGAGGGGCAGTGAGGGAGCGGTGGAACATTTCCAGGGAAGGTGGGTGCAGCGGGGGTCCAAACGGGGAGGTAGTGTACAGGGAGCTGGATCCGGTGGGCAGAGGCAGGGCAGTAACAGGTGGAGCAGGTGGAACTGGAGGGAACAGGAGAGAGCAGTAACACAAGCCGGGGAAAATCTTCACTTAAAAAACACGAGAGACAATACTTGAGACACGGCCAAGCATTACCACGTGAGTAGCGGAACTATCTGGCAGAGGGTGGAAGGATGAACGGGGTCTTTATACTGCAGCTGATGATTGTGATGAGTATCAGGTGTGCCAAACCTCCACCACTGGCCCCCGCCTCTGCCAGTGGGAAACAAAGACATACAGAGGAGGAGACAAGACAGACAAACAAGGAAACTCAGGGGGTCACAGCTGGGACTGTGACAAGAATGGCAGAAAATCATGGTATATTTTTTGACTGTTTATTTATTGCTTATTAATGTTTACTGTTTCAGCTGCAGTATCGTTATAGTTTATATTTCTTAACAAAAAAAGTGAATTAAAGAGAATTTAAAATTTCAGTTTGACTGAAGAAAATGGAACTATATTGTGATTGATGTCTGAAGACAGAAAGGAGTCAATGATACAGACATGTTAAAGAAAAACCACAAATTATTTGAGACATTGTGTTTTTTATCTTATGTTATCAATTTAAAAAGAAACAAGTATAATTGCAGCCAATGAGATCAAGATTTCCAGCATCAAAAGCAAAACAATGTGCTCTTTGATCTTTCTAAAAAGGTTCAATTAGACATGTTGTAATAAAAAAAGTACTGAATGCCTTTACAAAAAAAGTGAAGAGAATTAAAATTTCAGTTTTGTTTAAGAAAATGAAACTATATATTTGTGACCGATGTCTGAAGACTTAGATCTTCAGAAAAGAACCAATGTTACAGACATGCTAAAGGAAAACCACTACGTATTGAGAGATTAGGAATAATGTACTAATGTTTTTGATATAATACAGAATAATGGCAGCCAATGTGATCAAGATTTTCAGTTTCAGCATCAAAAGCAAACCCATGTGCTCCTTTATCTTTCTAAAAAGGTAAATGGACACTGGATCAACAGACATGTTTTAATAAATGAGTACTGAATGCCTTTAATGATATAACACTGTACTTACCCTTCAACAAGCTGTCTATCTGCTTATTTAAATCAGATCAGAATACCTTCACATGTTGTACATAATACTACTGCCACATAATTTAAGTGCTCTCCTGTAAGTAATTACACTGCATTAGACAGATCTTTAGAGACACACAGCAACTAAATGAGACCAGCTGAGCCCTGCAGAAATAAAACATTTCAATCAACTCTATATTTTGGTATTGAAAGCAGATCTGGGAGTATCATTTAAAAATATGGTGCTGAAGTCTCTAATTTTGTTCTTAATATTAAAATGAGCCGGATTTGTAATAAATACGATCGGCCCGCTTTAAGATTTTGTAAGTAATCCAGGGAAATGTATCACCTCACACCTTTTCACCAGCCAAAAAGCCTTTTCTACATCAAGATAATAGATGAGCTGCGATTTCTATAGCAGCGCTCGCAATTTAATTTGAACTTAATCTTGAGGGTTCAATATACACCTCTGAGTTTAAAACAAAGAGAAAAATCAAAAGAATAAAGTAAACTTAATCAATATGTGTGTCTGTAGCTTTGTGTGCATGGGGGCTTAAAGCTTCAACTGTGGGTGGAGCTGGAAGTGAGTTCAAGCTGTTGAGTCAAGAGGAGTCATAGCAACAATGACTACAGCTGAGAGCATCAAAACACAGAAGATTAAAGCTGAAAAATTAGATAAGACATTTTCAACATCAATACTCCTTTTTTTTAAATTGTAGATTCCATGCCACCACTGTCATCTTCTTTTAAAGCTACAATGTTTTAAATTTCAGTTCTGGTTGATTCGGTTATACCTGTTGCCACGCCCTCCGATAGGGGGGGACAAACGGGTCTGTTGTCCCGGGCCCAGGGTAGCGGGGGGCCCAGAACTGGGCCCACATTAAATTATGGAATAATTTTTCAA
Organism: Scomber scombrus; assembly: GCF_963691925.1. NCBI lineage: Eukaryota > Metazoa > Chordata > Actinopteri > Scombriformes > Scombridae > Scomber > Scomber scombrus. The sequence continues at coordinate 30,666,107 of NC_084970.1, read as the reverse complement.
AATAGGCCTATCTGTGGAGAAGATGTGTAATATTTGAGTTACATAAAAGCTTTTAATTGTTTTCTTCCTAATCGCTCTTGAAATAGTGGTCAAGAACCACCCCACCCCCAACACAATAATGGTTTGGCCACTGATCAAAATTTGATGTTGTCATTTGAAGTTCAGTACGCTAAAAATGTCCGGTCAGCCCAAGTCCGGTTCTCAGAAAAGTAAAGAAAAGATAAGAGGAAAATAGAGGCCTGAGAGATTTTCTAAACAAATATTTTTAAAAAAGGTGGTGACGGTGAAGCTGGAACTAGTAAAGTCAACGTAGAGCAAGGTGAGAAACAGCGCAGCCAACGTTTACCGGCAGCCTTGTAACGTAACCTAACAGGTCAGCTCTAATGTTAACGTCCATTAGCTTGTATAAAAGCCTGACACACAACACGTTATCTTTGACAGAAACAGTTGAGTTTGGTAGCTCCGTCAGAGAGGAGAGAGATCCAGCTACAGTCAGGTGACCGAGAGAGTGATGCGGGACAGCTGCCCCGACAGCAGAGAGTCTGAGCAGGATGGATCAGAGACTGATCAGACATTTAATTTCAGCAACTTAGGTAAAGTTAGAAAGAGATTGGCAGATTCGAACTTCAGCGATCAATAGCTCACAAACGAAACATTGTTAAAACATAAAAAATGTCTCTTTCCTATCGTAGTAAGGTAGACTATTGACTACAAACTCATTTTCGCCAAAACGAGTCGTCCTCCAGGCTGCAGGAAATATATTGCTCTCTATGCACTGCGGGCGGAGAGGCGAGCGCTTAGGGACCGTTTACAAATTGCAATACCAAAGCAAAAAATATTCAATATCTCCACTTTTATTCACTGTAGTCTCACCAAATTCACTCCACACATGAACGGTCACCTGATAATCACACTAAAACAGTTATTTCAGGAAAAATATTTTTGGGGAATTTTATTGTGAAAAATCATCAATATCGTCAATATTATACACTGTATACTCACCAAAATCATGCTACACAACAAGGGTCACCTGATAATCATACTACAACAGTTATTTCAGGAAAAAAAAAAGTTTGCATATTTTTGGGGAATTTTATTTTGAAATATCGTCAATAGCGTTAATATTATACAGTGTAGGATGACCAAAATCATGCTACACAACAAGGGTCACCTGATAATCATACTACAACATTTATTTTGGGGAAATTAGTTTTGATATAATTTGAGATTTTTTATATTAAAAAAATCTTCAATATCGTTAATATTATACAGTGTAGGATGACCAAAATCATGCTACACAACAAGGGTCACCTGATAATCGTACTACAACAGTTATTTCAGAAAAATGTGTTTTTGCATATTTTTGGGGAATTTTATTGTGAAAAATCGTCAATAGCGTTAATATTATACACTGTATACTCACCAAAATCATGCTTCACAACAATGGTCACCTGATAATCATACTACAACAGTCATTTCAGGAAAAAAAAAAATTGCATATTTTTGTGGAATTTTATTTTGAAAAATCGTCAATAGCGTTAATATTATACACTGTATACTCACCAAAATCATGCTACATAACAATGGTCACCTGATAATCATACTACAACAGTCATTTCAGAAAAAAAAATCTTTTTGCATATTTTTGGGGAATTTTATTTTGAAAAATCATCAATAGCGTTAATATTATACACTGTAGGATGACCAAAATTATGATACACAACAATGGTCACCTGATAATAATACTACAACAGTTATTTCAGGAAAAAAAAAGTTTTTGTATATTTTTGGGGAATTTTATTTTGAAATATCGTCAATAGCGTTAATATTATACACTGTAGGATGACCAAAATTATGATACACAACAAGGGTCACCTGATAATCATACTACAACAGTTATTTCAGAAAAAAAACTTTTTGCATATTTTTGGGGAATTTTATTGTGAAAAATCGTCAATAGCGTTAATATTATACACTGTACACTCACCAAAATCATGCTACACAACAATGGTCACCTGATAATCATACTACAACAGTAATTTCAGGGGGGAAAAAAGTTTGCATATTTTTGGGGAATTTTATTGTGAAAAATCGTCAATAGCGTTAATATTATACACTGTAGGATGACCAAAATCATGATACACAACAAGGGTCACCTGATAATAATACTACAACATTCATTTCAGAAAAATCTTTTTTCATATTTTTGGGGAATTTTATTGTGAAAAATCGTCAATAGCGTTAATATTATGCACTGTAGGATGACCAAAATCATTATACACAACAAGGGTCACCTGATAATCATACTACAACAGTGATTTCAGGGGGAAAAAAAGTTTGCATATTTTTGGGGAATTTTATTGTGAAAAATCGTCAATAGCGTTAATATTATGGACTGTAGGATGACCAAAATCATGATACACAACAAGGGTCAACTGATAATCATACTACAACAGTCATTTCAGAAAAAAAACTTTTTGCATATTTTTGGGGAATTTTATTGTGAAAAATCGTCAATAGCGTTAATATTATGCACTGTAGGATGACCAAAATCATGATACACAACAATGGTCACCTGATAATCATACTACAACAGTCATTTCATTTAAAAAAAATATATATTTTGCATATTTTTGGGGAATATTATTGTGAAAAATCGTCAATAGCGTTAATATTATACACTGTATACTCACCAAAATCATGCTACACAACAATGGTCACCTGATAATCATACTACAACAGTGATTTCAGGGGGAAAAAAAGTTTACATATTTTTGGGGAATATTATTGTGAAAAATCGTCAATAGCGTTAATATTATACACTGTACACTCACCAAAATCATGCTATACAACAATGGTCACCTGATAATCATACTACAACAGTGTTTTCAGGGGGGGAAAAAGTTTGCATATTTTTGGGGAATATTATTGTGAAAAATCGTCAATAGCGTTAATATTATACACTGTACACTCACCAAAATCATGCTATACAACAATGGTCACCTGATAATCATACTACAACAGTTATTTCAGGAAAAAAAAAATTGCATATTTTTGGCGAATTTTATTTTGAAATATCGTCAATAGCGTTAATATTATACACTGTATACTCACCAAAATCATGCTACACAACAATGGTCACCTGATAATCATACTACAACAGTGTTTTCAGGGGGAAAAAAAGTTTGCATATTTTTGGGGAATTTTATTGTGAAAAATCGTCAATAGCGTTAATATTATACACTGTAGGATGACCAAAATCATGATACACAACAAGGGTCACCTGATAATCATACTACTACAGTCATTTCCGAAAAAAAAAAATATTTTTGCATATTTTTGGGGAATTGTATTGTGAAAAATCGTCAATAGCGTTAATATTATACACTGTAGGATGACCAAAATTATGATACACAACAATGGTCACCTGATAATCTACTACAACAGTCATTTCAGAAAAAAAACTTTTTGCATGTTTTTGGGGAATTTTATTGTGAAAAATCGTCAATAGCGTTAATATTATGCACTGTAGGATGACCAAAATCATGATACACAACAAGGGTCAACTGATAATCATACTACAACAGTCATTTCAGAAAAAAAAACTTTTTGCATATTTTTGGGGAATTTTATTGTGAAAAATCGTCAATAGCGTTAATATTATACACTGTATACTCACCAAAATCATGCTATACAACAATGGTCACCTGATAATCATACTACAACAGTTATTTCAGGAGAAAAAAATTGCATTCTTTTGGCGAATTTTATTTTGAAATATCGTCAATAGCGTTAATATTATACACTGTAGGATGACCAAAATCATGCTATACAACAATGGTCACCTGATAATCATACTACAACAGTCATTTCAGAAAAAAACCTTTTTGCATATTTTTGGGGAATTTTATTGTGAAAAATCGTCAATAGCGTTAATATTATGCACTGTAGGATGACCAAAATCATTATACACAACAAGGGTCACCTGATAATCATACTACAACAGTGATTTCAGGGGGAAAAAAAGTTTGCATATTTTTGGGGAATTTTATTGTGAAAAATCGTCAATAGCGTTAATATTATGGACTGTAGGATGACCAAAATCATGATACACAACAAGGGTCAACTGATAATCATACTACAACAGTCATTTCAGAAAAAAAACTTTTTGCATATTTTTGGGGAATTTTATTGTGAAAAATCGTCAATAGCGTTAATATTATGCACTGTAGGATGACCAAAATCATGATACACAACAATGGTCACCTGATAATTATACTACAACAGTCATTTCATTAAAAAAAAATATATATTTTGCATATTTTTGGGGAATATTATTGTGAAAAATCGTCAATAGCGTTAATATTATACACTGTATACTCACCAAAATCATGCTACACAACAATGGTCACCTGATAATCATACTACAACAGTGATTTCAGGGGGAAAAAAAGTTTGCATATTTTTGGGGAATATTATTGTGAAAAATCGTCAATAGCGTTAATATTATACACTGTACACTCACCAAAATCATGCTATACAACAATGGTCACCTGATAATCATACTACAACAGTGTTTTCAGGGGGAAAAAAAGTTTGCATATTTTTGGGGAATTTTATTGTGAAAAATCGTCAATAGCGTTAATATTATACACTGTAGGATGACCAAAATCATGATACACAACAAGGGTCACCTGATAATCATACTACTACAGTCATTTCCGAAAAAAAAAAATATTTTTGCATATTTTTGGGGAATTGTATTGTGAAAAATCGTCAATAGCGTTAATATTATACACTGTAGGATGACCAAAATTATGATACACAACAATGGTCACCTGATAATCTACTACAACAGTCATTTCAGAAAAAAAACTTTTTGCATGTTTTTGGGGAATTTTATTGTGAAAAATCGTCAATAGCGTTAATATTATGCACTGTAGGATGACCAAAATCATGATACACAACAAGGGTCAACTGATAATCATACTACAACAGTCATTTCAGAAAAAAAAACTTTTTGCATATTTTTGGGGAATTTTATTGTGAAAAATCGTCAATAGCGTTAATATTATACACTTTATACTCACCAAAATCATGCTATACAACAATGGTCACCTGATAATCATACTACAACAGTTATTTCAGGAGAAAAAAATTGCATACTTTTGGCGAATTTTATTTTGAAATATCGTCAATAGCGTTAATATTATACACTGTAGGATGACCAAAATCATGCTATACAACAATGGTCACCTGATAATCATACTACAACAGTCATTTCAGAAAAAAAAATCTTTTTGCATATTTTTGGGGAATTTTATTTTGAAAAATCATCAATAGCGTTAATATTATACACTGTAGGATGACCAAAATTATGATACACAACAATGGTCACCTGATAATAATACTACAACAGTTATTTCAGGAAAAAAAAAGTTTTTGTATATTTTTGGGGAATTTTATTTTGAAATATCGTCAATAGCGTTAATATTATACACTGTAGGATGACCAAAATTATGATACACAACAAGGGTCACCTGATAATCATACTACAACAGTTATTTCAGAAAAAAAACTTTTTGCATATTTTTGGGGAATTTTATTGTGAAAAATCGTCAATAGCGTTAATATTATACACTGTACACTCACCAAAATCATGCTACACAACAATGGTCACCTGATAATCATACTACAACAGTAATTTCAGGGGGGAAAAAAGTTTGCATATTTTTGGGGAATTTTATTGTGAAAAATCATCAATAGCGTTAATATTATACACTGTAGGATGACCAAAATCATGATACACAACAAGGGTCACCTGATAATAATACTACAACAGTCATTTCAGAAAAATCTTTTTTCATATTTTTGGGGAATTTTATTGTGAAAAATCGTCAATAGCGTTAATATTATGCACTGTAGGATGACCAAAATCATTATACACAACAAGGGTCACCTGATAATCATACTACAACAGTGATTTCAGGGGGAAAAAAAGTTTGCATATTTTTGGGGAATTTTATTGTGAAAAATCGTCAATAGCGTTAATATTATGGACTGTAGGATGACCAAAATCATGATACACAACAAGGGTCAACTGATAATCATACTACAACAGTCATTTCAGAAAAAAAACTTTTTGCATATTTTTGGGGAATTTTATTGTGAAAAATCGTCAATAGCGTTAATATTATGCACTGTAGGATGACCAAAATCATGATACACAACAATGGTCACCTGATAATCATACTACAACAGTCATTTCATTTAAAAAAAATATATATTTTGCATATTTTTGGGGAATATTATTGTGAAAAATCGTCAATAGCGTTAATATTATACACTGTATACTCACCAAAATCATGCTACACAACAATGGTCACCTGATAATCATACTACAACAGTGATTTCAGGGGGAAAAAAAGTTTGCATATTTTTGGGGAATATTATTGTGAAAAATCGTCAATAGCGTTAATATTATACACTGTACACTCACCAAAATCATGCTATACAACAATGGTCACCTGATAATCATACTACAACAGTGTTTTCAGGGGGAAAAAAAGTTTGCATATTTTTGGGGAATTTTATTGTGAAAAATCGTCAATAGCGTTAATATTATACACTGTAGGATGACCAAAATCATGCTATACAACAATGGTCACCTGATAATCTACTACAACAGTCATTTCAGAAAAAAAAACTTTTTGCATGTTTTTGGGGAATTTTATTGTGAAAAATCGTCAATAGCGTTAATATTATGCACTGTAGGATGACCAAAATCATGATACACAACAAGGGTCAACTGATAATCATACTACAACAGTCATTTCAGAAAAAAAAACTTTTTGCATATTTTTGGGGAATTTTATTGTGAAAAATCGTCAATAGCGTTAATATTATACACTGTATACTCACCAAAATCATGCTACACAACAATGGTCACCTGATAATCATACTACAACAGTGCTTTCAGGGGAAAAAAAAGTTTGCATATTTTTGGGGAATTTTATTGTGAAAAATCGTCAATAGCGTTAATATTATGGACTGTAGGATGACCAAAATCATGATACACAACAAGGGTCAACTGATAATCATACTACAACAGTCATTTCAGAAAAAAAACTTTTTGCATATTTTTGGGGAATTTTATTGTGAAAAATCGTCAATAGCGTTAATATTATGCACTGTAGGATGACCAAAATCATGATACACAACAATGGTCACCTGATAATCATACTACAACAGTCATTTCATTTAAAAAAAATATATATTTTGCATATTTTTGGGGAATATTATTGTGAAAAATCGTCAATAGCGTTAATATTATACACTGTATACTCACCAAAATCATGCTACACAACAATGGTCACCTGATAATCATACTACAACAGTGATTTCAGGGGGAAAAAAAGTTTGCATATTTTTGGGGAATATTATTGTGAAAAATCGTCAATAGCGTTAATATTATACACTGTACACTCACCAAAATCATGCTATACAACAATGGTCACCTGATAATCATACTACAACAGTGTTTTCAGGGGGAAAAAAAGTTTGCATATTTTTGGGGAATTTTATTGTGAAAAATCGTCAATAGCGTTAATATTATACACTGTAGGATGACCAAAATCATGCTATACAACAATGGTCACCTGATAATCTACTACAACAGTCATTTCAGAAAAAAAACTTTTTGCATGTTTTTGGGGAATTTTATTGTGAAAAATCGTCAATAGCGTTAATATTATGCACTGTAGGATGACCAAAATCATGATACACAACAAGGGTCAACTGATAATCATACTACAACAGTCATTTCAGAAAAAAAAACTTTTTGCATATTTTTGGGGAATTTTATTGTGAAAAATCGTCAATAGCGTTAATATTATACACTGTATACTCACCAAAATCATGCTACACAACAATGGTCACCTGATAATCATACTACAACAGTGCTTTCAGGGGAAAAAAAAGTTTGCATATTTTTGGGGAATTTTATTGTGAAAAATCGTCAATAGCGTTAATATTATGCACTGTAGGATGACCAAAATCATTATACACAACAAGGGTCACCTGATAATCATACTACAACAGTGATTTCAGGGGGAAAAAAAGTTTGCATATTTTGGGAATTTTATTGTGAAAAATCGTCAATAGCGTTAATATTATGCACTGTAGGATGACCAAAATCATGATACACAACAATGGTCACCTGATAATCATACTACAACAGTCATTTCATTTAAAAAAAATATATATTTTGCATATTTTTGGGGAATATTATTGTGAAAAATCGTCAATAGCGTTAATATTATACACTGTATACTGACCAAAATAATGATACACAACAATGGTCACCTGATAATCATACTACAACAGTTATTTCAGGAAAAGAAAAAATGGAAATATCGTCAATAGCGTTAATATTATACACTCTAGGATGACCAAAATTATGATACACAACAAGGGTCACCTGATAATCATACTACAACAGTCATTTCAGAAATTTTTTTTTTTGCATATTTTTGGGGAATTTTATTGTGAAAAATCGTCAATAGCGTTAATATTATGCACTATAGGATGACCAAAATCATGATACACAACAATGGTCACATGATAATCATACTACAACAGTCATTTCATTAAAAAAAAATTTTTTTTGCATATTTTTGGGGAATATTATTGTGAAAAATCGTCAATAGCGTTAATATTATACACTGTATACTCACCAAAATCATGATACACAACAATGGTCACCTGATAATCATACTACAACAGTGATTTCAGGGGGAAAAAAAGTTTGCATATTTTTGGGGAATTTTATTGTGAAAAATCGTCAATAGCGTTAATATTATGCACTATAGGATGACCAAAATCATGATACACAACAATGGTCACCTGATAATCATACTACAACAGTCATTTCATTAAAAAAAAATTTTTTTTGCATATTTTTGGGGAATATTATTGTGAAAAATCGTCAATAGCGTTAATATTATACACTGTTTACTCACCAAAATCATGATACACAACAATGGTCACCTGATAATCATACTACAACAGTGATTTCAGGGGGAAAAAAAGTTTGCATATTTTTGGGGAATTTTATTGTGAAAAATCGTCAATAGCGTTAATATTATGCACTGTAGGATGACCAAAATCATGATACACAACAAGGGTCAACTGATAATCATACTACAACAGTCATTTCAGAAAAAAAAACTTTTTGCATATTTTTGGGGAATTTTATTGTGAAAAATCGTCAATAGCGTTAATATTATACACTGTATGCTCACCAAAATCATGCTATACAAAAATGGTCACCTGATAATCATACTACAACAGTTATTTCAGGAAAAAAAAAATTGCATATTTTTGGCGAATTTTATTTTGAACTATCGTCAATAGCGTTAATATTATACACTGTATACTCACCAAAATCATGCTACACAACAATGGTCACCTGATAATCATACTACAACAGTGCTTTCAGGGAAAAAAAAAGTTTGCATATTTTTGGGGAATTTTATTGTGAAAAATCGTCAATAGCGTTAATATTATGCACTGTAGGATGACCAAAATCATGCTTCACAACAATGGTCAACTGATAATCATACTACAACAGTCATTTCAGAAAAAAAAACTTTTTGCATATTTTTGGGGAATTTTATTGTGAAAAATTGTCAATAGCGTTAATATTATACACTGTATACTCACCAAAATCATGCTTCACAACAATGGTCGCCTGATAATCATACTACAACAGTCATTTCATGAAAAAAAATAAATCTTTTTGCATATTTTTGGGGAATTTTATTGTGAAAAATCGTCAATAGCGTTAATATTATACACTGTATACTCACCAAAATCATGCTACACAACAATGGTCACCTGATAATCATACTACAACAGTGCTTTCAGGGGAAAAAAAAGTTTGCATATTTTTGGGGAATTTTATTGTGAAAAATCTGCAATAGCGTTAATATTATACACTGTATACTGACCAAAATCATGCTTCACAACAATGGTCGCCTGATAATCATACTACAACAGTCATTTCATAAAAAAAATAAATCTTTTTGCATATTTTTGGGGCATTTTATTGTGAAAAATCGTCAATAGCGTTAATATTATACACTGTATACTCACCAAAATCATGCTATACAACAATGGTCACCTGATAATCATACTACAACAGTTATTTCAGGAAAAAAAAATTGCATATTTTTGGCGAATTTTATTTTAAAATATCGTCAATAGCGTTAATATTATACACTGTATACTCACCAAAATCATGCTACACAACAATGGTCACCTGATAATCATACTACAACAGTGATTTCAGGGGGAAAAAAAGTTTGCATATTTTTGGGGAATTTTATTGTGAAAAATCGTCAATAGCGTTAATATTATACACTGTATACTGACCAAAATCATGCTTCACAACAATGGTCGCCTGATAATCATACTACAACAGTCATTTCATAAAAAAAATAAATCTTTTTGCATATTTTTGGGGCATTTTATTGTGAAAAATCGTCAATAGCGCTAATATTATACACTGTATACTCACCAAAATAATGATACACAACAATGGTCACCTGATAATCATACTACAACAGTTATTTCAGGAAAAGAAAAAATGGAAATATCGTCAATAGCGTTAATATTATACACTCTAGGATGACCAAAATTATGATACACAACAAGGGTCACCTGATAATCATACTACAACAGTCATTTCAGAAATTTTTTTTTTTGCATATTTTTGGGGAATTTTATTGTGAAAAATCGTCAATAGCGTTAATATTATGCACTATAGGATGACCAAAATCATGATACACAACAATGGTCACCTGATAATCATACTACAACAGTCATTTCATTAAAAAAAAAATTTTTTTGCATATTTTTGGGGAATATTATTGTGAAAAATCGTCAATAGCGTTAATATTATACACTGTATACTCACCAAAATCATGATACACAACAATGGTCACCTGATAATCATACTACAACAGTGATTTCAGGGGGAAAAAAAGTTTGCATATTTTTGGGGAATTTTATTGTGAAAAATCGTCAATAGCGTTAATATTATGCACTATAGGATGACCAAAATCATGATACACAACAATGGTCACCTGATAATCATACTACAACAGTCATTTCATTAAAAAAAAAATTTTTTTGCATATTTTTGGGGAATATTATTGTGAAAAATCGTCAATAGCGTTAATATTATACACTGTTTACTCACCAAAATCATGATACACAACAATGGTCACCTGATAATCATACTACAACAGTGATTTCAGGGGGAAAAAAAGTTTGCATATTTTTGGGGAATTTTATTGTGAAAAATCGTCAATAGCGTTAATATTATGCACTGTAGGATGACCAAAATCATGATACACAACAAGGGTCAACTGATAATCATACTACAACAGTCATTTCAGAAAAAAAAACTTTTTGCATATTTTTGGGGAATTTTATTGTGAAAAATCGTCAATAGCGTTAATATTATACACTGTATACTCACCAAAATCATGCTATACAACAATGGTCACCTGATAATCATACTACAACAGTTATTTCAGGAAAAAAAAAATTGCATATTTTTGGCGAATTTTATTTTGAACTATCGTCAATAGCGTTAATATTATACACTGTATACTCACCAAAATCATGCTACACAACAATGGTCACCTGATAATCATACTACAACAGTGCTTTCAGGGAAAAAAAAAGTTTGCATATTTTTGGGGAATTTTATTGTGAAAAATCGTCAATAGCGTTAATATTATGCACTGTAGGATGACCAAAATCATGATACACAACAAGGGTCACCTGATAATCATACTACAACAGTCATTTCCAAAAAAACTTTTTGCATATTTTTGGGGAATTTTATTGTGAAAAATCGTCAATAGCATTAATATTATACACTGTATACTGACCAAAATCATGCTTCACAACAATGGTCGCCTGATAATCATACTACAACAGTCATTTCATGAAAAAAAATAAATCTTTTTGCATATTTTTGGGGAATTTTATTGTGAAAAATCGTCAATAGCGTTAATATTATACACTGTATACTCACCAAAATCATGCTACACAACAATGGTCACCTGATAATCATACTACAACAGTGCTTTCAGGTGAAAAAAAAGTTTGCATATTTTTGGGGAATTTTATTGTGAAAAATCGTCAATAGCGTTAATATTATGCACTGTAGGATGACCAAAATCATGCTTCACAACAATGGTCGCCTGATAATCATACTACAACAGTCATTTCATGAAAAAAAATAAATCTTTTTGCATATTTTTGGGGAATTTTATTGTGAAAAATCGTCAATAGCGTTAATATTATACACTGTATACTCACCAAAATCATGCTACACAACAATGGTCACCTGATAATCATACTACAACAGTGCTTTCAGGGGAAAAAAAAGTTTGCATATTTTTGGGGAATTTTATTGTGAAAAATCTGCAATAGCGTTAATATTATACACTGTATACTGACCAAAATCATGCTTCACAACAATGGTCGCCTGATAATCATACTACAACAGTCATTTCATAAAAAAAATAAATCTTTTTGCATATTTTTGGGGCATTTTATTGTGAAAAATCGTCAATAGCGTTAATATTATACACTGTATACTCACCAAAATCATGCTATACAACAATGGTCACCTGATAATCATACTACAACAGTTATTTCAGGAAAAAAAAATTGCATATTTTTGGGGAATTTTATTGTGAAAAATCGTCAATAGCGTTAATATTATGCACTGTAGGATGACCAAAATCATGATACACAACAAGGGTCACCTGATAATAATACTACAACAGTCATTTCCGAAAAAAAAAATATTTTTGCATATTTTTGGGGAATTTTATTGTGAAAAATCGTCAATAGCGTTAATATTATACACTGTAGGATGACCAAAATCATAATACACAACAAGGGTCACCTGATAATAATACTACAACAGTCATTTCAGAAAAAACTTTTTTCATATTTTTGGGGAATTTTATTGTGAAAAATCTGCAATAGCGTTAATATTATACACTGTATACTGACCAAAATCATGCTTCACAACAATGGTCGCCTGATAATCATACTACAACAGTCATTTCATAAAAAAAATAAATCGTTTTGCATATTTTTGGGGCATTTTATTGTGAAAAATCGTCAATAGCGTTAATATTATACACTGTATACTCACCAAAATAATGATACACAACAATGGTCACCTGATAATCATACTACAACAGTTATTTCAGGAAAAGAAAAAATGGAAATATCGTCAATAGCGTTAATATTATACACTCTAGGATGACCAAAATTATGATACACAACAAGGGTCACCTGATAATCATACTACAACAGTCATTTCAGGAAAAAAAAATATTTTTGCATATTTGTGGGCAATTTTATTGTGAAAAATCTGCAATAGCGTTAATATTATACACTGTATACTCACCAAAATCATGCTACACAACAATGGTCACCTGATAATCATACTACAACAGTGCTTTCAGGGGGAAAAAAAGTTTGCATATTTTTGGGGAATTTTATTGTGAAAAATCGTCAATAGCGTTAATATTATGCACTGTAGGATGACCAAAATCATGATACACAACAAGGGTCACCTGATAATAATACTACAACAGTCATTTCAGAACAAACTTTTTGCATATTTTTGGGGCATTTTATTGTGAAAAATCGTCAATAGCGTTAATATTATACACTGTATACTCACCAAAATAATGATACACAACAATGGTCACCTGATAATCATACTACAACAGTTATTTCAGGAAAAGAAAAAATGGAAATATCGTCAATAGCGTTAATATTATACACTCTAGGATGACCAAAATTATGATACACAACAAGGGTCACCTGATAATCATACTACAACAGTGATTTCAGGGGGAAAAAAAGTTTGCATATATTTGGGGAATTTTATTGTGAAAAATCATCAATAGCGTTAATATTATGCACTGTAGGATGACCAAAATCATGATACACAACAAGGGTCAACTGATAATCATACTACAACAGTAATTTCAGAAAAAAAAGCTTTTTGCATATTTTTGTGGAATTTTATTTTGAAAAATCGTCAATAGCGTTAATATTATACACTGTAGGATGACCAAAATTATGATACACAACAATGGTCACCTGATAATCATACTACAACAGTCATTTCAGAAAAAAAACTTTTTGCATGTTTTTGGGGAATTTTATTGTGAAAAATCGTCAATAGCGTTAATATTATACACTGTATACTCACCAAAATCATGCTACACAACAATGGTCACCTGATAATCATACTACAACAGTGCTTTCAGGGGAAAAAAAAGTTTGCATATTTTTGGGGAATTTTATTGTGAAAAATCGTCAATAGCGTTAATATTATACACTGTATACTCACCAAAATCATGCTATACAACAATGGTCACCTGATAATCATACTACAACAGTTATTTCAGGAGAAAAAAAAATTGCATATTTTTGGGGAATTTTATTTTGAAATATCGTCAATAGCGTTAATATTGTACACTGTAGGATGACCAAAATCATGATACACAACAAGGGTCACCTGATAATCATACTACAACAGTCATTTCCGAAAAAAAAAAAATGTTTTGCATATTTTTGGGAAATTGTATTGTGAAAAATCGTCAATAGCGTTAATATTATACACTGTAGGATGACCAAAATTATGATACACAACAATGGTCACCTGATAATCATACTACAACAGTCATTTCAGAAAAAAAACTTTTTGCATGTTTTTGGGGAATTTTATTGTGAAAAATCGTCAATAGCGTTAATATTATACACTGTATACTCACCAAAATCATGCTACACAACAATGGTCACCTGATAATCATACTACAACAGTGATTTCAGGGGGAAAAAAAGTTTGCATATTTTTTGGGAATTTTATTGTGAAAAATCGTCAATAGCGTTAATATTATGCACTGTAGGATGACCAAAATCATGATACACAACAAGGGTCAACTAATAATCATACTACAACAGTCATTTCAGAAAAAAAACTTTTTGCATATTTTTGGGGAATTTTATTGTGAAAAAATCGTCAATAGCGTTAATATTATACACTGTATACTCACCAAAATCATGCTATACAACAATGGTCACCTGATAATCATACTACAACATTTATTTCAGGAAAAAAAAAATTACATATTTTTTGCGAATTTTATTTTGAAATATCGTCAATAGCGTTAATATTATACACTGTATACTCACCAAAATCATGCTACACAACAATGGTCACCTGATAATCATACTACAACAGTGATTTCAGGGGGAAAAAAAATGGAAATATCGTCAATAGCGTTAATATTATACACTGTAGGATGACCAAAATCATGATACACAACAAGGGTCACCTGATAATTATACTACAACAGTCATTTCATTAAAAAATATTTTTTTTTGCATATTTTTGGGGAATATTATTGTGAAAAATCGTCAATAGCGTTAATATTATACACTGTACACTCACCAAAATCATGCTACACAACAATGGTCACCTGATAATCATACTACAACAGTAATTTCAGGGGGGAAAAAAGTTTGCATATTTTTGGGGAATTTTATTGTGAAAAATCGTCAATAGCGTTAATATTATACACTGTAGGATGACCAAAATCACAATACACAACAAGGGTCACCTGATAATAATACTACAACAGTCATTTCAGAAAAAACTTTTTTCATATTTTTGGGGAATTTTATTGTGAAAAATCTGCAATAGCGTTAATATTATACACTGTATACTGACCAAAACTATGCTTCACAACAATGGTCGCCT
Organism: Scomber scombrus; assembly: GCF_963691925.1. Classification (NCBI taxonomy): domain Eukaryota; kingdom Metazoa; phylum Chordata; class Actinopteri; order Scombriformes; family Scombridae; genus Scomber; species Scomber scombrus. Next base: position 30,650,233 of record NC_084970.1, on the reverse strand, counting down.
GATAATCATACTACAACAGTCATTTCATAAAAAAAATAAATCGTTTTGCATATTTTTGGGGCATTTTATTGTGAAAAATCGTCAATAGCGTTAATATTATACACTGTATACTCACCAAAATTATGATACACAACAAGGGTCACCTGATAATCATACTACAACAGTCATTTCAGAAATTTTTTTTTTTGCATATTTTTGGGGAATTTTATTGTGAAAAATCATCAATAGCGTTAATATTATACACTGTAGGATGACCAAAATCATGATACACAACAAGGGTCACCTGATAATTATACTACAACAGTCATTTCATTAAAAAAAAATTTTTTTGCATATTTTTGGGGAATATTATTGTGAAAAATCGTCAATAGCGTTAATATTATACACTGTACACTCACCAAAATCATGCTATACAACAATGGTCACCTGATAATCATACTACAACAGTCATTTCAGAAAAAAAAATCTTTTTGCATATTTTTGGGGAATTTTATTTTGAAAAATCATCAATAGCGTTAATATTATACACTGTAGGATGACCAAAATCATGCTATACAACAATGGTCACCTGATAATCATATTACAACAGTCATTTCCGAAAAAAAAAATATTTTTGCATATTTTTGGGGAATTTTATTGTGAAAAATCGTCAATAGCGTTAATATTATACACTGTATACTCACCAAAATCATGCTATACAACAATGGTCACCTGATAATCATACTACAACAGTTATTTCAGGAAAAAAAAAATTGCATATTTTTGGCAAATTTTATTTTGAAATATCGTCAATATTATACACTGTATACTCACCAAAATCATGCTATACAACAATGGTCACCTGATAATCATACTACAACAGTTATTTCAGGGGGAAAAAAAGTTTGCATATTTTTGGGGAATTTTATTGTGAAAAATCGTCAATAGCGTTAATATTATGCACTGTAGGATGACCAAAATCATGATACACAACAAGGGTCAACTGATAATCATACTACAACAGTCATTTCAGAAAAAAAACTTTTTGCATATTTTTGGGGAATTTTATTGTGAAAAATCGTCAATAGCGTTAATATTATACACTGTATACTCACCAAAATAATGATACACAACAATGGTCACCTGATAATCATACTACAACAGTTATTTCAGGAAAAGAAAAAATGGAAATATCGTCAATAGCGTTAATATTATACACTCTAGGATGACCAAAATTATGATACACAACAAGGGTCACCTGATAATCATACTACAACAGTCATTTCAGAAATTTTTTTTTTTGCATATTTTTGGGGAATTTTATTGTGAAAAATCGTCAATAGCGTTAATATTATGCACTGTAGGATGACCAAAATCATGATACGCAACAAAGGTCAACTGATAATCATACTACAACAGTCATTTCAGAAAAAAAACTTTTTGCATATTTTTGGGGAATTTTATTGTGAAAAATCGCCAATAGCGTTAATATTATACACTGTATACTCATCAAAATCATGCTATACAACAATGGTCACCTGATAATCATATTACAACAGTCATTTCCGAAAAAAAAAATATTTTTGCATATTTTTGGGGAATTTTATTGTGAAAAATCGTCAATAGCGTTAATATTATACACTGTATACTCACCAAAATCATGCTATACAACAATGGTCACCTGATAATCATACTACAACAGTTATTTCAGGAAAAAAAAAATTGCATATTTTTGGCAAATTTTATTTTGAAATATCGTCAATATTATACACTGTATACTCACCAAAATCATGCTATACAACAATGGTCACCTGATAATCATACTACAACAGTTATTTCAGGAAAAAAAAAATTGCATATTTTTGGCAAATTTTATTTTGAAATATCGTCAATAGCGTTAATATTATACACTGTATTTTCACCAAAATCATGCTACACAACAATGGTCACCTGATAATCATACTACAACAGTGATTTCAGGGGGAAAAAAAGTTTGCATATTTTTGGGGAATTTTATTGTGAAAAATCGTCAATAGCGTTAATATTATGCACTGTAGGATGACCAAAATCATGATACACAACAAGGGTCAACTGATAATCATACTACAACAGTCATTTCAGAAAAAAAACTTTTTGCATATTTTTGGGGAATTTTATTGTGAAAAATCGTCAATAGCGTTAATATTATACACTGTATACTCACCAAAATCATGCTATACAACAATGGTCACCTGATAATCATACTACAACAGTTATTTCAGGAAAAAAAAAATTGCATATTTTTGGCGAATTTTATTTTGAACTATCGTCAATAGCGTTAATATTATACAGTGTATACTCACCAAAATCATGCTACACAACAATGGTCACCTGATAATCATACTACAACAGTAATTTCAGGGGGGAAAAAAGTTTGCATATTTTTGGGGTATTTTATTGTGAAAAATCGTCAATAGCGTTAATATTATACACTGTAGGATGACCAAAATCATAATACACAACAAGGGTCACCTGATAATAATACTACAACAGTCATTTCAGAAAAAACTTTTTGCATATTTTTGGGGCATTTTATTGTGAAAAATCTGCAATAGCGTTAATATTATACACTGTATACTCACCAAAATAATGATACACAACAATGGTCACCTGATAATCATACTACAACAGTTATTTCAGGAAAAGAAAAAATGGAAATATCGTCAATAGCGTTAATATTATACACTCTAGGATGACCAAAATTATGATACACAACAAGGGTCACCTGATAATCATACTACAACAGTCATTTCAGAAATTTTTTTTTTTGCATATTTTTGGGGAATTTTATTGTGAAAAATCGTCAATAGCGTTAATATTATACACTGTATACTCACCAAAATCATGATACACAACAAGGGTCACCTGATAATAATACTACAACAGTCATTTCAGAACAAACTTTTTGCATATTTTTGGGGAATTTTATTGTGAAAAATCTGCAATAGCGTTAATATTATACACTGTATACTGACCAAAATCATGCTTCACAACAATGGTCGCCTGATAATCATACTACAACAGTCATTTCATAAAAAAAATAAATCTTTTTGCATATTTTTGGGGCATTTTATTGTGAAAAATCGTCAATAGCGTTAATATTATACACTGTATACTCACCAAAATAATGATACACAACAATGGTCACCTGATAATCATACTACAACAGTTATTTCAGGAAAAGAAAAAATGGAAATATCGTCAATAGCGTTAATATTATACACTCTAGGATGACCAAAATTATGATACACAACAAGGGTCACCTGATAATAATACTACAACAGTGATTTCAGGGGGAAAAAAAGTTTGCATATTTTTGGGGAATTTTATTGTGAAAAATCATCAATAGCGTTAATATTATGCACTGTAGGATGACCAAAATCATGATACACAACAAGGGTCAACTGATAATCATACTACAACAGTAATTTCGGAAAAAAAACTTTTTGCATATTTTTGGGGAATTTTATTGTGAAAAATCGTCAATAGCGTTAATATTATACACTGTAGGATGACCAAAATTATGATACACAACAATGGTCACCTGATAATCATACTACAACAGTCATTTCAGAAAAAAAACTTTTTGCATGTTTTTGGGGAATTTTATTGTGAAAAATCGTCAATAGCGTTAATATTATACACTGTATACTCACCAAAATCATGCTACACAACAATGGTCACCTGATAATCATACTACAACAGTGCTTTCAGGGGAAAAAAAAGTTTGCATATTTTTGGGGAATTTTATTGTGAAAAATCGTCAATAGCGTTAATATTATGCACTGTAGGATGACCAAAATCATGATACACAACAATGGTCACCTGATAATAATACTACAACAGTCATTTCCGAAAAAAAAAATATTTTTGCATATTTTTGGGGAATTTTATTGTGAAAAATCTGCAATAGCGTTAATATTATACACTGTATACTCACCAAAATCATGCTACACAACAATGGTCACCTGATAATCATACTACAACAGTCATTTCAGAAAAAAAAACTTTTTGCATATTTTTGGGGAATTTTATTGTGAAAAATCTGCAATAGCGTTAATATTATACACTGTATACTGACCAAAATCATGCTTCTCAACAATGGTCGCCTGATAATCATACTACAACAGTCATTTCATAAAAAAAAAAAATCTTTTTGCATATTTTTGGGGCATTTTATTGTGAAAAATCGTCAATAGCGATAATATTTTACACTGTATACTCACCAAAATAATGATACACAACAATGGTCACCTGATAATCATACTACAACAGTTATTTCAGGAAAAGAAAAAATGGAAATATCGTCAATAGCGTTAATATTATACACTCTAGGATGACCAAAATTATGATACACAACAAGGGTCACCTGATAATCATACTACAACAGTCATTTCAGAAATTTTTTTTTTTGCATATTTTTGGGGAATTTTATTGTGAAAAATCGTCAATAGCGTTAATATTATGCACTGTAGGATGACCAAAATCATGATACACAACAAGGGTCAACTGATAATCATACTACAACAGTCATTTCAGAAAAAAAACTTTTTGCATATTTTTGGGGAATTTTATTGTGAAAAATCGCCAATAGCGTTAATATTATACACTGTATACTCACCAAAATCATGCTATACAACAATGGTCACCTGATAATCATACTACAACAGTTATTTCAGGAAAAAAAAAATTGCATATTTTTGGCGAATTTTATTTTGAAATATCGTCAATAGCGTTAATATTATACACTGTATACTCACCAAAATCATGCTACACAACAATGGTCACCTGATAATCATACTACAACAGTGCTTACAGGGGAAAAAAAAGTTTGCATATTTTTGGGGAATTGTATTGTGAAAAATCGTCAATAGCGTTAATATTATGCACTGTAGGATGACCAAAATCATGATACACAACAAGGGTCACCTGATAATCATACTACAACATTCTTTTCAGAAAAAAAACATTTTGCATATTTTAGGGGAATTTTATTGTGAAAAATCATCAATAACGTTAATATTATACACTGTATACTCACCAAAATCATGCTACATTTGCACAACTGAAACATCTGTACATATTTTTTCATTATTTGATAGGTGATGGTAATCTAACCATTTATTAAGCTTTTCAAATGACTCTGACTCAGGTGTGAGCTCCTTTTACAGTATTGACAGTAATGTCTGAAACAATAAACTTTTTTTTTTTTCAGAACTGGAGTGATTGAAATATTTGCAACATGGGCATTGGTGTTCTCCTTAGGTCTATTACATTTTCTTATTGGTGGATAACATTTGACTTTGAATATAAAAAAATAGCTTGAGGAAAAATTATTAATATATATTCTAACACATGTCCTATATCGTGTCAAGACTATCTCTCCATTCTACGTGGGGGGAGGGGGGGGGGGGGGGTTTAGACGGCTTGTGTGTACAATATCCACTTACTTTGAGTTTGGGAGAGCTGGTCTACGGGCCCCTCTCTGGATTGCTGCGACTGTCTTTGCTACCCGGGCTGGTGAAAGCGTGGCGGCTTGTGACACCGGTTTGCCGGTCACACAAGAGATGTCTGGTATGATCCGGCGGGGCCGGGACCAGCCCCACAGCCAAGACCACCTCAATTAGGTTCTGCTGCTTCCAGTGATCTACGGGTCCTTTTGGAGGCCAGCCAACATGTGTGCTCGCTCGGAGGGGCAGTGCCGCAGAGATGTGGCTTGTCTACAGCAGCACTTAGAGTCCCTAGGCCTGCACCTCAACAGGAAGAAGAGCAGGCTCCAGCCCTCACAGTCCACGGAGTTCCTAGGCATGTGTTTGGATGCCAGGGCAGGGACTCTTTACTTGACTCCTGTGAGACAGTCCGCCCTCAGGGCTTGCTTGTCCCAGTTCCGGCTTGGGGCCAGGGTGACCTGGCTATGTCTACACCTCTTGGGGTTAATGGCAGCCACAGTGCATGTCATACCCCTGGCTCTTCTGAACATGCGCCCAGTGCAGCGCTGCCTCCTAGACCTTGGATTTTGCCCACAGAGGAATCTGCAGGCCAGCGTATTGGTGATGCGCAGACTGTGTGTGGCTCTCCGTTGGTGGCGGCGGCCGACCAACTTGGCACGTGGCACGGTACTGGGGCTTGTGTTGCGTCGCCAGGTGGTGTCATCAGATGCATCCCTGGTAGGCTGGGGGGCTGTCCACGAAGGCAAGGGCATCAGCGGCCTTTGGCACGGACATAAATGTTTTGGAGCTGCAAGCTATTCATTTGGCTCTTCTGCACTTCCTGCCAGAGCTACAGGACCGCCCTGTGCTGGTGAGAACAGACAGTACAATAGCGGCGGCATATATCAACAGGCAAGGGGGCCTAGGTTCCCCTCGCCTGTGCAGATTGGCTCGGGCAATATGGGAATGGGCTCATCCCCAGTTCAAGTCCCTGAGGGCCACATACGTGCCGGGTCGGGAGAACCTTGCTGTAGATCGGCTCTCCAGGGGGGGACCCCTTCCCGGAGAGTGGCAGCTGCATCCAGAGGTTGTGAGCGGAATAAGGGATCACTACGGCACAGCCGTGGCAGATCTTTTTGCATCCAGGGAGAACACTCATTGTCCCCTCTTTTTCTCCATGGGGAGGGACAATCCTCCCTTAGGGACAGATGCGATGGCACATCAGTGGCCACTGGGCCTCCTGTATGCCTTCCCTCCGTTCCTCCTCCTGCACCAACTCCTACAGAGAGTCCAGCCTCATCCTGGTGGCCCCCAATTGGCCCCAGATGATTTGGTTTCCCGAGATTCCGCCCCTTCTTCAGGGACAACCGTGGGAGCTACCCATTCGCCAGGACCTCCCGTCCCAGGCCAAGGGAACTCTTTTTCATCCTTTTCCCCAGGGCCTCAGGCTTTGGGCATGGCCCCTGAGAGGGCCGAATTTCTAGCCTTGGGATTCCCCCAGTCTGTAGTGGGTACTTTGCAGGGGGCCCGGGCTCCCTCGACCAGGGTTGCTTATTCCTATCGTTGGGGGGTGTTTCAATCATGGTGTGCCTCACGACACGTGGATCCCCTCTCCTGTATGGCCCCTGGTATCCTTCAGTTCCTTCAGGAGCTGTTAGAGGCAGGCAAATCTCCCTCGACGTTGAGGGGGACGGTGGCAGCCATAAAGGCGGCCCATGTTGGGCCTTGTAAACTGGCACAGGGTTGTTGTGATTTTATTGCTCAGTTCTTTAGGGGGGCTTGTAGGGTTGCTCCCTCTCCCAGGAGGCCGGGTGTCCCCCCATGGGATTTGGAGATGGTTTTGTCAGCCTTGCGGCATGGGCCGTTCGAGCCTCTGGAAACGGTTGAGCTGAAATGGCTTTCGCTCAAGACTACATTCTTGTTGGCTATTGTGTCGACAAAAAGGGTGGGTGAGCTATATGCCCTTTCCGTGCATGAAGAGTGCTGCCGCTTCTTGCCTGGGAATGCTGGAGTTTTGCTGCGCCCTAATCCTGCATTCCATCCTAAGGTCTGGTCTGAGTCCCACGCCAACCAATCTCTTGAGCTGCGCCCTTTCCGCCCTCCTCAGGATGGGGTATACAGTGTTTAATATTAACGCTATTGACGATTTTTCACAATAAAATTACCCAAAAATAAACAAAAACAAAATTTTCTGAAATAACTGTTGTGGTATGATTATCAGGTGACCCTTGTTGTGTAGCATGATTTTGGTGAGTATACAGTGTATAATATTAACGCTATTGACGATTTTTCACAATAAAATTCCCCAAAAATATGCAAAAAGATTAATTTTTTTCTGAAATAACTGTTGTAGTTTGATTATCAGGTGACCCTTGTTGTGTGGAGTGAATATAGTGAAGACTACTGTGTATAATATTGAAGCTATTGAAGGGAAATCAATGGAACGACAGCACATGACAGTGATGATATTGAAGTATTATACACAAGCACATTTTGTAAAAATAACTGTTGTAGTGTGATTATCAGGTGACCGTTGGTGTGTGGAGTGAATTTGGTGAGACTACAGTGAATAAAAGTGGAGATATTGAATATTTTTCGCTTTGGTACTGCACTTTGTAGACGGTCCCTAAGCGCTCGCCTCTCCGCCCGCAACGCATAGAGAGCAATATATTTCCTGCAGCCTGGAGGACGACTCGTTTTGGCGAAAATGAGTTTGTAGTCAATAGTCTACCTTACTACGATAGGAAAGAGACATTTTTTATGTTTTAACAATGTTTCGTTTGTGAGCTATTGACAGCTGAAGTTCGAATCTGCCAATCTCTTTCTAACTTTACCCAAGTATTTCAGCGATCCTGCACTATGGCCCACTAAAATGACCGAGTCTGATAGAGTAGGAGTAGGAAGAGCAGAGGAGAGGCAGTGTTGGTTAGACTTAAACTACATGTAGTTGAACTACATAGCTTAACTACATTTGCTGTAACTTGCTGGTAGTTAAACTACATTCATATGTTGTGCTGCGTCAAGTATTTCAACTACTTTTTGGGTCATTTTTTGTAGTTTAACTACTCAATTTACAAACTACAATTTTGGTCAATAACATGAAATATTTTTGTTGGCATGGACGCCTTTATTTAGCAGCGTATATGGCATGTGCTCTAACCACTTGACCACCTGCACATGAAATATTTTTTATAAAAAAAAGACCTATATAATATAAATGTTATTTTAAATAAAAAAAATAAAAAAAGGCATGAATCATGTCATGACATGCCAACATTGTTGTTCAAGACACACCGATCTAGAATATGTCTGCCTCTTTGGGTCTTTTATTACATTTTTTGTAGACTGATTTACATTTCTGATTTACATGTGGGTATTGGGGTAGGATTTTCATTTTCTCTTTATATTACCCAACATGTCTATGGTGAACCTACAGTATGTTGACCAAAATGTCAGCTTTTTTTCTTTAAAAAAATGAAAACTGAGTTGAGAGGCATATTTCTGCTGGCATGTGAATTTTTTGTAGGCTATTATATTTAGTTTCATATAGACCACATGTTGATTTATTTAACGCTGAGTTAAATGAGTATAATGAGTATAAGTAGTTGCTAAAGCTACTTTTTTTAGCTGTAGTTTTACAAACTACATTTCTCCAGGGGTAGTTTGTTCAAACTACTGTCAGGCTGAACTACATGTAGTTTTACAAGGTATGCTTGCAAAGTAGCTTCCCCAACACTGAGGAGAGGAGAGGAAGAGCAGAGGAGAGAAGAGGAGAGGAAGAGCAAGGGAAAATGAGAAATCCGGGTGCGTTGGGGCCCATCTAAGATTATCTCTTCCCGGGCCCAGGCAAGACTGTCAGCTGGCCTGCCTGTTGCTACTGGAGATAATGGCGCAAGTATAGGATTTATTAATTTGTGTTATTTAATTTCTAGTGTTTTGAAATTGTCAGCATCAGGAACAGCTGTTCATTATTTTATGTAGAGTGGTGCTATATATATAGTCTACCATGATATTTTAATTGTTATTTTAATGATGCATTGACTACCGCTCATCTAAAACAATTCACATTGATGATTCGTAGATGAGTTGATGAATGTAGATTCTCGAGCACAAACCAACTATTTATTCATCATGTTAAGGTGTGCTCTATGGGGATATGAGGTTTTGGTCTTATCACCCAGCCCTAATGTCACATGGTTATTACTAAATTGACTAAAGGGGACTACTACTGAATGATCCCATATTGTTCCATGCTTTTCTGCATCACTTGCATCATATTGTGGGTTCACAATTTTAATCCAACACAGGAAAATTGGACAATAATTAGGGATTTGCATGAGCCCATTTTATCATGGTCAGTTAACCGGTGGGTATGACCAACAACTAATCGAATACTCGCTGCAAGCCGACATTCACAAGGGCTAAATAGATAATGCGTCAAAGAAAACATTTCAATATTCATAACAAACAACAAGCTTTAACTGCTTTAAATAAATATGTATTTATTTAAATGATTATCAGCCTTCATTTCTTTAGAGAAACATATTAATTAAAATTAAAATCTTTTACATGCTTACAGACCCCTAAAAATATAACCGCGTGGATTTTTCTTTTCTATCCATCATAAATTGCTAACATGATTGTAAAGGATGAGAGATGTAACGTTAGTTTTCTCACTGTGACTTTTGACACACTTTCGAGGAGCTGTTACAAATGTTGACATATTAGTTCATTTTAATGAAAAAAAAAAGACCACAGCACAAAGGTCGACGTTAGACCCCGTGAACGATTATTTGATTATTCGGTTTTAATGACACATCCTTAACACTAACAATGATATCTACCAGAGAGTTGATTATGCAGTGGAAAATACATTTAATGGCTATTGCTAAAAAAACACCAGTCATGAATATTAATTGGTTTAACTGGTTTTGATATAATGACTTTTTGGTATTAACTTGATCAAACTGAGGCTGTTTTAGTGCTAAACTTCTTTTGAGAAAGCAAAAATGTGTGTAATGAAGCCTAAAGACAAAACATCCATTCACGTCGACATCATTTACTTTACTGTTAATCATTTAAAATGAACTTCTACATCAGACAGTGTGTTGGTGTTGCATTAATGATAGACGTCATTGTAGACACACAAACTCATTAAAATCATGCACATAAACTGACAAAACTAATCCTCAATTCACCAGGTACCATTTTTACACTACAGTACTTCCAAGGTATTATTAATCAATTCAGCCTGCCATTAATATTTTATGCAGCATGACAATTTTTAAGACGGGATCATTGTCAGTACCAGTGTGCATTGCCGTCCCCTAAGGGCTGCACATCTTGTTGAGCCCAATAAAAGAATATATTCTGTGTTTTTAACAATCATTTCAGTGGAAAACAACAACCACCTAAGGTTTTTAGAGCTGAATCTCAAATTAACTTCGACCAGTCTGTTTCCCAAAGCAGCTTACTAATAACAACTAGAGATGCACATCATTAATTCATGAGTGGTGGGGGTGGCAGTTGAGATGTGTTGATGCCTCAGAGGAGGGTAATTAAACAGATAGAGCTGTTTCCATGCAGTAAAGGATGCTTTTCACTGCAGTGCCACGGAGGCGAGATGTGTCTGTTGATGCTCATGAGAGCCCTGAAACTCACATGTATGTTGATTCAATCTATTCGTGCTTCAAAGAGCAGACGAGATGAGGGGGGGGGGGGGGGTCAAACATTTTTTCCTTTTGGGTGTTTTGACAGAAAACCTGCTCTCATGTTCTCTCCTTGAGGATGCTCTGCTTGCTCAAAAACCAAAGAGCATATTTAGCCTACTGTTCATTTACTGATATGTGTGTTTATATCTTATTATATTATTTATAAGCGTATCGCATAAGGTGTAACATATTTACTCAGCTGCTGCACCTAAAAGTAGAAGTAAATATTGAGTGACAGTATGCGTATTTGTAGTTTTTTGCATATTTTATACATACATTCAAAACAGGAGATGTGTGATATATCATCTATGTTATCTTAATTGTTGTTTTAACGATGTGCGAACTTAAGTTATCGAGTATATCCCTCTAAAACAGCCTTGAGCATCCATCCATTACTACCACTTGTCTAAAACAGCTGATCTACAGGCCACCGGTGCGATGTAACACAAAGGTTTTGTAGATCAATTGTTGATCAGTTGTGGGCTTTGAGTTGACTGTATTTCTATTCTTTTTGCATATTTTATACATATATTATATGTTTATATATTATATTTCACAATAGGGAATATGCAATATAGTTTGGACACACTTTCTCATTGATGTGAATCAGAAAGTGTGTCCAAACTTTTGACTGGTACTGTACATATCACCAACAATTAACTGTTAATTGTTTTAATGATGTGTGAGCTGACAGTATCAAGTATATGTCCCTCAAAATAAGCCTTAAGCATCTATGCATTCACTGCCACTCATCTAAAACAGCTGATCTACAGGCCATTGGTCACGCAACGCTCTGATGTCTTGTACCTCAATGGTTGATCAGTTGTGGGCTTTACTGCACATGCACATTATTCAACATCCGCAGGTTAGCAAGCTAGCGTAACATAGCTGAACTAAGTTAGAAAGAGTCAATGTAATAAGTTTAGTTGTCATGAACTCTCCACTGCTGTCTGTCTCTCCTCTGCTGCGCTACACACACGGAGGACGCAGCCCCGCCTGCACCGAGAGAGAGCAAAGAGGATGACAGAAGCAGCGAGACGGCGACTATAAATGACAGCAAAACGCAGTAGAGACAGTTTTTTTTATCTACGTTATTTACCAAATTTATGTGCATTTGTTTAATGTCAGCTCACTGTGACAGTCTTTGCTGCATTTTGCTGTCATTTATGGTTGTCTCCTACTCTCTTTCCCCCCTCGGGCGGGGCTGAGCCCCCGTGTGTGAGCTACAGGAGAGACAGTGAAGCAGGTGAAGTAATCGAGCTGCAGCAACTACGCTCGTTATGTTACTGTAAGAGCATCATAAGCCTCGGGGATAAAAAGCCAAGGAGAGTAATGTAATTAAACTCACGCAAAGGACGGACAGTCAATGCATGGGGGACGGGTGGGAACTGATCAACTATTTATGCGTTGTATTTAGATGTGCTATATCTTAATCTTTCATTTGCGTTGTATGTTCTTTTATTAATTTGGATGCAAATCATTATTTTATGCTGCACTCTCATATCTTATGCTCTATTTTAGTCTAGCTTTTTCATTTCTTTCTCTCTATTTTTCTTTGTTTTATTTTTATTATAATTGTTTTTTTGTTGGTTTTCTTACTGTTAAATCATCTGATATTTTGTTTTTATGTAAAGCACATTGAGTTGCCCCTGTGTAGGAAATGCACTATATAAATAAAGCTGCTTTGCCTATATTGGGATAGATAGATAGATAGATAGATAGATAGATAGATAGATAGATAGATAGATAGATAGATAGATAGATAGATAGATAGATAGATAGATAGATAGATAGATAGATAGATAGATAGATAGATATACTTTATTCATCCCCATAGGAGAAATTCATGCATCCAATAGCTCATACATATACACAAATAAACACATAAACACAAAAATATATACAAAAAGCCTAAAAGTCATCCTCCACCCCCACATGAGCCTGGTACGCAAACTGCAGAGGGTCAAGTGCATGTTCAACATGAGGTCTCAGGAGACGGAGAAGCAGCCTCTAGGGTCTTCATGATGTATGACCTGAGGGCCACCGGTCTGTGGTCATTCATCTCAGCCAAATATGAGATATAGGTCTCATCACCGAGCCCTACTTCATTTTTTTAGAGAAAAAAAAACATGCAATGCATTTGTAGCTCTGAGATCAGCTAAAACATTCAATCACCTATGAATGAATTATTACCTCAACCATTCATATACATTTAAACTTAATTTGGTATCTCCCAGTAGGTTCTTTAGTAAATTGTCATTGATCCCCATTCATTCCTCAGCAACTACTCTACTTTTGTGTAGAGTGTTGTAAAGTGTTTCCCAGTTTTTGAGAAGATGAAAGTTAATATTTAAACTTGGTGAAAGGCTGTTAAGAGGAAATAAGTGTGTAAAAGGGAGTTAATGAGACAGTTTTCTTCATAAGATCATACTGAATATTCAAATTAATCATTTGCTCTCACAGATATGTAAAAACATAGACCAACTAAATATACACAGTTTTAAACATACTCAATCCACATAATATTCTATATACTCAACATCTAGTAGATTGGAAATAATTTCTTTACTGGCCTTCTGGAAAAAAAGCACATTCATATATTACATCTGCAGGATTTAATGGTTGTTGCTCAATACCAATGACTAAACGATTCCTTTGCCAGAATCTGGACTCTTGGCTTCCAAAACTCGCTCACTGGCCTGAAATCTGCTTTGGAACAAAAAACAATTAGTTGCAACACTCCTAATCTTCCTCTCTCCATTTCAGCTGCTCAGCAAACGAGGACAGCGAACAACCGGTCTCAAACATTTCAGAAACAAAAAAAACCTTAAAATGGAAACAATAGATAATCATTTTTTTGTTGAGATTATATGATGATAGACTTGACGTTTTATGTTCGGCGTCTGCTCAAATTTGCTTTCTATGACATGATTTATTGTGAGAATGTGACTTTATTGTTCGAGCCAAATAAAAAGCCACTGTAGTAGCAGAATGCGGGAGAAGTGGGAAGGGGCTGTGCCAGGCATTTGTGTTTGACAATAAGTTCTGTCAGTAGTATAGTGCAGCAATTCCTTCTGCTCACTTGCAGAGATTGATTTATATTGACATAAAGAAAGGTGACCTCATATATAAAATGCAGCGCAGTACAAAATCCCTACGAGCTTAAAATATTCAGTTTCTGTTAGACTGTGTCAGAGAGATGTAAACTCAAATCTATTGTTTCTTTTTTTCATTTTAATTGGACTGCTTTACTTAACAGTACATGAACAATAGTGCATTGTACAGTGATGAACAGTATGAAATATGAAACAGTCTCTCACTGCGGGCTTGAAATGTGATTTGAGATGTTTGGTTTTTTGCTCATGTGTAGAGAATGAAAGCTGTGTTTAACTTGGATTCAATATGGTTATTTTATTTTTTAAAGTGGAAAAAATGACCAAAGTAATAATTTAATTAATTCCTGCAAGCATAATTAATTTTTGTAAAAAGTGAATTATTGCTTCATAAAAAAATGTCTTTCAAACAGCCAAACTGTATTTTTTCTACCCAACTCCTGATTGCAAGAGAATAATGGACAATCAGGATGAACTATGAATTATGTCCAATTATATTTTTCAAACATTGTTTGTTTTGTTTTAGTCACTGTGATTAAAATAAAGGTGGTTATGTTTAATTAAACTACTAGTTGAAACTGAACACTTGGTTAATGTAGGTGAGAGATTATGGCTGTGGTTAATTAACACTTACTTACTGCTCAGAGTCAAATTTGACCCATTTTTTAAAACAAGAGTTGTAAAAACACCATATACACATACATATTCGTATATATGTTCTATAAAATGTTCTCCTGGACCGTACAGTTGTGATCGTGAATGTATTTTATCTATAAATAGAATACACTCTTGTTTGCTCTCTTACAGCTTCATTAAGGATTAATCTAACATTTATTGATGACTGATGGGGAATTTATGAATGTGAACTGGTGTAGAGACTAATTATGAGTCAGAAAAATGAACAGTATGAGAGCGTTCAAAAGTAAAACCTTAATTGCAGGTCGGTGATCTCCTGCATAGAAGTCACACATATTGATCACTCATCCACTACCACTGACCTCAAAACACTTTCCACCTTGCTACACAAAGAAAACAATTCCTTCTGCATTAGAGCTAAAAGTTGACAAACAATCTGAGGTACAGATTTGTCTACTATAGATGTAATTACTTGGAAATTACTGAGCTAATGACATTTAATTCCCGCCTGATTGTATAATTAGCTTATCTTACAGAAGAAAATGGTAGAAGAAAAAGGGGCCTTTATAGTATAAAACACAGGAAGCAGTGGCTTAAAACTAGGTGGAAAAGGCTCACCCCTTTTTGGAAACCTTAAATAATTTAAAGGGGACTTACCAAGCACATTTCAAGGTCTATATTTTTATTCTTGGGCTCTACTGTAATATCTTTGCATGATTGTAGACTTCCAAAAAATCCTTATTTATCTAATACTGGCTCTTTATGCAGCCCTTTAGTTCAGCTTCTGTCTGAAATTGGCCGTTTTAGGTCCTGTCTCTTTAGTTTGCACTTCAGGCCAGGCGATTTGTGTCTTTAACTGGTGCTTGTCTTGAGTCAATGACATTAAAAAGCAGCCCCCTCTTTAATGCTGTTTACTTGCAAGTGCATTTCACTGTGACTAGTGGTCAAAGGATTGGTTGTAAAATGACAGATGAGAAATTGATTAATTTGGTCTGATAACATTTGGAAAGCCTAGAGGAGCAGTACAACTGAATCATTTTCAAGTTTGTGGAGGCCTACACTCGATGTTAGCCGGCTCATCTCTGAATGATGACAAAGCCGTCTGACATCACCGTAACCTGCTGGGAAGTGGGTCAGGCGTGCTTTGACCTGACTTGGGAGATGGTCGATATTAGGTGCAACTCAGCATGTTTATACTAGTAATGGAAATGTGAATCAGCATGGCTTGGTTTGACGTAGCCAGAAGTGTCAGTGGAAAAAGGTTGTAGTATTTCACTTATTTTCTCATTCTTTACTCAAAATAGAAACTTCTCAAATACATCTGTACATGTTTGTGCCCGAATCTGATCTGAAATACTCAAGTGGACAATGTGAACAACCTTAGCAATGACCCCATAAACAAAGTTAGAAGCTAGACATAACGTTGCAAATAAATTGTTCAGAGCAGTCTGAAGTCCTGGCTTTTGTTGTTTACCTCAAGTTTTGGACATTTTACCATCTTTAATGTAGACATCCGACGACATAACAGGTATAGAAATAACAAAAATCACAAAAAGCATGATATGTCCCCTCTGTGTTCAGAGCTGTACAGGAACCCCAGAAAACGTACGGTATTATAATATTTTAATAAAGGATCATTTGGAAGCATAAAGCAATATCTGCTGAGGTTAACAACAGTGTCTTTGGTGATTACACTCCGTCATTGTGAAGTATCTTCATTAAAGTAGAAATATGTCACACTAACAGCAAGCGGATACTGCAGTCCAAATTCAAAATATTGGAGAGTGTTATCTCCTTCCCTTCGTCCCCTCCTCCCCAGACTCAAAGCTCATGTGGGTTTTTAGGTCAGGTGAATCTCGGTTGATCCAATTTGTTTGCTTCGCTGCAGTGCTCTTTGTTTGCATGCCAATGTTTCATATGTGCCAACCTGAGGTGTTGAAATGGGCGTCAAACTGATCTCTCACAGAAATTCGTGAAATGACCACGACCTCTTAACACTGCATTACATGGCGGTGGGACATAATGTGTTAAAATTACGTGCCAGCACCACGATCAGGTCGAATTGGGTCTAATCACGCGGGCCAAAAAAAACCCCAGATGCTCTGCACCAGGATGGAAAATTCAAAGTAGAACATACAGGCTGTAATAATATAATTAGAGAAGCCACTGTGTCAACTTAACATGTTTCATTAATCTCTGTTAACATACCATGGTCATTTTATGAGTTAATACATTTTGTAAGACATATGAAGATAGGAGATAGGACAGGATCTCTCTGTAGTTTAAACACTGGTGGTGATGAAGTAAAACCAGCAGGCAGATGATGGAAACTTACCTAAATGTCCTTGGACATCCTGGCGGTTGATGTTGGTTGTGGGCTGCGGTGGTTGACAGCACCGCAATGTCATTATATTGAAAGAACAACATTCGGGGACTGATTGGCTTGAGAAACAAAGGAAGACAGATCATTGGCGACATACGGTGACATCTGAATTGTGAGTGCGGGTACTTTGACAGCACGGGAAAGCAGAAGTGACAGATAAGATTAGAACGGGAAAGAAAGCAGGAATTCACCCATAAGGGGGGTAAAAAAAAAAAAGGCAGAATGTGAAAGAAAAGATCTACCTCACTGAACTTCCCTCCAGAGCTTCATTTATTGTGTCAGAGCGGCGGCTGAGCTGTTTTTCAGTGGCTTTTCCATTTAATTCCAACCAATTTGTACCTCTCCTGATATTAACAATGACTTCCTGTCACCTGTCTAAATGTGCCGTAAATATTGAGCTGATATAACAATTCTGCAGCTCCTCACCTGCCGCAGTTAGAGGAGGCTCCTGAACTTATAGGAAAGGTTACCGACATGAAGTGTGTTTTGAAAGGGTGTTGGCTGATCCTGTTGGAGACAGTTTCTCAGGTTATGTTGCAGTGGTGTGCACAAGGGGGGGGGGCAGGGGGTCGCCCTCTTCAGTGGCGAGAACGTGCTGTATGTGCCCTGTTTTTTCTTTTCGCCCCTGCCCTTCAAAAAGTCTGTGCACGCCACTGTTATGTTGTAGGGCAGGGGCATCAAACTCATCTTAGTTCAAGGGCCAGTTAGGGCTGGGCAATATGTCGATATTATATAAATATAATGATATGAGATTAGATATCGTCTTAGAATTTGGATATCGTACTATCATGATACATTAGAAGTGTTGTCTTTTCCTGGTTTTAAAGGCTACATTTCAGTAAAATTATGTAATTTTCTGAACTTATCACTGTTATAGCTTTTTTGTTGTTTGTTTTTACCCACTTTTCCATTATATCCAAATTACTGATGATTATTTATCAAAAATCTCATTGTGTAAATATTTTGTGAAAGCACCAATAGTCATCCCTGCAGTATTGTTGCGATATCAATATAAAGGTATTTGGTCAAAAATATTGTGATATTTGATTTTATCTATATCGCCTAGTCCTAGGGGCCACATACAGCCCAATTTGATCTTAAGATGGCCGGACCTATAAAATAATTGCATTATAACCTATAAATAATGATATTGTAACTTTACTGTAATAATCTATTTAAGAAACATATGAACAGCCTGAGATGTCTGAAAAATTAGTGCAATTTCAACAGTATTATGTCTCAGATGATTTTTCACAGAGTCTGCTGATTGATGTTCAATATCTGAATGGCACAATATGTAGTCATAGTTTTGTCAGATAATTGTATTCTGGTCAGGGTGCGAAAAAATGTCTGAAGCAATTACTTTTCTGCCATTTTCATACCTTGCAAACTTATCCAGTGGGCCAGATTGGGGCTGTATGTTTGATAGCCCTGTTATAGAGAATCAGTGGTCATGTGGGTCAACAGTATGGTGGCATTACAGTGAAAAACTATTTGTAAACTGAATTTATGAAGATAAATTGTCAGTGATTCATTTGAAGCTTAAGTGTCGCTGTTAAATCGAGCCGGATGATAATCTACTGGGTCAAACTGCTGCTGCAGAACATATTGAGAGCCGGCGCCTCTCTGTGCAGATTGATTCTTGCAGAGGCAACCTAAAAAAATGCATCACCATTGAAGCCGGGTGAAAGAGGAAGGGGGAGGTGGTGGTGGTGGGGGATGGGGGGGAGTGTAGCGGTGCACTGATGAATTAGATGTGCCACAAAGCATTACTTTTCTCTGATGTGTTTCAAAGCAATAGGCTCGGAGACGCTTTGTCATCGCTGTCGCTGCACCAAAGAGAAACTCGTAGAAAAATATTTCCCTCAGCACTACTCCCGATTTTAATGGAGAAAACACTGAAGTGAGGTCCTGCGATGCACTCGATTGTTAACACCCCCACTCAGCAAAATTATGAACATGAGTGGAAAATTTACTTCCACTGCATTTATTTCACCTTAGGTTTTAAGATGAGGTCATCAAAGATGCTAAATAGAAATGAGAAAGAAAGGGAACTGTCCTTGACTAATTTTGACTCTCAAAAAAACATTTCCAAGCGTGATTTAAGGTTCGTATCCTTGAAACTTGGAGCCGTATGTATCTTCGAAAGCCTCTCAGGATGAGTGACTTGTGATTTGTAACTTTCTTTGCCCTTGGATGCTTTTAGGTGTAAAAGAAGCAACAATTCACCCCTGAATGACAAAATAGCTTCCTGTCAGTGTCTTCCAACAAAACAAGGTTGTTAGAAAAAAAAAAGAATAGGAAAAAAAAAACATATGGGTGAAGGAAACCAAAACTTCTCGGTCAATGAAAGATCATAGTGAAAGAGAGATCAGTGCTGCTGTGAGAAAAAGAACCATGGCCTCTGGTGTCAAATATTTTGTACGTCCTACCGTTACATCCAATTATCCATCCTGACTTTCTCCTTCAGAGACTTTGTGGTGAACATCCGACCCCGGCATTGTGATTTTTTCTGGTGAGCACACAACAGAGATAAAAAAGCAGGTGAAAAACACATTTGGTGTTAGTGTCCTAGTGTTTGTAGCGGTGTAGTTGCGTTTCTTTAACCTTGTCCCCTGTTTTTTTTTTTTGTCCAAACTAGGGAGACTAGGCGTCCTGAATTACAAGCAGTTGTCCCTGATCTTGTCCCGTTTATCCTGAAAATGAACCGTTAAGTTAAGAATAATAGATCATATGAACCAGCTAAAATCAGAGCTGTCTGTATGCTGTGAGACTCGACTTGACTTGAGTCTTATAGGCAAAAATACTGAGGAAACTTGACTTAGTGACACAGTAATATTAAAAAATGCTGCACTGAATGTGGTGTGTCTTTTGGAGCGTTGCCAAATTGTCATAAATAATTAAAAACATCTCAGATAGATATACGTGCAACAAGCTGCTGCTGTCACCAAAAGAAAATTCAAATAAATTCAAGCCTTTTTGTAACCACTGGTTACCAAAACCCTAAAATTGGATATAGATAAAAAATTCTTACTTCTGGATGTTACATTTTATTAATTTATCATGAATTAGCCTTGTAGTTAATAGTGGTTTTCTTACTCTGAAATCACTTATGTATAGGCAATTATTCCTGCTTTAAGTTATAAAAAAATGTCCTGCTCATTTTTGTAAAATATTTAAGAGTAGTCTGTTATTGTTTTTGCACTGATTAGGCACTAATCATATATAATGGCTTCCACCACAGGAGGAATTAGTGATGGAAAATATCTAAATAACACAGTTTCATAACAATCTTAGCTGCTGAAAAGGTGTTTTAAATGACGGTAACATACCTGCCAACCTGTGTGTAACGGTTCATGTGTTCATCCTCATCTGTTTGCACTAACTCATCCTCATAATATTAATAACAAATAATCAGTCTGACATTACTCTAAATTATTCTACGCATTTTAATTCTGACATTTAAAATGAGGCCACCTGTTTGAGTCATTGGTTCAAGTTGTTACAACATGAAAATGCGAGTGACTGCCCCAACATTTAACTGAACACGGCATACACATTGTGAGTCAAGTGAACTCAGAAATACTAGATTAATTTCCACTGAGGTATTATTGAGCTTATTGAGGTGAACATTACACAAAGATTTACACAATGACATCCAACACAGTCATTGTGTTTCGTTTTCCACAGTTGACTTCATGAACAATAATAATACATTTTAGCATTGAGTTTTGACTTTCACGTGTTTTATTATTGTTTGACACTGAATGTAATTTGCTGGAGGCCACTCTCCCTCCACTCCAAACAGTCCATACTTGTACCTCAGCTCCAGCCGGACCTGATAAATTGACTCAACTGACATCACTTTAGGCGGTTAATCAGAATTTGCACAGCTCCCTACAGAGCCCAAAAAGTCTTTATACAACTTTAAGTCCCCGTTAACAGACTTTGATGTGTAAAATCAGTGGATTTCCTCTTTAACAGACTGACCTGAAAGTGGTATTGATCTCCTCATCTAACTCAACAAGGGCCGAAATAAGTGTTGAACTTTTCCTCAGGGGGGGGGTGTGGTCAAACTGTACAGATTGCATTTACACCTGACTGAGATCCAATCACAATGTGACCCCCTTCAGATACAGCCTGAGTGATTCAATGGTTTTCCGATTGCAACCTACAACCTACTTTGTGTTTTTTTCTTTTCCAGAAATGATATCCAGATACAGAGAAACGTTCACTCTAACTGTACATTAGCCCGTAAATGGGGTCACAATGTCAGAATGACCAACAAAGACACCACTGTCTTTTAATTATAACAAGTAACTGTGCTGCAAAAAGAGTAGTCGGCCTTTCCCCCCTTTGTGGCTCTCCGTTACAGCGCTGTCTAATCATTCCTCCATCCAGTCTTGAAAGTTTTTTAATGGAGTTAACCGCAGAGCTGTGAAGTGAGTGCTATAGGTAAGATACACTCCCACAGCCCAGTGTAATTCCTCATGGTGGAGGTGTGATGGGAGATGGTGCAGGGAGCACGGCAAAGCTTGATTAGGTGGCATTAATAGGCTTTTAATTTAAGTCTGAGGCTTATTAGGTGTCAAACATGAAAGGGCTGAATGGATTTTGGAGATGAGTTGAGTTAACCTGCTATCAGGCGTGCGTGACACCTGCTTTCGTTGCTATTCCCAGCTACTGAGGGTGCTGCAGATTATATGAGAATGTGCACTCTGATATAAAAGAAAGGAGAAAAAAAGAGAAACACAAAGCTGAGACTTGCACAGAAGTGAATCTCTTGTTGATCCCAGAGTAAGAGTGAATGGGAGCCGTTGCTGCATGACACACATAATCTCAGATCTTTGAAGTTCTTGTTATCCCTAAAAGTTCAAAGTTGTTGGTCAGTTTTTGGCTGTTCACACGCTGCGACTGTATTTTTTTCCAGCTCATGTCTGAAACCACAAAGAGACACTTTGAACTCAATCTGACGCCCGGCGCGATGCAAATTTAAAGCGCGTTGTACGAGACGATGTCACGATGATTTGACAGCGAATGTAGAAAATAAAAGACGGATGAGAAAGAGCATGTTTGATGACAGACGTTGAGGAGTAAAAAAATGTTTGTGAGAGAGAAAGAGAGAGAGATGGTGAGACAGGCACAGACATGAGCTATATGAAACAGAATAAGTTATAAGCAGGTTCTGTTTGCCTGCATTACTCCCCACAAAAATACAGCTGTACAGTGTTTGTCTGCACAGACGTGTTAATAAATTCAAACTGAAGTCATCAGAGACTATTAGTAATGACATTAGTGCGATGTAATGAAGGCTAATTTACATCTTATGGGTAAATAATGACATAACTGTACAATGTGAGAGCCTAACAACTGTATGTCACTGTCAAATATGAGAAAAGTTAATCAGTGCGTGAAGTCTGGATTTTAATGTTTGTATACTATCGTGGATGTGTTTATATGTATGTATCTCTGCTATGATTATGTTTAGGAATATTCTGGTAATCTGCTTTGTATAGAAGTATCATATCCTGGATAAACATTTGTCCTGGTTTTAGGGAAGTAAAAGGATAGTGTGGTATGTGAACACCAGTGTCCTATGCCAAAGTTCAGAGCCAATGCAGGAAATAATTTGTCCTTTTATGTAGCATGGCAGAAAGAAAACGATGAGTTCACACATACAGAAACAGTCTCTGGCCTCTCATGAATCTGTAGTTCTGGGTGTTTTTATTGCTTTGAATACATAATTTACATGATCTGCTCCAACTTGACTGCTATGATCATGTTTTGGAATATTCAGGTAATCTGCTATGCATGCAAGTATCATATCCTGGGTTCAGAAACCTGGTTTTAGGGAAGTAAAAGGATATTGTGGCATGTCAACACAAGTGTCCTTTGCCAAAGTTCAGAGCCAATGCAACCCTGCCAATTCACGTGTACAGAATTCAATTTTACTGTATTGTGTGATTACTGCAAACATTAGTTGTAGTATTAATAATTAATTTCGGTCCATATTACATATTTTCCAAAAAGAATGCACATAGAAATAAATAAATAAAAATATTCAGAACCAATTCAGGAGGTTGTTTGGCTTTTATGTAGCGTGGCAGAAAGTAACGTTGAGTTCAAACATACGGAAACAGTCTCTGGCCTCTCATCAATCTGTAGTTTTGTGCGTGTATTGCGTACAAACCAACAATGTCAGTTTATACTTGGTTCAACTTTTGCTGCAACGCTACATGTAACAAGATGCTGCGTTGGCCAATCATCACATTCGTGTAAGCACACATTCATGGGTCAGTGACAAATAAGGGTTGGCAAGATGAGCAATTCAAAAGTCGCAGCATCAGGTTTACAGGTGTACATTTTGTATTTTTGTTGGTTTTATGTCATTTGAAATGGTGTAAGAAAAAGTCGAATGGTGCAACCACAAAAGAATGATAGATATTAAATATGTTATCCACCTACAGTGTATTTAAGTTTATACCTACACAAATAATTACTACTACTTTTTTGTACTTACAAACAATTTACGATACAAAAAATTGAAATGGTTCCTGATTTACACGATCCCCCAGATTAAATGTAATTCCATTATTGTAATTGTATTCCATTTACCTTTATTTAATATAAAAAGTTATGATCTAAGATCATGCCAAACTAGTTGATATGGTATTTTATTGAGAATTTACTTTAATTAGTTGGTACAAAGTTTTTATGGTTACACCACTTGGACACCACAAAAAAGAGATACGTTATTCATTTGTTCATTTTCAAATTTTAACCCCTTTTAAATTTGACTAAACCACAAAAAAGGTAATTAATCCTCATGCTCGATTACTTTGTAATGTGAGCAATCATCACCACAAAAGATGAAATAATCGCTGCTGCAGTAAGTTGTAAAATCCTGTCTGGGTATTACAAACCACTGTGAGGTGATTTGACATCTGATAAGTCTTTAAAATGTTATTTTTGTGGTTTTCTGTTATTTATATATTGTTATAATATTGGATATATATATTAAACATGGTCAAAGTTGTGTCACTGGTACCTTAAACAACACACAGGTTTGGACTTGAATCCCTTTACTAAGGCAAATGACTTAGTTTCTTAGTCATTACATTATCTTAACCATCATTTAGTTACCATTACCTTCATTTTGTCCCTTTTCCATAGTTGTCACACGCAAATAAAGTAATATATTGGCATTGGATGTAAAATGTGTTACTGTAACTGAGCTCCATACAGCGTGTTGCACAATCGTCAAGTATTGATATTCTGACAACAGACAGATCGACAAATTAACCCTATCTATCAATGTTCAACATGAACTGAATGACAAATGTATTATCGCCCTCTCCTGTTAATGATGACTGAGACCAGACTGAGAATCTGAATCTAGAAGAGAGTCCCCTGCTGAAGAGACACTGTTGAGGGAACTCACTGACAGATTTTATTGCATGTGGAGGAATCAAAGACAAGCTTGAATAATATTAGAGTCATGTATGTGATATGAATAACCAGGATTCTCTATGTTCCCTGTGTACATCCTGTAAGGAATATGATCAAAACCAGAATAAGACTCCTGGAGTGGGTTACTAGAATGCATGTGAATGTATTTTTAGTCCATCTAAACTCGGCATTTTCCATCTTTTATATGCACCTTTATTTCCATTCTCATATGCTATATAGGTAGTGTAATGCTGAAAGGATTAATTGACTGAAAATTTATAGTTTTAGTAATTTATCAACAAAAAAACAACAATTTATGTGTTTGATATCATTATAATTGAAATATAAATTACATACAGTATCATTGGGTTGTGGATCTCAGTTAGATGTGCAATTCATGTCCATTTTCTCAGTTTTTCTTTTATAGATTTAAGAACTAATCAAAAATATAAATAGTGATTCACAGCAGCCCTGCAGTGTATTAATCCCATCCTCAGTGCATCTATAGAGCTACTTCAATTTCCTCAATTATTGCTGTTTGTTTGTGACTTCGTAATCATGTGTAGGATTAGCATTATAGAGTGCACAGCAGGAATCTTGATTTTAATCAGAAACACTGATTGCATTATCATCTAACCGAACACAAACATAATGAAAAATCTTCTGACATGTTTTATGATTACTTTCTACTTCTGCTTTTTTTGTTATCAGCTCTTAAAACCGCTGTTGTGTCTCGGCGCTGAACTGCAGAGCAAATTGCAGAGACACTTGGTCACAGAGGCTCTGTGACCTTCCAGGCTTTGATGAAAGCACCTTTGCAGGCGCATCAGCCCTCAATTGATTGGACAGTAAAATGTGTGGAGGGGGAAGACATGAATGTATTGATTGCCTCTGCACACTACAACAATAAATTGGCTGTATATTCCCAGCAGGCTTGAACACACACAGTGTGGTTTGAAGTATGTTTTGAAAGAGACATGCAGTAATTAGCCAAAGTCTCAGTTTCATGTCATAATTCACCAGTCAGATAAATCAAGGAGACATTCAAGCAATAAATCAATCAGAAGAAAAGACAGTTTTAACATCTGCTGCAGGTTAACAGCACTTTCAATTCAATTTATTCAGATATGACAGCTTGAAAATGGTGAGCTCCTAAAATTAAACGTGTTTTTTGTAAAGCCTCACTGCCACAGGAGAGTTTCAAATGTTTTGCTTTCCAGGTCACATTTCACATTTTTTATTAACAATCAGCCAGCAGGCTTGAGTCAATTGCTTGCTTTCATTTTGGAAATTAAATGAAAAACGATGCGTTATTAAAGAGCCAGGAATTCATTTGGATACGTGTGTGAGTACTGCTGTCGCTGCTGTGTGAAAACCCTCTGAAATGTCCTCCTCTGATGACTCTACAGCCTATCCGGCTTCTTAAATCCTTTCGAAACTCATCGGATGAATTCAAATACACTCGGTCATCACACTCAAACAATTTTATCCCACTTAGCTGGCAAAAAAAAGAGATAGAGAGAGAGAGAGAGAGACATTTTCTAAGATGCTCGGCTTCGTCCTATTGTATGCTAATGAGGCTCTCTTTGTTATTCCCCGATTATTTTCTTTGTCAGACTTTTTAGTGTGTAATATTTTATTTGCAAGGCTGGGAAGAATCCACACAGTGGTGATGAGTGTGGATTCAGGCAAAGTTTTTAAAGTTGATCTGGAGGTCACAGCACTCAGGAAAACTCTGAATGTTTCTAAAAACTGCATCTTTTTATAGTCTGATCACATTTAGAATAGATTAAAACTATTATTTGCTCCTTTGATGGAACAAATTATAATTGTGAATATATCACTTGATCACTGTGGAGAAGGAGGGGAGGCTGCGGTCGGAGGGAATAGCAAGTCAAGGAGGCTTAATGGGGGAATCAGAGGTTTTGATGATGGGAACAGGGGCCTTAACTCTAAATTCATTCTCTAAATGTACAGTCTGAAAAAGATAAGTCCCAAAGCTGCGGGGGATTACCATCAGATGAAAAAAACATGCAACCGAAGCCTCTTCGTGGTGCAAAAAGAAATAAATCATTCATTCACCTTTCACCATGCAATGACTTACTGTTATCGAGTAACATCATATATCAGACTGATGAAAGTGAATGTGCTCTCTTGGAAAATATACAGTAAATGTTGAAAGATTTTTTAGCTCTCCAAGAGTAAGTCATTAACAATTCCCGTGGCTGGGTGGGTGTGCAACGTGCCCATATCTTGAAAGTCGGTACACAAGCAGCTGCATATAAACTACATATACGACGCCTTTAAAGTATTCCCCTGATTTGTATGTTTGCATGTTTTATTGTTGTGTAACATTTAATCAAAGGAGGTTTAATTAGATTACAGAAAATCACCCTTTTTTATGTAAAAGTGAAGACTGTGAAATTAGTTACAAATATAAATTACAAAATACATGTTTACTTGAGTTTTCACCCCTTTTAAAGTAGTTGGCCCCAAATTGAACCATCGTTGGCACAGCCAGCTGTTTTTCAAATTCACATTAATTAGTTATATATCAATAAAACTCTGCAAGCAGCTGAGCAAGCAGTTGATGGAAGAACACATTTCACAAGTGGAGAACGGCTGAATCAGTCCTTAAGAAATAGAAAGAGTGGCACAATCCGCCTAGAACCAGTGCTGTAAAGTAAGGTCAGTAAATGTAATATAAGTACTGTTCTTAAGTGCAATTGAGAGGTACTTGTGTTTCACTTACTCTCCATTTTCTGCTACTTGATACTTCTACTCCACCACGTTTTTATTATAATTCTCACTCCACTACATGTATTGGAGAGCTTTAGTTACAAGTCACTTTGTTGATCCATATTGATAATACATAAACAGAAATACAGATTACAAGTGAGATTACTTTATATACTGCCGGTTACCTTGTGAATTTCTCCCAGAGATCAGTAGGCTGGGTATCGGTACTCAATACCTTTTTAAAGTATCGATACTTGAAATAAACCAACTAGTATGGAAACATCTCCCGTCAAACGATACCTGCAATCGATCCTTTTTGCACCCACAGCTAGAAAATATGACTATTTGTATGGATTTGCTCACAGCCAATCAACACAAGTGCTCTTCAATTTAATGTGACGTGATTGGCCCACTGCCACAGCAGCTACAACCTGTCTGTGGTGGTGAAGTCATAGCGAATTTGAGTTAGCGCCCGATATGATTAAATCAAATCATTTAGACGTGGAGGAGTGGTGGCATTTTATGCAATTTAATGCTTTTATTCCTGTGATAGGTATCGAATGCAGAACTCAGTTGGTATCGGTATGACTTTAACGGTACTTGGATTGGTACTGGTGAAGTTATATTCTTTATATTATCCAGTTATCTTCTTTTGGCCACTTTGGGGCAAAGGAAACAAGTTGTAAACACATTACTAACATATGTTCACCGTTTAATCTGATACAGCAAACATGTTAGCAAACTGCTGCTTATTTACACATCTAGCAGTTACAGAGAAACATTACCATTCATTTGGAGTCGAGTTTCTTTCCAACTGGTGAGTGTAAGTCCAATTTTTTATCAACTCCTCAGGGAAATGTTTGTCTCTTAAGCTGCTAAATGCTTCACTGTGTCACCAGCTAGTCACTAGCTGTGTCTGTTTGCCGTTTGGTGTTGACTACAAGGGGTATTTAGAGCTTTACTCAGAAAATTAGCTACCATTTGCAGCCAAATATGACACTAAGAGAGCGCTGAGAGTGAATCAGTTGAGAGGAGCTGCAGAGTCAGGTAATAATGATCTGTACTTTATCATTTATTTATTATGATACGTAGTTATTATAAAAAAATATAGCCACTTTAAATAGAGGATCTGTGTGTTTCTTTCACCACAGTCTAGTCAAGGCTGAATAGACAGGTGCAGGTGTTTCACCAGTCGCAACATTTATATTGCCTCTTCAAAATACAAAGTACATGTATTCGATGTTCTTCCATTTTCAATCATTCTACCATTTCCTTGTATCCCTTTTTTCTGTTTCTATAATCAAGGTCAAAACCCAGCATACGTCTCAGTAGCAACCATCGGCTTCTTTTCATGCAGTTCACTTCAATGTAATTCAAGCCTTCAATCCAATCCCCCCCCCCCCCCCCCCCCCACACTTTTAAATAATGTATGATTTAAGATAAAACATTTAATAATATGAAGAAAAAAAACATGCATTCAATGTAGTTTAAAGTTTGTAATTTAAGTTTTGATAGAAGTCATACTGATGTTTTAGTGGTAGTATTTTGTTTTTAGGTTCCCTGCAGTGATGTGTGTGTTTGTGCTCTGGGCAAATATCAATTCTCTTTCAAACATTATTATTCATTTATAAACTACAGTTTGTTCCTTCATTTTGACAAACATAGATAAAAGAAGATCCCAAACTGCAATTTGATGTCGTCATACATGATTAATGTTCCCGGGAAGACGCTTACCTTAAGTTTCCTCTCTAAAGTTATATCACGAATACCACATCTAGGCCTTTTTACGCATCCTGTTCATCGTAATAAATAAGAAAAGGTTAATAAATGGGGAAATATTTTTAGGGGAATGGGGAAAAAAGGACTAAGGATATCTAAATCATCAGCACTTTTAAAATATATGCAGTTTTCTGGAGCTGCTCTCATCTCTCACCTCCTCCTCAAAACTTGATCCATGTTGACTTCAAAGTATTTTCACAGCTGGAGGTGGTGGCGGATGATTATTTTCAGTGGTTGACATGGTTACCAGCAATCACCAAATGATTCCCCCTAAACACATGAATGTGTTTTATGTTGTTTCTGCATCACTTAATATTACTGTCAGGTTGTTTCAGTCAGCGTTCAGCTCTCGTGTCAGCAGGATATTTAATTATGTTACATCCACCAGTGAGTTAAATTACACCTAAAGTCCTATTAAAAGTTTGTAAGGGCAAACAGAATGATCAGACTCAGAAGTGTGTTTAATTCATGGGGAAAGGTCAAACCAGAGGACCGTTAATTTGTCCGTCTTCTAATTGTACATTTGGTTCTGATGGCTGAGGACACATTTGAAGACGGGAGTGGCTAATTTGAAAATGCCATAGCAATTGGAGTGCACTGCAAGTTATGACTAGTAAAGTATATTATGTATAGTCTTCAGTATATTTAGTAACTCACTCAAAATGTCACAGTCTTGTGGCTATGGAGGGGTTATTAGATCGTAGTATACGTATGAGCTTAGAGATACAGAACATGAAGGAATGCCAACTTCAGTGAGATTTCAATGATGGTTTTTGGGAGGGTGGTGTTATTTCAGGAACTGTGGTCTCCTCTTAAGGTGTTTGAGACTGGTTGAATTGGACTGTTTTCCCCCCTTGGTGTGATTAATTTGGGCAGATCTGAACACAGTAATTGTACTCAAATAACCGTACCAAGACCCTTTGAGGATGTGTTCTGAGTCCAGTCCCAAATTATCTTTGGAGCTGTTTGTTTGCAGTGGGAACATAATCTGGCCTTAATCCATCCAACTACTAGGTGTGCTATCAGGTGTGAGCTAAAGATCTCCCATAGCAAGGTGCACTTTAAAGACTGGGATGCAGATTAGCGAAATTACTGAAGCTACTACTGAATAATAATGATAATAATAATAATCATCATCATCATAATCATAATAATAATAATCTATATTGTTTGAGCACTTTTCTAAACTCACATTACAAAGTGCTTGAATTCATGAAAAGAATGAATGAATGTCCAATTAGTACAATTAAGTAAATCGCATTTTTAATATTTGGCAAATAGGATCTTCTTAATAACCTTCTTCCTGTGTTTACGTTTGTTTCTGCTCCATTAACATCTGACCAATGAGTAGAGTGGATGTTCTCACGTGGTTTGTACTGACGCATTTTGATTCACTTGGATTTCTCCCTGTGTGAAACAACATTGTACCAAGAGGAAAACGCAGCAAGGTTACAAACTCACCAACTGATTTGTACCAAAGTAACAAAACTGTAGATTTAATTTAGAATGTCCTGAAATGCTGCAGAAGACCCTGCATGTGTAATGTATATATCCAGAAAAATTGGCATCGAATAATATTTTTTGGAACCTGAACCAAAAGCAAATGCAGGCACGTGTGGGTTTGGTCAGAAAATGTGTTTAAGTTTGCTGACCACTGTTATATAAATCAGTTTTTTAGGCGGTCACAGACATGTCACCATTACTGCAGTGGCACCTCAATTGTAAGACTGTCATGTTTATAAAGGATTTCACTTGTCAAGCACTTTTCTGTGCAGGAGATCCCATCGAACCGGTTAAATGTTGAACATTTAGTCATCAAATGCCTTTTTAAAATAAAGATAATCTACTAAACTTCACTTACCACTGAAACTTTTTCCCATTTTAACAGAAGGATGAGTCTGTGCTGTTATCAGCTGCTCCAACAAGAAACAGAAAGTAAGACTCTGCTCTGTAAAATCTCTTTGACTTTCATAAAACTCCCATTAAATCTTAAATGTTTCAGTCACTTTCTGAGCAACCAGGGGCAACTAAAAGCTGAGCTATCTGCCTACACGGGGCTTAAGGATAACTCACTGATCTCTCGCTGACTTTCAGAGATGAATTTCCACTTTTACAGTATCATGTGTTTTGGTTTTTTTTTATTAAAAGATGTGATTCTTCTGATTACAATGACACATATCCTTGAGTTTGATAAATGAAATTATAAGTTAACAAGTAATTCCTGATTGGTTTAATAACTAAGTTACTTCACACAGCACTTTCACATCCAGACTGTGGATGTCGGACAGAAGCGTTGAATTAATGTTATTTTTCTGCGTCATAATTCATTTCAGAGTAGTATTGAGAGACTGAATAACTTCCAGACTGACACAAAATACCTTCGTCTGTCTGAGGAGG
Organism: Scomber scombrus; assembly: GCF_963691925.1. NCBI lineage: Eukaryota > Metazoa > Chordata > Actinopteri > Scombriformes > Scombridae > Scomber > Scomber scombrus. The sequence continues at coordinate 30,618,579 of NC_084970.1, read as the reverse complement.
AAACTGCTGACCGTGATTAACCCGAACATCTCTGCTTCCTCCGTCAGTGAAAATATGCTCAGGTCCACTCTGCCTCGACATGAACACGTAAATAAGGTGGTGGGTTTGTCTATAGCGTCTACAGGCATACTAAGGCCTTATTAGTGTAAGGAATACCAGAGGCATCAGGTGGAGTTGGGGGGGCAACCTTTCTCATCAGCTCCTCTCATGCCCTTTTAAAAGCAGCAGACAGATGAAATGGAAGAGGAGAGGAAAGGCCAAGGTGTCTGGGGAAAAAAAGAGAAATAAAAACTTCACATTGTACTGATGTGTGATGTACTGTGCTGAGTTATGTTTACTTGAATATCTAGAGATGGGTGTTTCAAACTTAAAATGATGTGTTTATCGACTGAAATAAATCGATACCAAGTACTATTGGAACGTCTCCCATCAAACAATACCTGCAATCGAGCCTTTTTGCACCCAGAGCAAGAATGTATTTGCACCCAGAGAGTATTTGTATGGACTTGCTCACAGCCAATCAACACAAGCGTTCTTAGAATTAATGCGACAGATGATTGGCCCACTGCCAAAGCAGCTACAACCCATCTTTGGTGGCATTTCATACAATTGAATGCTTCTATTCACATGATGGGTATCGAATGAAGTACTCAGTTGGTATCGGTATCACTTAAAGGGTACTATGATTGGTACTGGTATTGTAATTTTTTTAACGATACCCAGCCCTACTGTTTGCTTTGGTCAATCAATCAATCAATCTTTATTTATATAGCACCGAATCACAACAAAAGTAATCTCAAGGCACTTTACATATAGAGCAGGTCTAGATCGTACTCTCTAGTTTAAATTAAAGAGACCCAACATTCCCATGTGAGCAACCATCGTTGTATTGTTCCTGTTAAAATAAATCTAAAATACATCGAATAAGTTCCTTTTTGTCCTGCATCAATGAAAGGAAGCAGGTCTAAGCAGGCAGAAATCCAGCTCCATGGCATCCAGATGTTGTCTACAAAAATATTGACTATATACTGTAAAGCAGGGATGTCCAAACTATTCCATAAAGGACCGTGTGGCTGCAGGCTGCAGGCATCATTCCAACCAAGCAGCAGCACACCAGGCTAGACTCATTTAATCAACTGATATCAATATTCAGACAGTCGATTGGTAGAATTGTGTGTGTTCTTGATTGGTTGGAACAAAAACTTGTAGGCACATGATGGCCCTTTATGGAATAGTTTGGACACGCCTGCTGTTAAGTAAAGGCTTTTGCTTGTTAACACAGTGCAGCCCGTTGTATTTGTGTATTATAAATGAGAATACTTATCATCTATCTTTCTTTTTTACAAGTAAATGTATTTTGTTGTGTTGGAAAGAGAAAACTGCTCCAATTTTCTTATTTTCTTCCACTGGTTGTCATTGGAAACAATCAAAAACTTTTGACATACTTGACTTTTGGTCACGTTTAGCTCATATTTGGAAAATGCAAAAAAAAGTAGATGTTTTGTTATGAGAAATATTGTTGAGACATAATTGTTGGCTCATTGAATGTACTGGAATCACAGTTTTTTGTTTGTTTTGTGGCCTGGGGAAAAGGAAGAAGTAGACAACAATGCACCATGGGACATCTCTTGGGATCCTGGGTAAATCAGATTATGTCAGACTGTCATTATGAACCTTAGCCACTGAGTTGTAATATCACTGACAAACATTTCAACTGATCCAAAGGATGGACTGGCGGAGACAGTTTACAAAGCCAATGATGAAACCAAAGTGATAAAAATAGAGGGGAGCAGGATGTTGGTTGTACTTTATTGTCTACAGTTGAAGAATTGCTGCAGTAGCTTAAAAAAAAACAACTTTTCTCTACAGCAAGAACAGGATATAGCAAAAGGGCAACACACCTATTTTTATGGTCTCTTTGATGGTTTTTCGTGTCTCGGGCGTATCTAAAATTGTGTGTAACATTCATCTTCATCAAATGGACACCGTAGACTACAACTTTCAGTCAAACTCCTGGAGATACTCATCAGAAAAAGCCTCAATCAATCAAATTCTCCTCTTTCAAGACACCTTTTATATGTGAAAAAGATTGCTTAGCTTATTTTATAAAAGGTATTAAACACTTTCACGATTCATTTAGTGCTGTTAGTGAAGTCAGTGAACCGTAACTCTCAGGCACAAGTAGATAAAGTCTCTAAACTGTTAAGTCTCTAATTTGCTGACCTTCATTAAAGATACATCGGATGATCTTACTGAAGGACAAAAAGTGTAAAACTATACAGCAGTTTTCTTTATAGCCACACTGACAGCTTTAAAGATGATAATGTCAGTGTGTGTGCCAGCTGCTCCTTTCACCAACTATGTCCAGACTGAAATATTTCGACAATTATTGGGTGGATTGCCATGAAATTTGGTGCAGATATTCATGTCCCTCTCAGGGTGAACTGTAACAAGTTTGGTGATCGCCTTAATTTCCTTTTTGCATCATCAGGCCAAAATCTGAGCAAAATATTTTGATTTATGATCAAAATACCTGCAAAACTAATGATATTCCCATCAACTTCAGCTCTACATTGTATTTGTTAGCCTGATAACTTACTACTAAGGCTACATTATTCTTGCCAAACATCAAATTAACATATTATATTTATACTGTTTTTTAAAATGTTTTTACACTTATGTTACACATGTTATGATCTCTATTTGTTGTCCTAGAAATCTAATTTTGATCACAACTTACAAACTACACCAAAATACACAGAAGTTATGAAGGGATGGAGATAATGAAGTCAAATTTACATAAGAGTGACAGTAATTTAGCTAATTAGAGCAGAGACTCATCAGAGGCATCATGTAAAGTGGTAAAATATCCCAACACAGTGAAAATACATATACTATTGTGCTAATCATATTGCTTTGTCATTTACTTTTTGGCTGGAGAGCAACATGTTGGACCAGGTTGGAAATACTTGAAAGCTGAAAATCACAGATACTTGATTAAATAATTGTTGAGTCACTGGTGTTTATAAACAAACCTCTCCAGTCCCGGCAGGTTAATTATGGTCATAGTGAGCTGTGGGACAGAAAAAAACAGACTTAAATCCTTTTTTGAAGGGTTTGGATTTAATTTTTACAATCTGCATATACAAATTATTTTTATACGGACATAAACACACCTCAGATCTAACATCTAGGACAATATGCAATGATTGGAAAACACTCCAAAGTGTACCCTGCATAAATAGATTTTATTGCTTTTCTGCCTTTTGATAAAAACCGGACCATTCATCATCTTACATATTAAATCCCCAACATACTGCTTATGTTTAGATTGGCCAATTCGTAGTTGTCATGATGAGGATCTGAGCTGAGGATTGGCCCTTTTTTTTTAACACCTCGCAACACTTGTTTTACATACGGTGCCGACTTCCAATCCCCAAGATATCCCTCCTACCAAAATCCTCCAGGATATCTTCTTATTGTGAAAAGCAATCTCTGATTAGGTTTCAGACTATTTCAAAATGAGAAATGTTTTAGCCTCTCTTGAGAAAAGAAAATAGAAAATGTCCTTCAAAGCATTTCAAAAGTACGTCTTGAATCATGAAGCATTACTTCCCACATGTCATTATTCCAGAGTACCTGCTATAGTCTGCTGTAGATACACCCAATTAACCCCCAAACCAATTATACAATAATACCAGAGAGAGTGCTATACAGTGAGGTGCTGACACCGGTGTGCTGCTGTGTCTGCTGTATATGCAACCTTTGGCACATTATTGCAACACTTGTCAACAAATGTACTTCTTGTGTTTTGTTGAATATCAGCAATGAGCATGAAAACAAGTAACCAACATCATTATTTTTTTTTATATGACAGCCATAGTAGTTGTGGTACTCACAATAGTTACTGAATACACTTTATTTTACAGGTCCCTTTAATTTCCAAATAATTGGTGAGAAGGTTAAAAGAAAGACGTGTGTGTAATTTGGTACTTAATATACAAAAAACTGGAGGCAGTATTTAATTTGTACACTTTACAATTTATTAATTTCAATTAGTGTAACCTTGAGCAGGACCTCCCAGCTTTTCAGGTCAGGACAATAAGCAAGAGGATCGCAGGTTAAATCTCGGGGGGGTCAAAAGATTATTAATAAAAAAGGAAAGCAGAAAAAAACCCATTTATATTATTTATTTATTTTTCTTTAATATGTGCTTGCTAGGGTCACTTTATTGTAACAGCAGATAATGCTCAGTTTTTTGTTTTTTAACTGATGCCGAGGTGTTGTCCTTGTTTTTACTGTTGCACTCACTAAACACTAATCACAAAAAATAACCATGTGTTCATATGGTAATAAATATTGAATCTTTCTTTGTTAAATATTGCATTTTTTTCCTGTGAATTATTGGATAATTAAGGGTATTTCAAGGCTGTTGAAAATTATTTTAAAAATATATCATTCTTTGGTTGAAATGGTAGACATGTGTATGTATGTATATGTGTGTATATATATATATAAACATATATATATATTTGGTTTAAGAGGTCACAAACCAAAAATGATGGGAACAATTTATATGTAGAGTCAGTGCATATAAATCAACTAGCATGCAAACATGTTATCAACATACAATATGTGGAGAACAAAGGTTCTGATAATAAATGGGCTTAAATTAGCTTTTCTTTCAAGGACATTCAAATATGTCCCATAATTAGTACCTGTAAAGTTATTTTCAGGTATCAGGAATTATTAGGAAATTACAGCCTATAAAATATATCACCATAGTCTTTAATTCTCTTCACCAACTTATAATGTGGCACAACAGTTTATTTCCTGCACCAAAACTGCCAAAACAACATTTTTTTCTAATAAAACAACAGCTATTAAAACATCTACTTCCTCACTCATATAAGATCCTGTAAAACCCTCAGTAGGTCTTTGAAGTTAATATGTACAGATTATGTTTTTGTGTGCTTAAAAATATCAATCTTTCCATACAGAATATGCATTTGTTGTCAGGGATGTACAGGAACAATTCAGAGTAATGTATCACATACTGTAGCAATTACAAAAGTGATGTGCCCGTTTCAGTAACCCTTAATTTATAGCTTAAATTTGACCAATTTTTACATTTGAGAGCAGTAAAAACATGCTATAAAGCTTTATTTTAGTCTGACATTTCATAACTTTTCCCAAAGTGACCTAAGAATATGCAAAAATGTTTCAACACTGTATTTTAATTTTGTGCAGCTGACATTTTTGTATAGGACAATTGTTCCAGGGTAAATTTCATTTGTATTTATTAAAAATGACCATTAAAAAATAGCTGTTGCGTTCTTCAGATTCAATCGTGATGAAATCATGATGGCTATATAAGTACTTCTTGTTTATGTAACATAGAATCATAAGACTATGTGCATGTTTTTTCTAAGGAATACTCTCTTTCTGCTCTACAAAAGCTTAGCATTGTGGAAAAAAATCATCTTTATCACTAAAGAAGCACTCAGACACAAAGAGCGTTTGGCAGTTTTGAAGTATTGCCATCAAAATACAACGCATTACACTTTGGAGAAATAACATCCCCGCTCCTCTGAAAAGATTGCTGTCTCTCTGGCAAGTGAGGACACAGCTGAACCTTAAATTTACCCTTCCATAAAAAGCGAGGCTCTTTGCAGCCAACCCCAAAAAGGACCTTGTTTACACTATCCAGAGTAAACAAGGCCGAATTCACACTCAGGGGTCAAAGGTCAGTTAGTCACGGAGATAGAGTGTCTGAAACTCAGAAAGAGGCAATTCAAGAATACAAAGATATACAGTAAAATAATAATAATAATAATAATAATAACACAAAGTGAATAAATGATAAATCTTAATATTTTATGTTGGTTTACTTCCACATTATAAAGGATAAATTTGGTCTGATATATTTATGAAAGCAGGACAAAAGTCTCTCTCTCTATGTATATATATATAATGTGCAAAAGATATAGATGGGACCCCCAGAGCACAATAGCAAAGCATCGGGACATACAGCCAGGCGGGGAGTTCCGGTCCTCTGAAATGAGGCCAACGCGGAAGTAACTTAAAACTGCATTCTATCAAAAGGCCACCAGGGGGCGACCGTTTTGGTGTCAAAAGGACTTCCGTCTCTATACAAGTCAATGGAGAATTCACCAACTTCTCACTTGATTTCTAACCTCAGTAAACTTTTTCAAAATTTGTTTATGGTCTCAATCGCTAGTTTAAAGCCTTCTTCAATGCAGTATGATGTTCATTTGTGAAATTTTGGCCTCCCTGATTTTATATTTGACGATAAAGCAGGGTATGCATTAGGGCGTGGCTACGTCGTGATTGGCAGGTTGATTGATTCACAGGTTCAGGAGGAGGGAGTTTTGTGGTTATAGTTAGTCATAACAGCTAACTTGGTTAGCATCACCAGGTTGCCGGTGTAGACTGTGGTAGATCCAGCTCTTGCAACCTCCCCCGCTTCGCCTCATGCCCCCCCTGATGCCCATATAAGTAGAATCTGTGTTTTTATTTTTCCTGGCATGCACCTAAAATTTTCAAGATGGCACTGCTCAGATCTGAAACTATTGGCCTCCGAGCAGCAGTCCACAAACCAATGGGTGACGTCACAGATGTTACGTCCATTTCTTATATACAGTCCAGGCATACATCCAATAAAGTATCAATATAGCTAGATTTCTTTTGCCTCTATATTCTAAAAAAGATATCCCTCATTTGAATGTTTGGTCTCATAGTTATGAATGAAAATTAGATTTGTAGTTTAGATATTTGGATATATTATTATCATTTTTATTATTATGAGGGGATACTGTGAAGGGTCAGAATAGGAAAAGTACTTAAAGTTGATATGTTTAAATGTGTAAAAAGTTACATTTTTATGGGAATCAACCAAGATTGAGTTTCAAATCTTCAATCCGCAGTTTGTGCTGCAACAATATACCATAAAAGCCTGTTTTGCTTGGTTTCAGGATTTAAATGTAGACTTTGTGACTTACTGTAGGAAACTGTAAAGCCAGGACCACTCTGTAATCCTGATTCGATCATGGCAACTTTTATTATTATGGAAGTTGTCTACCTCTTATTGAGAGACACAGAAGCACAAAAAGAAAAAAATGTCAAGGATAGGTTGTGTGAAGTGAAGTAAAGCTGATAAAATCATGCAGAAACCCTTGTGGATTCGACATACGTGGTGACTCAGGCTGATAAGGAATCTGAACACATCTTTTCAGTGACACTGCTGACTGATGTGCGGTCTTGTCATGTCTCTTCTTTCTTCTTTTCTGATTCTCCTCAGCACACCTATAACATAAAAAACACGGTGAGAAGATGAGAATCTGAGCTCCGAGCAGCACTAGATGTACATTGTCTCTAATTACCCGTAAAAGTGATGCAGAATCAGTTTTACAGTACTATTTGAGGTGTTTCAGCTTCACTCTGTTCAGGTTGCTTGTTTCACTTTTGTTTATTTCATTTCTCCTTTTTCATCAAAGTGTGATCAGAATCTGGTGCTTCAAAGGTCATTACATGGAAAATATAAAAAAGTTCTGCTCTCGGATCCTTCCTTTTTACTTTCAGACATTCAAACGAGTGATTTTTTTGACACGTTGCTAGGTTACAGGTATCTGATATCTCTGACAGTATTCACAAAGCAGACTTATATTTTTTTGCAGTGAGGTGTTGCTAGGTTACAGGAGCCATTGTTGTGAGATTTTTGTGACTCTGTGGGAACCTGCCCAGCCACCGATCACATTGCTCATTTGGAACCAGCTGATGTATAAATTTCTCATCATCTTTCAACTGAGTTTATAGCCAAGTGTTAAGCAGAAAACCTCATCAAAAAAGTCTTAAAGAAAGACTGTGAATATATTTTCATCATTGGTATGTGTGGGCTCAGGCGAGCTGTTTGCCATTACCGATCAAAACATAATGTACAAAAAAATTCACAAACACAGTGGACACATAATTCATTCAAACTGACAAGTAGAACAAACATCATAGTACTGAAATAGCTTGTTACTCGCAGATGCCACGCTAAATTAGTGTTTTTTCTGGGTTGGTTACAACAAACTGGTTGTATTTGTGTAACCGTCCAGTGGAATAACCTCTGTTTAGTCCACTGATGACAACAAAAATCCTCCAGTCAAGCAAACAACAGACTAGCCCGTACACAAATCAAATGATGACAAAAAACATGTTAGCATCCTATACGAAAACTTAAACAAACAAACAGAAAAGATACCTTTTCATACCTCTCCCGTGGATTACAGTGACAAAAGGGGAGAGGGAGAGGCGGGAAAGTGGGGGTGACACACGGAAATGAACACTGGGGTACAGAGACAAACACTCATACGTTCCACTTGACTGGAAGAGTAATATATCAGGTATGCAACCATTTTGTGTAATTATATAATAACTAATATATACAATAATATTTAATTCAAATCATATATTCTATTACTACGTGATTAACTCTGTTACATTTGGTAAACGGTAAATGGACTGTACTTATATAGCACTTTTCTAGTCTTTTTGACCACTCTTTATTGATCCCATTGGGCAATTCACTTGCAGCTTTCCAGTCCATACATTCAGCCTCAACAAACACCAACCAAACAGATAGTTAAAATATCAGAGGAAACATATTAAAAAGTATGAGACAAGTGACAACAATAAAGCAATAAATAAAAACAACAAATAAACTCAATAAATCCAGCAATCTAAAACATCAAGTCGTTCGAATCTTTAAGAATAGCAATCATTTAAAAATAGAGTAGTGTCTGTGTTGAGCAGCCTAATAGCAGAGGAAATAAAGGACTTGAAATAGTGATTTGTTCTCGTCAGAGGTGCATTGTAACGTCGGCCCGAAGGCATCAGGCACCACTCAAAACGATTTTACACTACACGTCACATTCACACACATTCATACACCACTGGCGAAGGCATCGGGAGCAATTTGGGGTTAACTATCTTGCCCAGGCACACATCAACATGTGGACTGGAAGAGCCAGGAATCAAACCGCCAATCCTCCGATTGGTGGACGACCGCTCTACCTCCTGAGCCACAGCTGCAGGTGTAAAGTTGTTGAAGGTAGTCTTTTTTGGTGACTACATTATAACTCCTGCCAGGTGGTTGGGACACCTGCACAGTGGATGATTAGCTGAGGATTACAGTGTAAAGCATGTGTTGCAATGTGAAAACCATGTGTCAATGAGATAGCAAACAATTAACCTCCCAATTTATTGTCCAAAAAGCAGGTGGACAATGCACAGAAATAGTAGTAGAAACAGTTATGTCCAACTGAAATTACACTTGCAGTCAAAAATAATGCAAACACATTTTCTAGTATATATTGTTAATTTTTTTTTTCATTATTAGAATAAAGAAGGAGAAGAAGAAGAAAGGTCTTTGGAAAAATATGCTCCTTAACCTCCTTTTTGTCTCAGCCGGCAGGAGAGGCATGTCATGTTTGATTGACGTTAGCTGACAGGCTACCTGTGTTACATCGTACTGAGTGGAGTCAAAGTAAACACACTGCTGTAGCTACAAGCTACAGGACAGACAGCGATTTGTTAATGGGGATTTTTGAAGGGCAACAACCAAACCAGCTACGGCTCGTTCAACAAGCTAAGGTGCCAGATAATACGTTTGTTCGTGTTTGTAAGTTTGATAAGAAGGAAATGTTGCTGTAACCTAAAATTGTGGTTGCTGTTCAGAGTCTGTGGCTCTTATGTTGTGTTGCAGAATGCTATCAGGCTCAGTGTGACCGTCTGCTCTGCCTCAGATTGAATGCCACATTTCTACTTTATGCAAGATTTGGACTCCAGCTACATAGATGGATAACAAACAAATTAATGCAAAACTAGGCTGAAGAAAAGATTTCAGTTGGACTTGACATCTGAAAAATGGGGAGATTGCCACACAAATTACATACAAAACTTTTTTTCAGTTAAGAATAAGCAATGTAAAAAGTTTTGTACACATGAACCCAAGTTTCTCAAGAATCAAGGAGTGTGCAGCCAGCAAAACCAAAAATAGACAAGTCTTCAAATCCGAAAGTAGATAAAATGACAAATATGTGAAAGAAACAACTCCTCATTAAAACAATCAAGGATTTTAATTCATTGATTCATTGTTTTTGTTTTTTCAGTGAATGGGAAAAAAACAACTCTGAAGCAGCAAAAATTACTTTTATGTCATTTTCATACTTTGCAAAGTTATCCAGTGCGCCAGATTGGACCCCTTGGTGGACTGGCTCGTATGTTTGACACCCCTGTTGTAGATCCAGGATGCTGAATTTATTTTTGGGATGAATCTTCTGGGGTAGATGATAGTGATAAGACTGCTTGCTACCACTTTTACCCCTCTCAGACCACCAGAGCTGAGCTGTTGTGTTAGCGGGTCAGTCCAGTCTTTTCCTGGACATCACAGCCAGTAGAGCTGCACATTTGGCCTGAGCGGGAGCAAAAGTGAGAACTAAAAGATGAGCTTTTCCTTGCGACTCATTCAGTCTCCAGACGAGTGATGTTGTCCATAAATCTTTGATAAACTCAGATGGCATGACTCACACACAGCCGTGAAGATAGCATTTAACGTTCCACTTACTTGTCCAAAAAAAGGGGAGAGTAGAACCGGTCTAGAGCTTTATGAAGTTAAAAAGGTAATCACCAGGAAGAAAAACAGCCTGGCAAATCAGGGTTGGAAGGCTGATTAGATGCCAGAGCAGCCAGTCAGTAGCTCTGATCACTAAAAGTCTCCATCAACTGAAATATGTGAATTAAAAAGGACTAAAACAGACAGACAGAGTAAAAGTAGACACAAATAATAATAAAATGAAGCTGTTTTACCACAAACAAAATGTACCTATGTGTGCTATATGTTCATATGTTCATCACAAATCTCCAAAACATAGGTAATCAGATTATTCCTGTGAGAAGTTTGATATTATCTCAGATTACAGGCTCGGGATACATCTACTCAACCAAATCAGTATCTGAGTATTAGAGTAAATCACTCATTATGGAAAGTATAGTTTATTCCTCTTTTTTTTCTCTCACTTAAAAAAATACCATCCTGAAATTCTTTTGTCCATTGCAAAATTACCTAACTTTAATCAGCTTTGCAATAAAGAGTGTGAATAAATGTGGTAATTATACACTGAAAAGCATATATTAACAGACCAAAAACAATGTTCTAAATTCTTTGATTTATCTGTATCAAGTGTGCAGATGTTTTGAGGACACTTTAGAAAGTCTAGCCAATCAGAGCAGACAAATAACATTACAGCTGTACATGAAATTTGTATTGCTAAATCCTCTCGCTGCTCACAGCATTCACTATTCGAGCTTTTTACTACTTTACTTTTACTACTTTACTACCAGTCTGACAATGCATTGTTAGATATTAATATAATATCGTAATGCTAAATCAGAATGAAAGAAGCTTTGCCGTATTGCCGTCCATTACCAGCATCAAAGCACTGTATGGGGAGTCATGAACTGATAGAGAGAACAGAGGAAATACATGTACTTGAAGATGAAGTATCACTTTCATTTCACTCACAGCTTATTGGTTAGATGAAGCATCAGTATTCGACTGGTGGAGTGAGACATACTTTGAATGTGTCAGTAATGGTTAAGACTGGTAACTGTCCAACAGAAAACAAGCAACAAAAAAGGAAAAATAAGCAGGAAAATAGAGCGAGGACAAAACCCTCTCAGGACAAAAATTACGCTTTTCTCTTTTTCATGCCCTATAATCTCACACATGAAGACACAGAGCTGCATCACTTTAGAGAGGCAGGTCTCAAGGTTAAATGCAACTGGATGTTTTTGATTAGATGTTCTAAGTGTGCGAAGCCGCAATAGGCTATACGCCGTTCGAATGTCTTCTAAACCCATTACGAGCTAAAACACACTTCGTGCAATCAGGAGAGCAGACTCATTTTACTGGCAGTGAAAGGATGCCGACAAGCCCACAGCAGGTTTGTAGATAATAAATGGAAAATCACATCTTGTTTTGCCACCGTGAAGAGAAGACTCAGGAGTCTGAATGTATCAGAAGTGCAAAGTTATGCCAAAATATAAATGCCACTTTTCTGTAACTGTGGGACAATGTACAGTGCTATTAAAGTGTACTGATAGCCACACATGTACAATATGTATATGTTCTTTTCCTTACATGTATAAGTTCTTGTGCAATACAGATGGAAAATTATTTTTAAAAAAGCTGTAATTTCAGAAATCCATCTTGTCTTTTTATGCACAGTAATGAATGCTGTTCTTGTTATTAAATCCCTCACTGTATAATATAACTATTACAACTGCTGCTGATGCTACAACTTCAACCTGCTCCACTCCTCCAGAGTTGGAGTATCATGCTGCTGCAGGTGTTCTCTCTGTATTTGCATCCATTCATATTCATTATATTTAAGTTCCAGTCTGAGTATCTTCATCTCTCCTACCAGTATCTTTAAAAATTGAATTTATGCCAGGTTTCAGGTAGGTTTTCGACAAATCAGATCAGACCTTGTAAAAGAAGCAAATCAGAGACAGAAATGTGACCAAAATAAAAAAATATTATATATGAATATATATGAAACTTAAATGTAATTAATAATAACAATGACAATACTAATCTTTATTTATAGAGCACTTTTCAAAACAGTGTTACAAAGTACTTTATAAGGCAGCAAAAAGATAAAACTCAATAAAATCAGGAAATGCTCTCCAATAAAAGTATGTTTTAAGAAGAGATTTAAAAGAGATTACTGACTCAGCCGACCTGATCTCCTCCTTAAATAATTCCATATTAGTATTGGCTTCCTTGAACTTCAATACCATTGATATTATAAATAAAATTTGTTTTGCCATTTTCTGTTGCAAGGGAGAACAAATAATGAGCACTAAAACACTGCTTTCATAAAAGTTTTTTCATTGCAACTTTTTTAGAAACATTTTAAGTGCTGCTTCCAAAATTAATGCAGCCCAACGATTTGAATTCACATGCTGAATGCTTGCCAGCCACAGGGCTTGAAGACAGTGCTATTTCATTTATGTAAAGGAGTGTGGGCATACAGTCCACTCCTCTGCAGTTACATTGTGGATTTGAAGGTAAGAGGAATAATAGGCGAGAAAAAAGATGTGACACGACAGCAGCCAGCCAGGAAGTGCGTGTTTGACTAGTGTGTGATTTAAAAATGTTTCACAGTTGGCAAGACACACGATTTGTCAATTATACAAAAAAGGAAAAAAAATCTAATTTCCTCACAGGTCACCATAAAAGAGACTTTTTTTCTTTTTTTTTACTCACACAGATACATGGAAAAACACAACCTTATTAAAATCATCTCTGTGTCAACTTGCCTGAACCAGCGAGGAAAATCACTCATTTTTCTCAGATGTGGAAATTTCTCATGTTCATCTGCCTCCTATAGCCCTGATTTACTTCAAATTATCCGGGCTGTATCTCGTGGAACCGAAGGAAGTCTTCCAGTTGAAAACGACATCATTTAGTTGAATTTTTCATTAAAGCATGGATAGATTTAATACTTCTCTGTCCCCTAGTGCTTATTAAATCAGGCCAGTTTGAGATAATGGATCTTTAAAATTCTACAAGCAGCTCTAGTAATCTCTTCCCGCTCTTCCTCCTCTCCTCCCGCTGGACTCTGTTCCCTCACCATATTTATTACAGCATGATTCAAGTTTGGGGAAGGGAGGTTGGGGGGGGAGCGTGTGAAAGAGATTTCCAACAGATAACGTGTTTATAATATTAACTAAGAGCCCCGAAGCCTAAAGAAAATGAGCTGCAGGTGCCAGAAGTGCTGATGATTTTTTTTTTAAGTAGCAAAGAGCAAAGATTGGAGAAAGAATAGCAATTCCTGTTAACAATAAGTCGAAACAGTCAATAGTGGCTTACTGGGGGGGTGAGGCACTTAAGAGGAAAGTAAGGCAACTCCATTGAAATCCTGGCAAAGTTGATAAATCTATGGTTGTCACATTTGATGTCAGTATTGATTGATGGGGTTGGCACACCGAACAGACTGGCAGCTTCAAGGGGATCTCACTGTTTAGCTATGCAAAGCTCGCTTTTAATCCCACAGCAGGTTTCGGCACTTCCTGCTTTGTGCGCAGTCCTGGCTTGGCACAGCGGCATAGCATAATGTGTAATGATTGGAATATTGAACTACACATGACTAGATATAACAAGAAAGAAAGTTTCTCTCTTTCTCTATCCCTCTCTCAAGGAACCTCACACAGCAAGGGAGGTGAAATATGTTTTTAGCAAGTAGCAAATCAGGACCGAATTTGTTGTTCAAATGCTTTTGAATGAGGTTTTTTTTCTGCTGCAGCTAAATGGAAAATAAATACAGGTGGTAGCTGCAAGCCACAATTGGACAGGCCAGAGATAATGGGCACCTTTTATTCAACTGGAGGGGACAGACAGTGTTTGGCAGCATAGCATAATGAGACCTTTTTGTGAAATGAAATGTAGGTGCAAATTTGACTTTAAATGCTTCAAGGTAGTTTTCCCCTCCTTCCTGTGACACAATGTCCCAAACTCCACATTATCTCTGAAATGCCACAAGCTATTTTTGTTCCATAACTAGCTTCCTATTAATGCATCTGCCCTGCCCATCATGGTTTTATCATAGTTTTAGCATCTGCCTTTAAAGTTGACTTTCCTCCACCCGTCATTCCAAACTGGGAGTAAAGGAGCTCAATCATAGGAGAGTTTGGCCCACAGGCCGATATTACTGTATGTGCAGCAGTGTGTGATGTTAACCTCCACTTCTAGCCAGCAGCGTAGTTTTTCTTTCAAAAGATAAAGTACACTGCTCAATGTCACCAGATGAGACTCTGCATATTAACACTCGCTCCTTTGAACAGACAGCCTTGTGTGCTCAGACAGACATGAAAGTTATAATTGTGATTTTCTGCATATTCATAATATTTCAGAATCCCTTTAATGTCTTTCAAGAACAACAAACCTTGTCTTTCTTTTTTTTTGTGGTAATGCTTTATTTTTTGGTAAATTTACATGTATTTAATAGGCAATTATAAGAAAAACTGGGGTTGGTGGGTGTAGGTTTAATTGTTAAGTGCTCAATAGAGATGTAGATATTGATTTTCAAACAGTCTTAATAAATTAGGTTCTTAACATTTATTCAATAGAGAGAAAAAAACCCATACTTTTCAGTGTGTAGTTTTGTGTGTCAAATGATATATTAGCATATTAGGTTGTGTGTTAAAGCCCTAGATTGAGAAACACACAAACTACACACTGAAAACAAAGTTAAAGACGGTTAAAGAGTTTTTAGTCTGATGCATTCAATATTTTTTTGCAAATTCACTACTATGAAATATGAATTAAGTTAGTGAGCACTTGCACGTTTTTCATTTTTCTAATAATTTGTACCAAAGTGCACCTCCCTTTGACCTTAAAATGTACTGGTTAATACCTGCAAATTACACAGAATTGGAATTGGAAACTGGAAAAATTAAGTTAACTTCTCTGTACACAAGTCTGCATGGGAGTCTGAAATCAGTGTAAGTTTGTAACTTGAGTTGCATACTAATATCCACGAAACTTAAAGGTGTACTATGCAGGATTTGTCAGCGGCTCGACACCAGAGAGAGATAGAAAGCGAGACAGGGTCTGAATAAAGAGAGTGAGCGGTGCTGTCGAGAACAGAGCCTCAAATCAGAGAAATAAAACGTTATTTTCTGATTGTTTTACAGAGGTTATATTCGAAAGTACAAATAAACACTCCCCGACCTCTGCACAACATTGCGGGAGGTTGCTGCAACTTTATACTGTTGGCTGCGGCTTCTCTTCTCTCTCTCTCTCTCTCTGTGTGTGTGTGTGTGTGTGTGTGTGTGTGTGTGTGTGTGTGTGTGTGTGTGTGTGTGTGTGTGTGTGTGTGTGTGTGTGTGTGTGTGTGTGTGTGTGTGTGTGTGTGTGTGTGTGTGTGTGTGTAGCTCAGACCTGCTCTCAGTCAAGCAGACACACAGACCTGCAGCTCTTCATCATACATCAATAACACAGGGCCATAGAGCAGAATGGAGCAGAGAAGAGAGACAGAAACAGCGATGTAACCTGGTCGTTACCATACAAGTCCTGACCTTACACCCGACGCACTGTTACTGACTGGGGGCTACACACCCACTGCCCAAAGGTTGATGCATAGAAGTGTCCCAATCACAGCAAAATAAGAAAAAATATAGGCAGAGGGCAGGCTCTCTGCATATACATACACACTTCTATTGGGCCACAAGTGATGACTGAGCAGGATAACTTTCACATTAGTCTATACATTGTTCATTTCTTAGGAAAATCTTTAATAGTATGTCTTCAACTTCAGGCCGAGGTGATGAGGTCATTTCTACTGTCTATCTGTAAATGTATGTATACTACAAAAGAAGTTTGGATTTAATTTAGCTGGTACACATTTAATTCCCCACAAGGCAATAATAACGTAAGGTGCCATCTTGGGAGAATTGAGAGCAGAGAAAAGGCAAAGCAGAGCTATAACTGTGAGCTAAACCTGCACCCATTCATCCTCTAATTAAACTTCACTTCCCCCTTTGTTCTGACAGTCCCCCTGAGGTTTTGACCACTCATTGCTTTCTCACAGTGACACAAAAGTGTGAAATTTTGCATTACCTTTTGAACCAGTCCAATGTCGCCTGACCTAATTGGCTTTAACAAGAGCACTTTCAAAACCGAAGCTTTTGCAACCAGTATAATAAATCCTGCCTAATAACACCTAATGGTACCAAAAAGCATCCAGAGGCCTCGCTTTCACCATATTTTCTTATTTTCTTTCATTATTAGAGCAGTTCAACCTTTTCTAATAGTTACCAGTTTGTATAGTGTCGTCTAGAGTTTTCTCTGTGCTAATCTTTCATTCATTTTCTATACGGCTTATCCTCTGGAGGCTCACGGGAGAGCTGGAGCCAATCTCAGCTGACATTGGGCAAGAGGAGAGGGACACCCTGGACAGATAACCAGTCCATCATGTGGCTAATGTATATAGAAACAGACAACCATTCACACCAATTAACCTAAGCTGCATGTTGTTGGTCTGTTGGAGGAAGCTGGAGGACCTGGAGAGAACCCAGAGAGAACATGCAAATTACACACAGAAGGGCCCCAGCTACTGCACCGCTGTGCCACCTATTAGGGCTTCCACCTATTATTCAATATTCAAATTTGTTCGAACATTACGTTAAAAAAATCATATTTAGACTATAATTAACCCATTCGAATTTTCAAATGTCACCCGTAGCGTATTAGACCGTTTGTTTTTATTTTGTTGTTTGCCATCTCATCCAGCAGCGGGTGCTCTAAAAGTCTTTTAAGCTATAGTATGCACCCTCTCGACCCATCTGTAAATTAAGCAAATTATATATTTTGTTTCGAAAATGGAAGACACGCATAGCAGCAGCCTTGAGCGGATAATTATGACCCCAAGTCATCTGAAAAGCAATTTTTGGAAATATTTGGGGTTCTACGCCGTGGATGGTAAGGTGCCTTGTCTGTGTGTGTAAAAGGATGTTAATTCGTCTGAGGTACTTATTAAGCGGTTTCTGGATCTGGGCAGTAGGTTTACTTCATAAATTTGATATTTGCTATTTCAGCATATGAATTTATCAGTGACCACAAGACAGACTGCTGAGGTGCTCATACAGGGCGGTCCTGTTCATACATTCATATTTATTGAAATTTGGTAATTATTGTATATACTGAACAGATATTCAAATACGTTCGAACAAATTGCGTGATTTATTGGTATTCATTCGAACTTGATTTTTGACAAAAGTGACAGCCGTACCACCTATGTTGGTCTGTTTGTAGCTAAAAAGAAATAATACATTCGGCACCTATTGCATTGTGGGATTGTTTGCAAAATTTCCACGGTGGGAATCCCTGAGATCACTGTATAGCATATAAAGTTAACACAAAGCACTCTTCAGACATAAATGGAAATAGTTAAAGTTGTGCACTAAATTGTAAATAGAGTGAAAAGTGAAACTCTACTTGAAACGAGGTGGATTCCATGAATGTTCAATTAGTTTTTATACTGTCAAAAGGCTACAGGAACACTCTACTTGTAGATTTTCAAGGCAATTTAAAATAACTATGTCTTTGTATTTTGCTTGCCAAAGTGTGAACTGATAAAAGAATAATTTAAGGTTTCCTGATAAAGTTAGTTGTGTTATTTTATGAATGTGACAAGGTGCAATATCAGTGATAAGAACGTGCAGGGACTAACACTTGAGGATAAATGGCACATAAACTTTAGTCTTTTAGACTTATGAAGGTGTTTTCCCACCTTTTAAAAACCTGTCAGCATGCTTTAGTTTCTTTATTCTGAAAATCAACTTGCTGAGATGTTTCCTCGAGATAACAAATCAATCATTGAAATCCATTTCTGATCTTATTGGTGTTATGTTACTGTGTTTTGGCAATGCATTCATGTATGCAAATTGATTTGAAAAGCTGCACAGCATGAAAACAAAACAATGACTTGTAACAACATAAAAGCAGACATGATTTCCACTACAATGGATTACCGACAATTACTCAAGCAAGTTTCAAGGCTCCGCAAGCTGATTTTCACACCTTACAGAAATGCAAATGCAATGCAAACCTCCGACTGCCTGGGAGCTAAAGGGAACAACACAAATCCATACACCATGGATTGTTTTGGAAAGTGGTCAGCAGTAATGTAAAGTATATCTGACTTGGAATAAATGGGCTAAAACATGGAAAAACACTGATACTGTCTCTTACAGTAATAAGCAGATTTGCCTCCACAAAGCCTGGAACACCACACATGCACAATATGCCGCAGAACAGCTGCTGAACAGTAAAATGTAAAATTAAATTCATTGGTGGTGACTGTAACATTAATATTTACCTACCGCACTGAGAATATCAGACCGGCCTTGTCTCTGCTGTCATATTCCATCCCTTAACAGGACGAGAGTGATAAAAATTCATACCACACCCTGAGATGAAGTTAATGATTCATTTGATTAACTGGCAGTTTTTATAGTAGAGTGAGAGTAGTTTGAAATAGATGAATTATTAATAGACCATAACAGTAAAAGTAAAAATACAACAACTCATAACTTTGAGAAATAAGACACTGCCTGTTTTATACCTGTACTTAAACACATATCCTTTACCTCATTTATTTTAATGTTATCTTGGTCGACAGCTGTTATTCTCTGTTTGCTTGTTGTGATGTTGTCACAGTATAGTGGTGTTATTCAGAGTCTAAAACTACTTATATAACTATGTAAAAAGTACTCAATTACAAGTAAAAGTTGAGCATCATTCATTTTAACAACGTTATATACAATTACTGTACAATAGGAAGTTTATTCTAGCGCATCTATTCCTAAAGTGGGCTACGCCCTCAGGGGTAGTCGCGGTTATGTGGGAAATATGTTGGATTTATATTTCCAAATTGTTGAATAATACCCTCTCTGTATCAAAAATAAACCAGCAGTTCCTAGTCTACCATCATTATTCATTCTCACTCGCTATTTCCTTACCCATCAGAATGGACTCCATTCAAACTGGTCGAGATGTGTCGCAAATGCGTGAATTTAAAGAAACACTTAATTGCCAATAATTAACAGTCAGCATTTGCATGATCTTTGGCACCAGATATGTAACATAGCTTGCCACTTCTCAAAAATGGATAAATGGTTGACAAGACCTCGTCCCATGTCCACAGAAGCAGCAGAAACTGACAGTAAACGCAGTACAACAGCTGTAGGCCAAGTCCTCGCTCTCGAAACTAGCTGCAGGGCCGTCCTCAAGCACCGAATCTGACAGAGCTAGCATCAGCGTCTCTACCCTACCTACTAGTGTCAACACCAAGAATAATAATCCAAATTCTGAGGCAGCCCAAGACGAGTTACTGCCTTCTAGTCCAGGAAAAGCCTGGGAAGACAGGCAAAGTTAATGCTAAATTATCAACATGACACAAATAAGACAAGGAAAAGGACTCATCTACATCTACATGCTACATCTACACAGCATCAACAGACAGGCACTTGCTGTCAAGGGAATGCCTGATAGACTGAAGGACATTTTGAAAGTAAGGCCTCTGAACTCAAACATATTTTCTGTACTATGCAATTAAATAGGTAGCAGCCACTTAACGCTCTTACTCCATACCAAAGTGTGGTGGCTGTCAAAGTGCAAAGTTACTGACCAACATTTCCACTTGTCAGGGTACTTGCATGACAGCGGTAGCCGGCATCTAGCAGCTGTCGGTGGCATTGCACTTTAATGTTGGCTTCAGCCTCAAACCGTGTTAGTTACCACTCCGTAAAACCTTAATTTGCAAAGTGAGTCATAACTACAGCTGTAAAATAGATGTAGTGGAGTGTAAGTATATTTCTCACTGAAATAAATGGAATTTTAAATATTAAATAGCAGCAAATTATAAATATCTCATAATTATTGTACTTAAATACAGTAGAATAAATGCAACTTTGCTACTTGCCTCACAACCACAAATCTATGTTATGAAGTCCAGCAGCCTGAGCTCCTGAAATGTCATGGAATAAGCACAATGTAATAAAATGCAAATTCGTGCTCCGTACACGAAAAGGGGGAGAGAAATACATTATCCCATCGCAAAAGGATTATGTGAGGACAGGACAAGGAACATCACTGGTTTGATGCTGAAATGTTGAGATTAAAGAGGACCATTGTGCCAGTGTCGGTGGAGAGGTGGATGTATTTTCCATGCAAGACTGTCAAAGTATTTCACAAATCAAGTCAAGTGCTCTCTCTAAGAAGTTCTCTGTCAATGTGAATGTTTTTTTCACATAAGAATGACCAAAAAAAACCTGAGCATAATGTTGATTAAACTGAATTGACTTGATTAAATGTACCTGCTATCAAATCTCCTCACCTAATGAACAGAGGAAAAATGCATATCCAATTAATTTTGTTTAGGGGCAAACGCATCTGCTGTATATTCATATTCGCATACAGCCTGGTCTCATAGGAAATGTGTAATTATGTGTACTGATGTGATTCCTGTATAGGATTATACAAAAATGAATGTATCTGCATGCCAGGGGCTGCAGTGTTTTTACTGGATTGTCAACAGGATTTTCGGTGAAAACTCGACCTCGTGTCCCTTCTGGAGTTACATACCACTCATCCAAGACAGGCCAATTTAAATCAATGTAAGCAGCACATGTTTGCTGATACTGACATGGCCACAATCCATTTTACAGCAACTATAAAATAATTCTTTGTCAAGACTGCAACAGCAAGTGAAAGCCAGAGGGGCAAATATGTTAAAGACACAATAAAATGTCACTTTTTTTAAGGTGGTGCTGCCTCTTTTATGTATTTGCTGTAAAATTGGGATATTCAGGGCAGGACACAGTAGACAGATATTTAAAAGCAGTAAACTAATGGGATATCAGTTAGGGCAGCCCAGTATCCCTTTATGTGTAGTATAAGAAAGTAGCGTCTTTTTATGTAGCATAGCAGAAATTAAGAGTGTTGTTTATGAGTGTGCTTTTTTTTTAAACTGTTGCCAAGTTTCCCCCTAATTCTACCCATACCGTAACCATAGTTTATTTGTCATAACCATACAAATGTCCATTCTGTAGTTACTATATGCAATGTTTCCATGTGTGGCTGAAAGAAATTATTTTAAAAAGTGAAGTGATGGAAAACAAGAAAAGAAATAAAGACATTTTTGCTGATCTTTTACTGGCACATGTACCATCAAGGACACTCAGGTCTGCTGACCAGGTGTTTTTAGTTGTGCCTAGATCTAGTCTTGACATTTCAATTTCAATCCCCACGCCCAAAACTCTAAGTTTCTACCTTATTTAGATATAAGCCAAAACAAAGGTAAAGCAATGGGCCTCTTAATAATACCAAAACACACATTCCACAAGACACACAGTGATGAGGCAAAAGCACAATCTTAGATTGAAATAATCAAACAAATGTTTGATTCTTCTTCACTTTTACACTTCTGTTCCGTAGACCTTTATTGTCGTCCAAAAACCATTACAAACACTTCAGTGAACCAAACCACTGCACTGGTTTACGTGTTCCTTCACCATGAAGAAGAAACTCCAAAGACTAATAACAGCGATCACATTTTCAGTCTCTAGAGAGTAGTTCCTTGTAAGGCAGATACTATAAAGTGCTTAACAAATACAGTTGGATTGGATTGGATATAAGGCAGATCATTTTTGCTGTGATTTGGCAATATATAATTAAGGATTGATTGAAGATTGAAGATATATATGTGTAAGACAGCAGTTTCATGTTGTTGTGCTACATATCACAACTTCTTGAATCTTGACCTCTTGACTTTGTGCTACATTGTGCAAACGTGTTGATAGTTTAATGGAGGTCTACGACACAGAGTAGTAAGCTATATCCGGCGTTGGATACACACACAATACTTGTTGGATTGGAAGTTGGATCGATCAATAGTAGGTGAAAATTAGACTGGCAATACAGATACTTCACTGAATATTGACTGGTCATGGCAGATACAAACCCTCCTCCGACAGGAAATCAGCCAGTGTGAGTGAAATAAAATGGCACTAAAGTGTTTTTATCAGGCTTTCAGTCCCAAATAAACTGATAGGTCTTTTGTCTAGTCTCTTTCAGGACTAGACAACAGCTAAAATAAAATCAAAGTTATTCATGTTTTCTGATGCCATGAGAGACAATAAAGGCCTTTCATGCCACAGCAAGCTTATATTTAAAATTAAAAGCAGTTGAGAAACACAAAATGCTCGTTTTTCATCTATAAGCCAGCTTCTCCAATTCTATTAATGTGGTTATTCTTTACATTTATGTGGTTAGAAAATGACAGACAAATGACGTAACTATTGTGACAGCGCTCAACCATTTTCATGCAATTGCGGTTTTAAAACTCTGCACACTTACTGTCATACTTCTTGATGTTTCTAAATAATGACCATGATGCAACACCAGCCGTGTGGAGGCATTCGGGTTAGATCATCTCAGCTCCCAGTCGACACAGTGTACATGTTGTCTTTGTATTGTTATTCTTATGTTGTTTTCATGGTGATCTCGCCAAACTCAATTTGATGCCCTGGTTGCTATGGAAATAAAGAGTCTTGGATGTTTAGAAAGCATGTACGATTCAGCCGCGGGAGAAGGCTCTGTCTTGACAGCAGAGCACCACTGGCTGGGTTTGGAAAGCACACAAAGAGCCGGATACAGATTTAGAATCGAAATCCTTAATTTCTGTTAGACTGGTGTGCAAAATGTGCAGAGGGAGATGTTGTCTTCTCTGCTCCTCTGAGGTAAACAAAGGGGAGGGGGAGGCTTCTTTGGTGAAAGCCTGCAACTAATGGGATAGATGTGGAACATGAGTATGTGTACACAATGGTTAAAGAGAAATAGTTCACACATTTTCCAAGCCTACATTTTTACCACCAGGGCTTTACTGGAATGTGTTTTTTTAAAAACACACACAAAAAAACTCCTTTATGTTTTACTGACCCTTCACGCAGCCTCGGACATGTTTGCACTATTACATCTAATGGAAATTTGCATCATTTTGATGATAGACTGATATGTTATCTTTTTTTTCTCTAACAAACTTAAAAGACGAAATATAGGCATGCGCTCTAGCCTGACATATTTGGCATCACTGAAAACTCCACTCGAATTTAAAATAAAAGTTCTGTGGCTTTAAACTAGTGTAGTGCTGATTACTGCTTCAATATATAGAAAAATTAGTACAATTGTTTCAGATTCAGACAATATTATTTATCCCAGAGGGGCGATTCAGTGCTAAAACATACCCAGGCCATATGAATAAAAACTCAGTCTAGCAGCGTTCAAGCATCAACATGCCAGCGCCTGACATAAGATCAACATGTGGAAACAAAAAAACACAAGCAGCAGACGTACTCTGTCACTCTGAGGTCACTCCGTATATATGTCGACGTATGTGAGGAGCCAGGTGATAACAACAACAGCAACAAAAAACAACACCAACTTAGAAAGAAATGAAAAAAGAGAGAGAGGTACTAAACAAGTTTAAAAGAAGTGGCTTACATTTCATTGACTACTGTCGGCATTCAGCAGCCTTATAGCAGAAGGAAAGAAGGAATTAGAAGAGCGGCCTGTTTTCCCACAGGAGCTCATGCTAGCGTCAGCCTGAGGGCAGCTGATGTGAGGTGTGAATGAGTTTATAAACCAACAACATGACAGAAACTCACATTTTATTATACACAGATGTTCAGTGTTGTAATAGTAAATATTTTTCTCATTTCAAGTAGAAGAAGGGCTTCTGAAGCTTTAGTCCAGATCGTTTGAGCGGGTATATTTGCTCAAAAGATTTGTGCTGGTTTTGAACTGCCCTTAGAAAGCAGCTTGAGAGTTTGTCCATTCTTGATTAAAAGCTGTTTTTGATGTTCTCTTTTAAGAGTACGCCGTGCAAGATTAATTTTCCCGAGCTGATACTAAAAGGTGACATGAAAACACTGCAGACCACTGATTGGACAGTCATTTAGCTTATTCACAGACTTCCATCGCTCCCTCTCCTTGCTCCACCTCTCTCTCTTTCTCTCTCTCTCTGTCCTCAGCTGCCGTGCTTGATTCATACATGAGGGTAAAAAAAATGTATCCTGTTGTTCTTTTTTGTTTTCTGCTGTATTTGTTGGATGTAATGAATGAAAAGGAGAAAGGAAAATGAGGGGGAAAATGAAACAGAAGCTAAGAGCGTCTGTCTCCACAGTAAATCATCTGTTGAGTGTTTGATGGTTGTTTATTTGTGCTTTAGAACATATCCGCCATGAAACAAGAAAATAACTTTCTATTCCTGTCTTTAACAAGCTTTCTCTCTCAGAGAAAGCTTTCCACTGCTGCCTCTCCTCACCAGTCTGTCTCTGTCGCTCACTCACACAGTCAAAGAGCCCTGAAGCCACTTGTTTTTTTTATTACTATCAAATGTGTTGTGTGTCCAAATTGCAAAAAAATCAACACTGCACTTCCTGGAGTCCCCAGCAATACACCTGCCAGGTATGAAGTAGATCGGACGAATGGTTCTCGAAGTATGCATCGGACAAACATACATACATACAGAGATTCATTGCTTTATAATTAGATCTTTGGCTGCACCTCAGTTTGTAACATCTGACCCAACATTCAAACCTCTGAGCAGGAAACCTAATGCTCAATAAAATGAAGCATCATACAAACTAAAGAAACAGATCATTTTGTCAAGAAAAATTGGAGAACAAACCAGAGTTAAAAGTAGAATAACTATTGGATGTAAATGACCTGATGGACAAAAACAGATCCAAATGAATGTCAGTGTTGCTCTGTATCTGCAGTAAGTGTGAAGTGTTTATTAACCTGTTTGCCATAATAACTTTATATGGTGATATTATGTTGTATTTTCAGCTTGTTTGGTTGCCCCTTAATGTCCCCAGAAAATTGATTATTGCAGCTTTAAACCTGCACTAAATGATTTTTTGGTGGCTTGGAGGCAGTGAATGTGTCGTGAGCAATAACACTGACATATTATCAGCTTTTTAGTTGACTCTTAAGTTGACTTTTAACTTGTTAGCAAACTGTTGCTTATTTACATGTAGAGAATCATGTAACTGGTAACTTGGTGCTGGTAAGTTGATTATGTTCTATACTTTCGGCTCTGTTTTTGATGTTCACCCTCTCACAAGAGAAATATCTGCTCTTTTGGCATTTAACGGGAAAATATTATTGAAAACAAGAAAAATTAGCTTTGGGATGACTTTGAAAGTACTCAATTCTATCTCTTCTGTCTTTTTAAGTTACTTTTTGAAAATGTAAAAATTCACAGCTCAAGGGCTAGCAATGTTCAGGCGGTACCCGACTCTATGTCACAGCAGACAGTCTGATCAAATATGCTACAAACCGTTAGCATTAGCTCACCACTGCCTTAACTTCTGTAATTAGAGTTTGCATTCGGCCGAATGACGTGTTGCTGGTTGTTTAGCAGCTAAATAGTCTGTGCAGCCTTTCAGAGGATGGAAATTTTGTACTTTGAGACAACTTTTCTTTCTGTTAACACCAAGTGGTTTCATGTGGGATTTGTACATTTTACAACCGATTTTCTGCTTAACAAAACTCAGTACACCGCAGGATTTTCCACTTTTTGATATTCATTCTTTGGATGAAGTTTTACAACAAGCGCCCTCATAAACATTGTTTCTCTCTGTTACTCAGCTAAAGGAATATATCACTGCTAAGGCTAAGATAGCAACCTCCAGCTTCGTTTGAAAAAAATACTTTCACTTGGTTAGAAGACACGATCTCACCGCTCTGAAACATCCTTTTGAAATCTCAACCGTGCAACGTCAGGATCAGACTCCAGTTCATAGATAGAAAGGTTCATAAATACTGTCTTACGTCTCCAGCTGCAGCCATTACTTCAGGTAAAGATGCAGCATAAAGGGAACTTGCATTATTCATTATTCCTGGGTAAGTACACCTTGCTCTAGGTTCAGAAGGAGCTTAGTGTTGAGTGCAAAAACCGTCAACATGAGTGAATTCAGTTAACTAACTTTAGTTTGCCTCACTCTAATAAAACACTGCAACTTGCATCACATTTATATTGATATGGAAAATAAAAACGTTCTTTTAAACCAAAGTAAATTGTCCTTATTTGTATGAATTGTCCTTCAAATAAATTTGGTTTGGTGATCACCTTTAGTTCAGTTTGTGTATTTGTCCTCATGTCGGGTTTCTCCAGAGTTACAAATAACTTCCAAGTCAGTGTCTGATGACCATCAATAAAAATTGGTCAAAGTCAGCTGAGTTCAGATCAGATTGATGTCTAATCTGTCAGAGTCTAACTGATCAGACTGCACTCTAAGGCCCAATCCCAAATCTGCCCCTAACCCCTCGGCCTATCCACTCCACATTTGTTTGTGCGTTCATGTTGAGGTTCGCCATATTAAGGACCGTCCCAATCAAATAAGCGCCCATCCTCCCACTTTGTATTTTAGATCAGCACAGGCACATTTATTTTCGTCACGCTAACTTCAACGTCTCAAATATAATCTCAGAATGCGTGGTGGGAAAAGATAATCCAAAAATAAGGAGAATATCACTTTGTCCCTGAGGTCACTTGACTTGTAACAAACTCACAGTTGCCTGTTTGTGTGCACAGCTGATTTAAAAAATAAATTAAAACAAGTTAAAGTTATCTCCTATCTCATTATCATGGTTTTATATGTTATGTGTTCACAGGGAAAAGATTAGGCACCTCATAAGGCTGCTAAATTGTGAAATAGCATAACAGCAGTGCAAGCAAGGCATCTATCCATCGCCATGGTGACAGATGTTTCCTTTTTCCGGAAACACGGCAAGGACGTCCCATAATTTAGCTATCCATTTACCCCTTCTCCCTTCCTAGAAGTGCCCTCCACAGCTGTGAGTGGTACTTGATTTGTAATGACTTAGTTGTTAAGTGGTAGCAGGTAGGGAGTGGTCCTTAAGGGATTGGGCC
This sequence comes from Scomber scombrus, assembly GCF_963691925.1. Taxonomy (NCBI): domain Eukaryota; kingdom Metazoa; phylum Chordata; class Actinopteri; order Scombriformes; family Scombridae; genus Scomber; species Scomber scombrus. Next base: position 30,591,007 of record NC_084970.1, on the reverse strand, counting down.
TTTAAGTATAATGTGTGTCTGAGCTGGTACCGATCCAGATGACCACCAGGATCCTACCACAAGGAAGACAGTTCATCTGGCTGTTTCAGTGTTAATGCAGATCCGGGTTCCTGTAAAAAACAAGTTGGGAAGCTCGCCACCTTCTGAAATCACTGGATCTTCTCCTCCAGTAAAAGGCTTGACCTGATTTAGAAACAGACTTATAGTCTCTGTACTGCTTCACTTTATATTTTACATTAACTTTCTCTTATGTTGTACAAGTTTTCCAAGTCAGTGTCTGATGATCATCAAGACAAACTGGTCAAAGTCAACTAATTTCAGACATCTAATCTGCCAGCGTCTAATGAATCAGTCAGATTTAGAATCAGATTATTTAAGTATAATGTTTGTCTGAGCTGCTACTAGTCCAGGTGACCGGCACGATCCTACCACAAAGAAGACAGTTCGTCCAGCTGTTTAATTGTTAGTGCAGATCCGAGTTCCTGGGAAACAAGTTGGGAAGCTCGCCACCTTGTAAAATCACTGGATCTTCTCCTCCAGTAAAAGACCTGACCTGCATTTACAAAACAGGCTTATAGTCTCTGTACTGCTTCACTTTATAATTCATCTTAAGTTTCTCTTATGTTGTACAACATCATACTGTCAGGGTCTTGTCACAGTCTGGCTCTGTGCTCCTTAGTTGTTATTCTCCTCTGTTCCAGAGACTTTCAACCTTTTTCTCCTTGTTATGTGAAGACTGAGTTGGAGTAGAGTTTTGAGTTGTATCTTTAGGGACATCGGGCAAGATATCCTTTAAGTTGCCTTTATTAGTTAGAATGTGTTCATTGTGTTTCTGAGTTTTTCTTTTTCTATATCTGGGTTTTTTCCTCCTGTGTCCTCAGCCTGTTTTTTCCCTCCACACCTGTCCTACATTCAGCTTCGTTCGCCCTGCCCTTTGCCCGCTGTTATCCCCGGCCGATCAGCTTCTTCCCCATTATCCTGTTTTATCTGCTCGTTCCCCTCACTTGAGTCCTCCACACCTGCGCCTCATCTCCTTGTTAGTTTGGTTAATATTTTAGTCCTGTTTTCAGTTCAGTCTTTGTTGGTTCTGCTCTGAGCTGTTTGGTTTTGCTTTGACCTGCAAGCTTTGTTTTTTTTTTTTGACTGCACAAGCCTTAAATAAAGAAGTTACTCTTCAGCTCCGCTCAGCCGGCATTTGGGTCCACCTGCTCCGTCCTCACCTCACAGAAACCACAACATAACTACATCAAAGTAAATTCTGACTGACTGCAAATACTTAACATATTGAAAATGATTCATAACTCTCTCGTGGTTAACACGATAAATAAATCAGACATGAAAATATATAATTAAAGTCTTTCTGCTCAGCTAATATTTGAGTAAGCAACAAAACACAATCTTACAGACAAATCATTAAACCTGCAAATGTTACTTTCTCAATGAAAGCCAAATTTTATTTTTCTGTAGAAACGATAAACTCAACGATAAAATGAGTTATTCCTTTATTAGTCCTATGATGGGGAAATGTACATTATTGCAGCAGCAGAGTGGGAAGTAAAAATAGAAGAGAACAACAAAAAGAATAAAGAATAATAAATAGTTAAGTACAAAAGCAATAAAAACAATAGTAGTAAAAAAAATATAGGAAAGTAAGAGTAATAGTAACATTGGTGTTGAGTGATAATATACCTGAACTTGAACTGAAGTAGTAGTACACCTGAAATACTAATTGCTTTTCTTACTTTTTACTCTTAGCAGTAATTGTAAATATTCTGTATTTTCACTATTCCTTATTAAAAATACTGCCTAACAAGTTACTTCGTCAATGATCAACATGAGAAATAAGTGATTAAGAATTCCACATAGAGGACATTCTTTTTTTTTTCTCTTGTCGTAACATGGTGAATATTACTATGAAACTTAGACTTAAAGCATCAAATGTTTTTCCCTTTAGACACTAGATATTCATAAAACATAGTAAAATGTCAAAATGTTGCTTTACATGGAAATAACTTCATTGTTAATACACACCAAAACTAGAACTACTGTAAGAAGTTATCTATAAAGGTTAAACCGTCATCTCAGTTACCATTTTGACTCAGTTCCTACTGTTTCTTAACTCAAGCTCAACGTTGTTACAGCGTGGAGCAACTACCTCTAGCTCAACATGGCGACTCGACTCAGAGAAACTCTCTTTCTGTGTCACAAACTTTTTTCTGCTATAGCTGCACTGTAGAATCTCCTGTCAATGTTGGTAAGGCGTGGGAGCGTTTATAACTATAGTATCTAATTACTTAAAACTTAAGTCAATAGTTCAATTGTTTATAACCTAACTCATTTCTATCTTAACTCAGGTTTTTCAGCTTGGTTACAATTAGGTAAGTAGGTGTTACTCAATAATGATGATTTTATGTAAATATCCTCTGAAACAGCCTGCTGGAGGTCAGAGGGAAATCTGGGCTGTAATGAAAGATGAATTTAGAGAAATCTAAACCACTTTTGGTGAATAAATGATCAGATATATTTAAAATAAAATATGTATTTATAAAAATGAGTTTTAAAAAAAGCCACTATGTCTTTTCACATGCAGCATGTTGGGAGGGTTAAAAATGTATTCTGATACAACTACTAATATTCTGCTAAAAATGTTATCACAACTCCATCTAATAACAGTAATAAAAACATTAACTTAAAACTTAAGTCAATAATTCAATTGTTTATAACTTAACTAATTTCTATTTTAACTCAGGTTTTTCCCAGCTGGTTTACAGTTAGATAAGTAGATAGTCATCAATAATAGTAACTATTTGTATCGCACCTTTCAAAACTGTTGTTACAAAATGCTTCACAGAGCATAGGAAGACAAGAAAGTTAAAGCAAAACAACAAGAAATAAAATCACTGAGTCCAAAAACTAAGTTATAAAATAAATAAATAACCGCAGGCTAAAAGTTGAGGGCAAGAAAGCCTGTCTAATGATGATTTTATGTAAATATCCTCTGAAACAGCAGGCTGGAAGACAGAGGGGAATCTGGGCTGTAATGAAAGATGAATTTAGAGAAATCTAAACCACTTGGTGAATAAAATGTCACAGATATGTTTAGAATAAAATCAGAATTTAGGAAAATGAGTCAAAAAAGCCATAATGTCAGATCTTTAGATGTTCAACATTGTTCACCAGCTAGTCACCAACTTTGTCTGTCTACTATTTGGAAATTTTTCGTGTGCTACATTTGTAAATGATGCTATGAGATCAGTGAGAGTGAACCAAAGCTCTTTTCACATACAGTATACAATGTATTCTGATAAAATTAGTAATATTTAAAAAATGTAGTCAGCAACCTTATCTAAGTATCACAATATCAAAGTTAAGATGAGACAAAGTAAAAATCTATAAGATGACTTTTACTTAAGTGTATTTTGTAAGACAACAGAACTATGTAACCTTAGAAATGAAAATAGGGAAACCAAAGTTTTTAATAGCAGAAATGTGTCCTCTGCTCAGTGTATTTTCTGCAGTAGCCTTTAGACTTAAATGAAAGTGCACAACACACGATGTGCATTACAGAGAACATTCTCAGGGAAAGCCTCTGATGAAACTTGGCCCACTGGCTGTGTGAAACTATCACACAGGCATACTGTATATCGCAGCAGGGGAAGACCCCCCACTGGGTGTACGTGCCCACTCTCTGAAAGCTTTGTCCTCCTTCTCCTCCGCAGCTCCTCTCAGAGGAACGTCAGTGGCAGACATCTGTGCAGTAGCATCTCGGGCTTCACTGTGTCCTTTTTATTCAATTCTATCTATCTATGCATATGTCTGAGTTTCCTCTGTCTCGTTCCGTATTGAACGTGCGCGGCGACCAGTGACATGCTGTCAGCTGTGGGTATGTTACACACACGCAGTCATCTCGGTGGAGAGCCATTATGTGCACCACACGCTGTCATATACTCAAGCTCTTTTAACTTATTTTCTACATCACAGTGTGTGTGTGTGTGTGTGTGTGTGTGTGTGTGTGTGTGGACGTGCGCCTGCTGTGCTCACCTGCTCGCACCATGTGGTATCATCCTCGACTCACCATTGTGGATCAGAGCCGTCCTCTCATTCCTACTCTGCTTACATTTTTGACTTTCACAGTGCATGGTAATATATTGTTCTTTATTTTAAAATGTACTTTAAGATTGTAATCCTGCTGATAATCCCCATTTTTACTAAATGTATAGGTAATTTAAATGTCTTTTTTTATTTAACTTTAATAGAATACAGTTACCTTTTTTTATCTTCATGACGTAATGCTGTCTAATGTATTTCTTGATTCCCCAAGCCTGCTGATCCATTATTCATATCAAAGTATTGAATATAGCCACTTTAAGCACTAGTGCTAAGGAAATGATGACAAACACAAATGACAGGAGGGTCACAGAATTTGCATTTCAGCTTTGTAGCACAAACATCATGTCAAACCACAAAGCATTTATTTCTTCAATTATTTAGTTTGAATGGATGGGGTTGAGGATGACATACTTTCATATTCTTCTGTCCATTTTATAACCGTATTCAAGTTATGATTTTCCTGAAAATGTCTTTTGAACATCCAAATCTGGTCGACGTGACAGATGATTGTAGATTACAGTAAAATTTATATACAAGATGTTGGACCTAGCTCAGTTATTGAAGGGTTACTGTCAGCACATGAAGGTTTTCTTTAGATCTGACTGTGACTACTTATAAAATACAAATATGCTATGTTATAGCTAACATATGTTACAACAGTTTGTTTCCAACCAACTTTAACACATGTTTGGACACATATGGATACATTTTATGGCCGCCGCCGCAAACCCCTGCCTTGTGGGATCCTGATTGGAACGGCACCTGATTGAAGTTCCTTGTTAATGAATAACTATTTTTACTAAATCTGGTTTTATGTTGCTTCCCTTTACCTTAACGAGCTGAGCCTGACATTACCTCGTTACAATGTTGATTACCTCATCAAATAATGCACGTCTGGTTTGGGGACTCGAGTTTTGAAGCCCCAAATTTGGCATTTTGACCGTCACCATCTTGTATTTTTGGTGCCAGAAGAGATGAGAAGTGACTGTATTTGGACAGGAGGGTTGAGCTGTACAGTAACACTAGCTGGAAGCTTGGTTAGCTTGTTGCCTTTACAGTCTATGGTTAATGTGATCAACCATTAAATTACCTAACATTAAAAACTGAACATCGGACTACTTAGAGGGTCTTTTAGTACCACCAAACACTGAACAAGACGTGTTTAGGCAACCAAAATGTTAAAATCAATGAACTGAAAACACACTGAAACATTGAAAAACAAGCCATGTCTTATAGCATAATCTCCTATTTCGTCAAATTTACAAAATGAACACCACAATGCATTAAATTAGACTTGAAACTAGTGATTGAGACCACAAACTCATTAGTAAAGTGTTTACTGATGTAATTAATCAAGGGAGAAGTAGAGTAATTTTCTCATAGACTATCATACAATCGGACTTCATTTTGGAGTCAATGGAGTCGCCACCTGCTGGCCCTTAGAAATAATGCAGGTTTAGAGGCACTTCACTTTTCAGACCTGGAGCTACAGGCTTGATTTACCCTTTTCTCTTTCTTTTTTATTGCAATATATGAATTACTTTATTCTGATTTTACACCTTTCACTCTCATTTTTACTGCTATGTCATTCATGGATGGTGCAGTTAATAAACACTATATAAAAGCTGATTGAAGACATCTTGTATAAACAGCCATGTACAGTGTGTCACATAGCTGTAAAAATCTTCACAGTTTATGTATGCAGCATTAAGAACGTGTTTTTTAACTCGAAACAGCAATTAGCGGGACTTAATGGTCTTAATGGTCTTATTTTGGATATTTCTCTCTCTTCAAAACTGGCATGCTGTCCTGAGGGTATGCCAAAAATAATTCATGAGTATTCACAAGCTTGTAAAACAGTCACTCTGAAGGTCTTACTGTACTAAGTGCCATAAATGTGTTACACGCCACATTTAAGGTAAATTGCAACCATATAATCCTCTATTGCTCTGGTTGTTTGTTGTGCTGTTGACACATAAGTCTGTTTTATTGACCTCTGCTACATGAAGTTCATCGACGGTGAAAGTGATGCGTGGGAACATTATGTGTGTTTGCCATCTGTGTCACCTGCATGTCACGAGGTATTTTTACAAGCTAATTTGCAGACAGTGTAAGTATATGAGTAATGGATGTTAGGAAAGACTGGTTTAAAGTGTAGGATGACTGGAGACACATTATTTTACATTGAAATATCTATCTATCTATCTATCTATCTATCTATCTATCTATCTATCTATCTATCTATCTATCTATCTATCTATCTATCTATCTATCTATCTATCTATCTATCTATCTACATATACACACATATGTGTGTGTGTATATATACGTATATATACGAGTGAGGAGTGAGGGGAAAGCTTTTTCAATTTGAAACATTAAATGGATGTTATTTATATAGTGGTGCTTTTCTACCTTAGCAGACAAAGTGCTTCACAAGGTGCGCAAATGAACACTGAAACAGGTTTTTATTCCTCTTCTTCACTGGTCATTAAGTGATCATCACCTCCAAATGTGCTTTCAATGTAAGTGATGGGGGACAAAAGAATAATTTATTTAAAAGTTTATCTGAAGATAAAACGAAGCAACAGCCATCTTAGTCAAATAAAGTGGATTTCTTCCACAGTTATTGGTTTAAAAAAAAAATCCCTCTCTGTATCTCTACGGGCAGTTTTTTCTTGTTCAGCTGCAGTGGAAGGATTGTAACAAAAAGAGGAAATTTGGCACTAAAAAGACTGCAACTTTGAACAATATCTGCATGATTTGTACAACTGGGGCCTCATATTGAAGAGATTTTTACATGGAAAGAGGGGCTGTGCGTTTGGTATAACAATATGAGTGATTACAACAAGAAAAAAACATGTCAGTGTTAATTTGGGCACCTGACAGTTGTTTTAGGACAGATTTAAATAATTGTAAACCATCATTAGAAGATAATGAACTGTACTGTTGTTTAACCATTGGCAAATTGTACTAGGTAACACTGCAGGGTTTATTAGCGAGCGTGCGCATTGATCTCCAGCTATTTCCTGCTTGGGAGATCAATCAAAATGATGCACGTAATGAAGGAAATTGTGGTTATAAATTGGTAGTTGTTTCTACTGACCAGATAATTCTTAATGTTTATAAAAGCTTCGTACCTCCAGATAATGAACAGTGGATTTGTAACATTTTACCTGTAGTGTCAAACAAAAAACATGAGATCTGAAGATCATTTTTTATATAATGACATTGTAGCTACACCGGTCCAATGAAATAATGGCCACGCATCATATAGATGTCTTTTGAGGATTTATTTCATCTCTTTCTCTCTCTCTCTCTCTCTCTCTCTCTCTCTCTCTCTCTCTCTCTCTCTCTCTCTCTCTCTCTCTCTCTCTCTCTCTCTCTCTCTCTCTCTCTCTCTCTCTCTCTCTCTCTCTTTCTCTCTCTCTCTCTCTGTGTCTTCCATCAGTAGACTCCTTGAAAACTATAAAACTATAAAATCAAAGACATAAAGTTTCAAATATACATCTCTCAGCCATTTTAAGTCCCCCAAACTAGTGTAATCCACCAATAAACTGGTGGATTACAGTTAGATCAACAGAAATGTGATGAAATCAAATAAAATGTGTCACATTGTCCATTTAATCTCACAACAATAAATATAATACACAAATATTCAACTGACAGACTAATTTTTGAGTGTGCCTCCTGAACCACATGCAGAATAACATTATTTTGGAGCTTTATGTATCTTTAAATTAAATTAAAGAGTAAAGTCTAGACCTGCTTTATATGAAAAGTGCCTTGAGATGACTTTTGTTGTCATTTGGCACTATATAACTAAAGATTGAATGATTGATTGATTCTCTCTGCATCCATGTTGGTTCTGATCCACAATGACAAACTATACTCACGTGACCTGTTAGACTCTAAAATAAAACCTTACATAAGGAGCACTTGTTTTGTTTTTTTAACCAAACATAACATTCAGGTGGTACATTTTAGACATTTTTTCTGTCTATCTATGTATTGTAACATCTATTGATAACATATATTATATTTTTATCATTTTTTGAATGCCTGTATGAGCTCAAATAATCATGAATCTATGTTAAAAAATTAAATAAACATCTTAAAGCATGCAGTAGTTTTCTTTTTGTCTGTGCAACCCTGCCTCCTACAAATTATATCTATATTTTAATGATTTGCAACAGGAAATATCTTTTGAATGAAACATAATGCTGCCTGGATTATGTTTTTTTAATCAGCACAAGGAGAAAACATACCAATACTGAACAAAGCTACAAAATGTTCAATGACAAGATATTTTATTAGTTTTCCCCTCTCACAATATCTGCTCTTGCAACACAATATCCGCTCCTAGTGACAAAAGCATGATATTGGCTTTTATTGTGATGTTTTGAGCCTCACAAACATTTTGTTAAGGTTATGGAAACTCCAAAACTAACTCCAAGCGTGACACATAACATAAATATTAATCAAGACCGGGCTCTTTCCCCAACCTTAACAAAAGGAAGGATTTAGCTGTTCCTACACAAGAAAAAGTATCACCAGAGAACATACAGTAAATCAGGCTGCAATAATGTGTCCTCTCAAAGCATAATTGGCAAGATAATAGAGTAGTTTATATAGTAAACACAATTTCTAGGAGGCAGCGTTGGTTTGTTTGGGCTATTTTGTGCCTTAAATGTGTTTAAATTGCAAATCAGGACTGTTATTGAAAGAGTATATTGTGTAATTATTTATACGTATTTACATCACATACTTTCATCTCATGAATATTATTAAAGAATAATAGAAATACAAAAAAAGTAGATGGTGTTGAGGGAAACTCAGCTATCAAAAGTCACTTTATGTGGCAGCTTCTTCCTCAAAACCTTTATAGATAACTCAGGTAAAGCCTCCTTTAGCTTCTTTAGCAGCCTTTAATTTTGCACACAATGAATCAGTAGATGCAGCCTTGTTCATCAGTCTCTCAGCTAAGTATCACAAACAACCAGGTTTTAATTTAGTTCAGCTGAGAGGCATGTAATTAATTCACCATACGCTTTGCATTGTAATGTAGCATGTGATCACATCCTGTCTAAAGAAGACTGGCTCTGGTGTTTGCTGCGTGTCGAGATATACCTGTCTTAAGTCAATCTCCCACAGAAATAGACTCAGCCTCTCAAAGCCCCTCAAAGACATTTCTTTTCCCTTTCTTTCGTTACACAGACGGTAGAAAACAAGGTGCGATTGGTTTGATGACAGCCGGAGAAAGTGGAAAAGGAGTATCATCCTCTGCATTGCGGGCCCCAAATAACTGTGACTGTCCTCGGTGCACTGGGCTGTGGCAGATGTTAATCTGCTCCTCGCCTCAACCACAGCGTGATATGCACCATGGGAGCAGTGGGGAGGTGGAGACGCATGCGACTGGCGCTGAGGAGCTCTTGATGGCACTGAAATGGGCTAATAAGGCAGGACATCAATTATCAACAGAGGCCTGATGTGAACACTGATTGTTAACTGTGTGGTACCTCAACCAACAAGAGCACCTCAATAAAAATGAGTATTTATTCTCATTCATGCAGGGTGAAGGGAATTATTTTAGTAGCTGATGACCACCTATTAAGGAGAAGCCACTGTAGTCGAGCTTATCGCCGAAATTTCAGCCTTGTGGGAGAATACAGCAGGGTAATTTCTAAAATAAAACCATCAAATGCTAATTAGCTACAACTGTTTTCATGACATGCCTCCTGCTGGGGGATATGAGGTTACGCGTGGAGCCATCATTGGTTGTCTCATTGTGTCAGCAGTTGCTGCAGCGGCTGCTTTGCAGTCAACTCAGCATTTGTGTTGGCCTTTTTCCACACGAGACGAGCTTTCAGCATTCAAATGATAAATGGTGGCTGGCCGCGGCCTGTCTCACACTTTTCTACTCCCAGGATCGGCAATGGCAATGCAGTGCATCTGGGTTAGAGCTGCGTTCACCCTTTTTTTTCGGGCAAAAAAACCATCAAAACAAGCTCATACAGTTTGGTTGCTATGGATAAAATATTAGCAAGAAGCTGACTATTTACAAATCCAGCTTACATAGTGCAGCTTTAGCATTAATTATGAGCCATAATTTTGGCCAAACGAGTCCAACATTCACTCTTTTACTCATTTTATCTTTGTTTTTGGTCTCTAGTATCTCCTGAGCTGCTTGATGATTCTTCACCTACTAGAGACTGACGTTTATACGGCTGTATTGCCTCCAGAAAACCAGAAAACTCCAGTCTAGCTGTCTGTTCACTGGTTTGTGGGAGGTGATTTAAAATGTGTTCAGGAATATGTACCACTAAAGCACAATGTGGAGTTTTCTGGCACAATTTCACCTGCTTCCAAGGTGCATGGAGAAGGGGGAAAAAAGTATGAAGAAAGTCAAAGCTCCAGCAACACTTGTATTTATAGACAAACACATTCAGCTTGCAGCCTTCATCAGGGTCATCCACTACAGCTCAGTACCATCTGATGTAAGTGCTTTAAGGCGGCTGCATTATCTTGACGCCCAGTCTCGAAGAGGGATTCTGAGTGGGTAATTTCTTCAGAAATTTTTTTTTTCTTCACTTTTAGTGTGATCTCTTGCTTTTAATGTGTATTTATATAGAGATTATGTTTTCACCTTGTGTGTAAAGCATCCTTGAGTACCCTGAAAAGCGTAAAAATAAAATATGTTATTATTATTATTATTTAAACAACTTATATGAATCACAAATGAGATTCATTTATAAATTAAATAAATTGGAGGATGTCTGTGTCAAAATACTGTTTTATCTGTTTTCTGTTTGCATGTTTAATTGATTTCTGTTTAATGAAATTACTACACAGTTGACCTGAGGCTTTAGTAATCTATCATAGAGTAAATGTACACTGTGTATAAAGAGAGGGAGGCACAGGGGGTTAATGAGGACCCAGCAGCTTGCATGTTAAGTAGTGTGGCAGTATACAGTGAAATGTCAGAGCTTTTAGGCTTAGAAAATGAATAAATAAAAGATTCCTATGAGGAGTTGAAGAGAGCAGTGAGATGTGAAATGTACAGGAAATGATGATTGGTGATTTTCTTTCATTTTTGGGTCAAGTCCCCAACCCTCACGCATTTACAATATACCAAAAAAGACAGTTGCGGTGGCCAAACATTTCATTACATTTCCTTTCATTACAAAATCACAGCTCACTCTTAAAAAATATATTCAGCTTCCTCTCACAAGCTCGACAAATAAAATCTGCTACAAAGAGAGGTTCCCTTCCTTAGGCACAACTCAAATTTTTCAATTTTACGTAGCCCAAAGAAATCTGCATGAATGGAGGATATTTTACTAAAAAGTACATCCCTTACATCCTCGTAGAGAGGACAGTAAAACAAAAAAATGAACCTCATCCTGAATGTCAACTAACTGTGCTCCTCTGCAGAGGCATTAAACCTGCTGTTCTTTGGGGCTAAAATAGGTAATATAATGGTAATGGTCCTGAATATAACGTGCAGGGATCTTTGTCTTTCCTTTAAATAATACTTCACTTGTGTTTCTGCACTGTAGCTATTCTCCATGAGACAATACGTTTATTATTTTTGTTTATCTCATATATCAGAAGACCATTTCTCTTCATACATGAGAAACATTTTACTCCTAATCTCCTGAATGACAAATCATTCAAATAAAATAATGATTTCAAGTCATTTCACCCAGTAATGACCAAGAGAAATGTCCCAACTAAATATATTTTACTCATGAATATTTAATGAGTCTCTGATTAGACATCTTTACAAGTCTATTCCAAAGTAAATGTGTCATTGAACCAAAACAATCAGCTAAAAAAAGTCTAAAATGCTCTCAAGATCTGCAGACGAGTGTTAATTATCTGTAGTTTCTTCACTAACCGCAACACCTTCTGCATTACACATTCGACTCTCTGCTGATAATATAACGGATAATGATAGATTAGATGACACCTAATCTTAATGTCATATCATTGTGATGAAATTAAAGTCCCCCTCCACTCAAAAAATTGACTTTCTTATTTCTACAGCTGGATGTTTGACACTTCACAGTGCAGATTGATGTATGTGCAGAGTTTAAAACTAGAAGACTATTTTCACCTTCTTTTGCCGAAGGGAGGAAAGTTTCTCTGTGCTCAGCTTAAATCTGACTTTAAGATGTGAACATATGAGCAGGATTTGTGACATCACAACTAGTTTGGAGCCAGTCGTGGCCCAGTATGCAACACTAACACTGACAATAAACTTTACAATGTAGTGAGAGACATTTTGTGTCCAACAGTTTAACTAATGAAAGATATTTGCATATTTATAGATTTTGGATTTTTTTTTTTATGAGGAAGGAGTAGATGCCATTTAAAGCATTTTAATCAGATAATTGAACTTTTTTTTGTGGAAGACTATATTAGAAAAAAATATTATTCAAAGTAGGGTACTTTATATAGAGATGGGTGACAAATGAAAGGAGAAACCAACATGAAGTGTCTTTGTATGGAGTTAGGCCACTATGACCCTCCAGAATAGCTTCAGTGTTTTTTGCCAAGTCTGTTGAACTGTAATGGAGAGATAAACCCCATTTCTCCACAAGATAGTCCCTCATTTACATATGTATATATCTCAACCTTTATTTAACTAGGTAATCTAATGAGATGACCTGAGATTAGAGAGTACGGCAGATAGAAAGAAAAACAAACAGCCAGACATAATAAAAGGACTTACAGCATCAGAGACAATCACAGAGATCACTTAATAGATTTGGAGATGAAAGTTTATATACTTTGCTCTTATGGAAATGATGGTGGAGAGCGTTGTCTAGTGACTGGAAGCCCTAGCATTTTATTCACATCATTTTCATACTCATCAAACCATTCAGCTGCACAGAAGTATCTGTATTTGTTTCTCACTCTTTTATTCAGGTTTTTCCTTTAATTTGTCCTCCGTCTGTACATCATGGAGGTTTTGTTAAAGTCCCACGACACAGAAAGGTCAGAAAGTTGTGTAGATCAGATGTTATATTCTCAGACTGTTTTCTGATATTCACATTAATATAAATTACCTTCCATGGCCTGCCTACATAAAGATCCTTTAATGTTTTATAGTTGTGTTCAGCTAAGTTATCCTCCCTAGTCACTAATATTAACACCTCATTGTTTTTGCAGCATTTCATTGTAAAGATTTCCCATTTCATCTTTATCGCCTTTGTAATAATAATGTCTGTTCCCCCCCCAAAAAAAGACCGAATTTTTCATCGCCGCGAATAGAAACCATTAATACAGCAACGCCTCTCCCCAAAGATTCACACAGGCAGCAGCTTGGCTGGACACATAATGGGATCCGCTCAAGATGACAGCCTCTATGCATGGAGCTGTGTATTGCTGTAAATTGCTCAGCAAATAGCACTTGTGTAAAGCACAATGTATTCTCTCTTTTTTTCTTTTTTTTTTTTAAAGTGCTGAACTCCATCGCTGATTGCTCTGGTGTGAACGCAGACATCCTGGATGATAATGGTGATAATGAACTGGGAGCACACACACACAGAGACTCGGCTCGGCTCGCTCTTCATTGCAGCAGTCTGGCATATGGCGTGAGATTTCCGTGCCTCCTCAACATTTGCTGACCTTGATTTGAGCCCTGCCTGCCTCCCATACATAATTAGTACCTGTTAATTTCCTCTGCATTCCTCCCCAGTCATCTGGAGTCAGGTGGCAAGTGGAATGTGGCGAGTTCAGCAGGCTGATGAGTGGTGGAAGGGGACACAGTCAACGGCGGTGCTGCTGACCAGCTAGCTCGGCTGGTGGCTGTCCCGCTGACTCACTTAGCTGATCGATAGCTAATTCCCTTAAATAATCAAGGGGCCTCTGCAAAAGGGATATGGTGGGAGGTGTGATAATTGATTACTTTTGCTATACATTTTCCCCAGTGATTTCATTCTGTGCGATACTCGGCTGCATTTTTCATTGAGCTGTTTCACAAGATGCTGAGGTATGCGCCTTCCATGCATCACATTTGGTTAGGGGCCGATACGAGGATATAATTCTCTCTTTACTTTGCTGCAAATCTTTCAGGCCTAACCGTCAGCTCCCGTCTGACTTTAAACAGAAATGCAGATCTGCACCTTTTTTTCTTTCTGAGATTTAAATTACGACATTATGCACTTAGAGTAAATATGTGGAGAAGGAGCCGTGATAGTATCCATGAAGCATCAGCATCAACTTGTTTGGGGGTGTACTCACTATTCATCACACATGCACAAAACCTCCAGGGGTCTACTAGCTTTACTGAGAAAACAGACTACAATAAAATATGTTTAAGTATCTCAACAAATCCATAAAATATCAAGATGTGAAACACTGAACAAACATTGCATTCAGATAACATTTAAACTTTAATGAAAAAAGACTCTGCTTTAGTTTTCCTGACAATATCGCTCATTAATCTGAAGCTTTCCTTAGTTTATTTTGCAGAGAAACAAAAGAAATCCAAAAAACAACATTTTTTTTTTTACAGCTGCTCAGATGTGGGGATTCAGGACTCAGCTGTTCTGTTGAGGAGAGGAGCGAAGATGAAGAGGACCAGAGGCAAATTTTTTGCCTGTCTTGCAGTTCTCATCCCTCAGATCTTCCTTGTGTGAGGCCATGTCTGTGTGTGCTTATGTGTGTGCACATCTACACCCATGCAGCAGAAATAGAGGAGGATAGCAAAGAAACAACATTTTACTGATGAAGAGGCACTTTGACTGGCACAAAGCATCTGTTGTTTTATTCTGTATTCTGCTGCTTGTTTATCTGCCAAAACCACAAATATTGTCAGGAGGACAAGACATAAAAGAAGAAAAGTGCACAAGCACTGAGCCAGCAGCAAGTCAACACAATTGACAACCGCAATCTCACGAGTGAACTCACATTGATTCATTTCAAGGTGTAAATTAGTTGGTATGGACAGTTTCAGTAGCAGAGAAGCTTACAGTCTCTCCAGAACCACATTTATAATAAGTACGGCTTCTTTTATCTCCTATTTAAGGTTTTATTCGCAGTCAGTGATGGGTGTAATCAGTTTAATGAGAACTGGGTGATCAATCGGCAGAGGTGGGAGTAAGTCACACATGTGTAAGTCTCAAGAAAGTCCGCAATTACTGTGTGTTGAGAATCAAGCGAGTCAATTTGAGTCCCTGCTACAAGTCAAGCAAGACAAGCCAGGTCTTTGCTCAGGTCAAGCTAGTCAAAAGTCAAGTTAGCTGGTAATGTACCTGGATAGTTTAACTGGTTATATTGCTCCGAATCAGACTCCCGATTGTCTTTTACATTAATGATATATCTCCTCAATAAAGTGCAAAATCGATTCAAAGCCAAGTCTAACATAACTTATACTGAATGTTAGTTTTATGTTAAGTCGCCTCTTGCATTAGCCTATGGAGGTCTATCACGTCCTAGTAGATTGCCAGGTTTGCATGGATTTCTCAATATATAGAACAATACAAATATTCAATAAAAAGTCAAGTCCTTTGAAGTCATCTGTCTCAAGTCTAAGTCAAGTTTCAGGTCATGAATATCAAGTCTTTTATCAGTGTTAGTCAAGCAAGTCTCCGACCTCGAGTCCCCCAACACTGTCTATCAGTGATGTATTCAATAATATCAGATAGACACTAGTTTTGTTAATGCATCAATCAAGAAACACCAAGAAACACAGAACAAAGACAAAGTCACCTCAAGGTCCATTTACAGCGGTAGCTAACCTGAAGCTTTTAATCTTATCACATGATCTTCATCAGCAGATGGAGTTTGCCCAGTTGTCAGTTTAAATTTCTCCTTGAGCAACATCTCCTAGCTCATCTTAAAATGTTATGCAGATGTGAATTGTATTATACACGTAGGTATAATATCAATCACACTTAAAACAATAAAATAAAACAATTATAAAAGGACATGTCATTTACAGAGCTTCCTTAGCCTGATGTGCTACATGTCAGAACCTTTTGACTTCGTAGTACTTTTCATCAATGAAAATGCTTGAAAGACAGGTGAAATTCTTTATTGTATTATTAAACTGAGGGAACCAAGGGCTGTGGGAACATAAACATGCTCCTGATTGTGATATGTAGCACAACAAGCTAACTGCATTATCAATCACACTCAAAACAATTAAACTAAACAATTATAAAAGGATATGCCATTTATAGAGCTTCATTAAACTGTTGTGCTACATTTCACGACCTCTCTTCGTAGTACGTTGCTCATTTGTCAAAGAACTTCAGTATAAAGTCCATAGGTTGTGATATGTAGCACAACAAGCTAACGAAGCTGCAAACAGAAATACATTCCTGCACATGTACAGTAGTGTCTGACGTACAAGGAGCTGAGAATGAAAACGTGAAGGAAGATTTCACCTGGTGCATATTTTATGTTTGACAATACTGAGTAGGATTTTTTCCCTTATTTTTTTTTTTTCTTACCTTTCTCGTGCATTTTTCATGTATGTTATCTCCTGTTAACAAAGTCAAGAACAAACCTTAAATGGGTTCATTTTATGCAGCATGAAAAATTATTAATGATTTTCAGTTGGAATCACATCAAATTGTTGGGTTGTCTTTTGTGTGAGTATGTGTGTGTGTGTGTGTGCATCTTGAATAACTGGTAAATAAACTATAAAGACAGTAATGTTTGAAGAAATGGACCGGACAACTGCTCATAAATGAGAGTGAAGGACGATGAGCAGGTTGTCTGTGGCTGAATGCATTCCTCATACAACAAATCTAAATGTAACGGGTGATAACTGTTCAACAATTTATTATACAGCATGCAATATCATTCATTGCTTATTTAAATACATTCTGAAGCTGAACTTCAGTTTTTCTCCTTTAGTGCACAGTAGACTGACAATTCTTTTAATGACTGCTTTTCAGAATTTTTTTTTTAAAGCAATTTCAGATTAACTCTGCTGTCTGAGTGAGAATTGGCCTTGATTGGCTCTTGTCACCGCAGAATTACTCACTTGGTCTAATCAGGCTATTTTGCATCATTTCAGCTGGAAAGCCTTGAAAACAACAGGTTTACTGGCATTTAAATAGAAGGAGCTGCTGCTGTCGACTGGTTATTCCACCTGTGACTAATTTGTCTTAAAATACCTCCAATTTATTTGCCTTTGTTGATTCTTACAGACTCTAGGTGTTATGTAACTACATACTTATTTGTCCCTGCTGCGATTCAAATTACATTAATGAGTAATGAATGTGGCAATCAAGTTAAACCGGTGTTCCCAGTTCAAATCAATCAAGCAAAAAGTGAGCAAACCTGCCATTAACCTATTATTAAAGGAGCATGTTAGTCTTTGAAAGCATCCGCCCAGCTTCACTGCACATTGTGTTGACTCTTTGTCAGACTACCACCTGTTTTCCTTAACCGTCCCTCCCATAATCTTCCGTACAGTCTGTCAGCAGTCATCTCGCTGTGAAACTTACATTTTTCATAGAGGGAAATCCAAGAAGCAATAATGATGTAAATATTGGACATTTAGACCCACAGTGCAAACATCTGTCCACAAAACAGTCGGATTATGCTGCACAAGCTGTTTGCAGAAATGTTGATGGATAATATTCTGCCTCGTTTCGAGCTGTAAATACACTCACTCTGTTAATTAGCACTTGGGTGCAGCGGAAACAAGCTGTGCACTGACATATTATCACGTTTTAAGTTGATAGTGGGAATGTTTTAAAAGATAAAGTCTCCAATATGTTCACCAAGCCAATCTTTTTTTGTCTGTTATTTGGTGCTGAGCAGGTAGTGTATAGTGGATTTTATTTGCTGAAAATAGCTGCCTGCTGTGGCTCAAAATTACACTATTAGAGCAGTGAACTGGTGATGGAGGTACCTGGAAGTTCCTCCTGATCAGATTTTTCATCTATCTATAACATTTTTGTCATCTTGTTTTTCAGTGCTGTATTTCTATAAAGTTTCTATCTGGTCTATTCTGTACACACATATATTGAATTTCTGTCATGCTGGAAGAGGGATCCCTTCCACCTCTGTTGCTCTTCCTGTGGTTTCATCCAATTCTTTTTTTTTCCCCCCTTTAAATGATTTTTTGGGGGAGTTTTTCCTTACTCAAGTCACAGGTCTAAGGATAGAGGATGTGGTATTGCTGTACAGATTGTAAAACCCCCTCCAGGCAAATTTGTGATTATTTGAGATATTGGACTATACAATAAAATTGACTTTACCGAAGTAAAGTTGTGGGCCAAAGCAGTGAGCTGAAAGATGCTGCTAAGCTCTGTAGAGATGAGGGGAACTGCAGAGTAAGATAATAATACTGTACAAATTGGTAAATGTAAACCGGTGTATAAGGCGCAGTCTATTTTGGGAGGTGTCATGCTGGGAAAAATTGCTTTTCTATTAATGACTGGTTTATTTGAATACACCAGTAGCTATTAATTTATAAACACAGATGTTTATAAGTGTGGATGCTCACAACGTTATCTTTATACTATTGTAGTTATAGTTCTTAGTGTGGACGGCCCTTTACAGACATATAACCATCCAACCTCTCTCTGCATTGTACTGGTGTACTGGACACACCCTATTTTTAAATGTTTTAAAAATTGTATCAAAGGTGCGTTTTATATACCAGTTTTTACGGTAATTTGTGGGTTCATCACTTGGTGTCAAGTTTCACATGAGTACATAAAGGTGCAATGAACAGAAACGTGACAGTACGTTATATAAAAAGGTTGCAATAGATACAGTTCTCACTGTACAGGTTACACTATACCACATAGCATTTTTACAATATACAACATTGGGATTGTGTTCATCCAGGTCCGCACAACTAAAGGTCTAGACTGTTTGTCTTTGGCTCGGGTAATGGAGAGGAACAAGCATCAGTCACATCGGTTACTGGTTTGAGTCACTGCTTCATGAGACACTGAACCCCAGATTGCTCCTGATGTGCGTATATGTGAGAGGAAACAGTGTTTCATTTTGAACAAGAGTCATATCTGACAAACTCATGTCATGTCATCTGCTGGCAGGATGTAAACTTTTGATAGTTTCCTGAGTTCCTGTTTTTAATGAGTTCCTGTTTTTAATGGGTTCCTATGTTTAATCATTTATTTTGTTTGTTTGTTTGTTTGTTTGTTTGTTTTGAATATGTAAAGCACTGTTAAATTGCGATGTAGGAAAAGTACTATACAAATAAAGTTAGATTGATTGATAGTCACCAATAAAAGATGAGCTTTACTTTGTTTAAAGGACAAATCTGGTGATGTTCTGTATTTTTCTTACTGTCCACAAAACCCAGGAAAAGACTAAGGCATTTAATGTATGAGGAACAGTGTTGGGCTTGTTATTTGAAAACTTCTTTTATAGAGTTGATTTATATCACTCATGTACAAGCTGTGAACGGTTTAGCACCTCCATATTTAGTCGACTCTACTCCCAGCCCCTGGCTTTGGTCCTTGAGCACTGCAGCACAACAGTTAAGACAAAGAAATATGGAGGGGCAGCGTTTGATTATCATGAACCAAAACTGTGGAACAACCTTCCCATAAATATCTGCCACTGAACTTCTGTAACTTCCTTTAAAAAAGAACTTGAGACTCACTTTTTTTATCTCGCTTTTAAGCAGTTTGTGTGCTTATTGAATCTTACCTAAAGTGTGCTTATTTATTTTAATCTTATTATCATTACGCCCTGCTTTATTGTGTTTAATAATTTAATTTCCACCATCTAATGTGTGTTTAAATATTTTTAAATATCTTTAAATTTGATGTAAAGCACTTTAAGGTGTGTGCATGTTGTATGATGTGCAATATAACCCTATATTGCGTGTTATTTTCCTTGTGTTACTCAGTCCAGTCAGTCCCATTTAGTCAAATGCACCATTTACTCCTGATTGAGTAACTAAAAACTTCAGTGCCTAGCTTTTATTAGGAAATCAGTTTATTTACACACAGATTGGCCATTAAACTTCTCTAACTTCTTTTAAGGAAGATTTTGAGACTCACCTTTTTAACTTGCTGTTAAGTAGTCTGTAAGCTTATTGAATCTTACAGAAAGTGCACTTATTCCTATTATATCCTGCGTTATTATAATTCTTCATTTTCCACCATCTAATGTAAAGTAAACAAGCAGTTATTATTATTATATTCATTCTGTTACTCAGCCCGACCGTGTCAAAATTTCTTTAGTCCCATTTAGTCAAATGCACCATTTAGCTACTACAGTGTTTAACCTTTAATAATAATTGAGTACAGGCCAGCTGACAGTCTTGCCTGGGCCCGGGAAGAGATAATCTTAGATGGGCCCCCACGCACCCGGATTTCTCATTTTCCCTTGCTCTTCCTCTCCTCTTCTCTCCTCTGCTCTTCCTCTCCTCTCCTCAGTGTTGGGGAAGCTACTTTGCAAGCATACCTTGTAAAACTACATGTAGTTCAGCCTGACAGTAGTTTGAACAAACTACCCCTGGAGAAATGTAGTTTGTAAAACTACAGCTAAAAAAAGTAGCTTTAGCAACTACTTATACTCATTATACTCATTTAACTCAGCGTTAAATAAATCAACATGTGGTCTATATGAAACTAAATATAATAGCCTACAAAAAATTCACATGCCAGCAGAAATATGCCTCTCAACTCAGTTTTATTTTTTTAAAGAAAAAAAGCTGACATGTTGGTCAACATACTGTAGGTTCACCATAGACATGTTGGGTAATATAAAGAGAAAATGAAAATCCTACCCCAATACCCACATGTAAATCAGAAATGTAAATCAGTCTACAAAAAGTGTAATAAAAAACCCAAAGAGGCAGACATATTCTAGATCGGTGTGTCTTGAACAACAATGTTGGCATGTCATGACATGATTCATGCCTTTTTTTATTTTTTTTTATTTAAAATAACATTTATATTATATAGGTATTTTTTGTATAAAAAATATTTCATGTGCAGGTGGTCGAGTGGTTAGAGCACATGCCATATACGCTGCTAAATAAAGGCGTCCATGCCAACAAAAATATTTCATGTTATTGACCAAAATTGTAGTTTGTAAATTGAGTAGTTAAACTACAAAAAATGACCCAAAAAGTAGTTGAAATACTTGACGCAGCACAACATATGAATGTAGTTTAACTACCAGCAAGTTACAGCAAATTGTAGTTAGGCTATGTAGTTCAACTACATGTAGTTTAAGTCTAACCAACACTGCCTCTCCTCTGCTCTTCCTACTCCTACTCTATCAGACTCGGTCATTTTAGTGGGCCATAGTGCAGGATCGCTGAAATACTTGGGTAAAGTTAGAAAGAGATTGGCAGATTCGAACTTCAGCTATCAATAGCTCACAAACGAAACATTGTTAAAACATAAAAAATGTCTCTTTCCTATCGTAGTAAGGTAGACTATTGACTACAAACTCATTTTCGCCAAAACGGGTCGTCCTCCAGGCTGCAGGAAATATATTGCTCTCTATGCGTTGCGGGCGGAGAGGCGAGCGCTTAGGGACCGTCTACAAAGTGCAGTACCAAAGCGAAAAATATTCAATATCTCCACTTTTATTCACTGTAGTCTCACCAAATTCACTCCACACACCAACGGTCACCTGATAATCACACTACAACAGTTATTTTTACAAAATGTGCTTGTGTATAATACTTCAATATCATCACTGTCATGTGCTGTCGTTCCATTGATTTCCCTTCAATAGCTTCAATATTATACACAGTAGTCTTCACTATATTCACTCCACACAACAAGGGTCACCTGATAATCAAACTACAACAGTTATTTCAGAAAAAAAATCTTTTTGCATATTTTTGGGGAATTTTATTGTGAAAAATCGTCAATAGCGTTAATATTATACACTGTATACTCACCAAAATCATGCTACACAACAAGGGTCACCTGATTATCATACTACAACAGTTATTTCAGAAAATTTTGTTTTTGTTTATTTTTGGGTAATTTTATTGTGAAAAATCATCAATAGCGTTAATATTATACACTGTATATCCCATCCTGAGGAGGGCGGAAAGGGCGCAGCTCAAGAGATTGGTTGGCGTGGGACTCAGACCACACCTTAGGATGGAATGCAGGATTAGGGCGCAGCAGCACTCCAGCATTCCCAGGCAAGAAACGGCAGCACTCTTCATGCACGGAAAGGGCATGTAGCTCACCCACCCTTTTTGTCGATATAATAGCCAACAAGAATGTAGTCTTGAGCGAAAGCCATTTCAGCTCAACCGTTTCCAGAGGCTCGAACGGCCCATGCCGCAAGGCTGACAAAACCGGGGGACACCCGGCCTCCTGGGAGAGGGAGCAACCCTACAAGCCCCCCTAAAGAACTGAGCAATAAGGTCACAACAACCCTGTGCCAGTTTACGAGGCCCAACATGGGCCGCCTTTATGGCTGCCACCGTCCCCCTCAACGTCGAGGGAGACTTGCCTGCCTCTAACAGCTCCTGAAGGAACTGAAGGATACCAGGGGCCATACAGGAGAGGGGATCCACGTGTCGTGAGGCACACCATGATTTAAACACCCCCCAACGATAGGAATAAGCAACCCTGGTCGAGGGAGCCCGGGCCCCCCGGGTACCCACTACAGACTGGGGGAAGCCCAAGGCTAGAAATTAGGCCCTCTCAGGGGCCATGCCCAAAGCCTGAGGCCCTGGGGAAAAGGATGAAAAACAGTTCCCTCGGCCTGGGACGGGAGGTCCCGGCGAATGGGTAGCTCCCACGGTTGTCCCTGAAGAAGGGGCGGAATCTCGGCAAACCAAATCATCTGGGGCCAATTGGGGGCCACCAGGATGAGGCTGGACTCTCTGTAGGAGTTGGTGCAGGAGGAGGAACGGAGGGAAGGCATACAGGAGGCCCAGTGGCCACTGATGTGCCATCGCATCCGTCCCTAAGGGAGGATTGTCCCTCCCCATGGAGAAAAAGGGGGGACAATGAGTGTTCTCCCTGGATGCAAAAAGATCTGCCACCGTAGCGATCCCATATTCCGCTCACAACCTCTGGATGAAGCTGCCACTCTTCGGGAAGGGGTCCCCCCCTGGAGAGCCGATCTACAGCAAGGTTCTCCCGACCCCGCACGTATGTGGCCCTCAGGGACTTGAACTGGGGATGAGCCCACTCCCATATTGCCCGAGCCAATCTGCACAGGCGAGGGGAACCTAGGCCCCCTTGCCTGTTGATATATGCCGCCGCTACTGTACTGTCTGTTCTCACCAGCACATGGCGGTCCTGTAGCTCTGGCAGGAAGTGCAGAAGAGCCAAATGGATAGCCTGCAGCTCCAAAACATGTGTTGCGCTAGCCAGGGTCCGTGCCAAAGGCCGCTGATGCCCTTGCCTTCATGGACAGCCCCCCAGCCTACCAGGGATGCATCTGATGACACCACCTGGCGACGCAACACAAGCCCCAGTACCGTCCCACGTGCTAAGTTGGTCGGCCGCCGCCCCCAACGGAGAGCCACACACAGTCTGCGCATCACCAATACGCTGGCCTGCAGATTCCTCTGTGGGCAAAATCCAAGGTCTAGGAGGCAGCGCTGCACTGGGCGCATGTTCAGAAGAGCCAGGGGTATGACATGCACTGTGGCTGCCATTAACCCCAAGAGGCGGAGACATAGCCAGGTCACCCTGGCCCCAAGCCGGAACTGGGACAAGCAAGCCCTGAGGGCGGCCTGTCTCACAGGAGTCAAGTAAAGAGTCCCTGCCCTGGCATCCAAACACATGCCTAGGAACTCCGTGGACTGTGAGGGCTGGAGCCTGCTCTTCTTCCTGTTGAGCTGCAGGCCTAGGTACTCTAAGTGCTGCTGGAGACGAGCCACATCTCTGCGGCACTGCCCCTCCGAGTGAGCACACATGTTGGCTGGCCTCTAAAAGGACCCGTAGATCACTGGAAGCAGCAGAACCTAATTGACGTGGTCTTGGCTGTGGGGCTGGTCCCGGCCCCGCCGGATCATACCAGACATCTCTTGTGTGACCGGCAAACCGGTGTCACAAGCCGCCACGCTTTCACCAGCCCGGGTAGCAAAGACAGTCGCAGCAATCCAGAGAGGGGCCCGTAGACCAGCTCTCCCAAACTCAAAGTAAGTGGATATTGTGCACACAAGCCGTCTAAACCCCCCCCCCCCCCCCCCCCCCCACGTAGAATGGAGAGATAATAATGAAAAACTATGTACAGATGTTTCAGTTGTGCAGATGTAGCATGATTTTGCTGAGTATACAGTGTATAATATTAACGCTATTGATGATTTTTCACAATAAAATTCCCCTAAAATATGCAAAAAGTTTTTTTTCTGAAATGACTGTTGTAGTATGATTATCAGGTGACCCTTGTTTTGTATCATGATTTTGGTCATCCTACACTGTATAATATTAACGCTATTGACGATTTTTCACAATAAAATTCCCCAAAAATATGCAAAAAGTTTTTTTTCTGGAATGACTGTTGTAGTATGATTATCAGGTGACCCTTGTTGTGTATCATGATTTTGGTGAGTATACAGTGTATAATATTAACGCTATTGACGATTTTTCACAATAAAATGCCCCAAAAATATGCAAAACGATTTATTTTTTTTATGAAATGACTGTTGTAGTATGATTATCAGGCGACCATTGTTGTGAAGCATGATTTTGGTCAGTATACAGTGTATAATATTAACGCTATTGCAGATTTTTCACAATAAAATTCCCCAAAAATATGAAAAAAGTTTTTTCTGAAATGACTGTTGTAGTATTATTATCAGGTGACCCTTGTTGTGTATTATGATTTTGGTCATCCTACAGTGTATAATATTAACGCTATTGACTATATTTCAAAATAAAATTCCCCAAAAATATGCAATTTTCGTTTTTCCTGAAATAACTGTTGTAGTATGATTATCAGGTGACCATTGTTGTGTAGCATGATTTTGGTGAGTATACAGTGTATAATATTAACGCTATTGATGATTTTTCAAAATAAAATTCCCCAAAAATATGCAAAAAGATTTATTTTTTTAATGAAATGACTGTTGTAGTATGATTATCAGGTGACCCTTGTTGTGTATCATGATTTTGGTCATCCTACAGTGTATAATATTAACGCTATTGACGATTTTTCACAATAAAATTCCCCAAAAATATGCAAACTTTTTTTTCCCATGAAATGACTGTTGTAGTATGATTATCAGGTGACCATTGTTGTGAAGCATGATTTTGGTCATCCTACACTGTATAATATTAACGCTATTGACGATTTTTCACAATAAAATTCCCCAAAAATATGCAAAAAGTTTTTTTTTCTGAAATGACTGTTGTAGTATGATTATCAGGTGACCCTTGTTGTGTAGCATGATTTTGGTCATCCTACACTGTATAATATTAACGCTATTGATGATTTTTCACAATAAAATTCCCCAAAAATATGCAAAAAGTTTTTTTTCTGAAATGACTGTTGTAGTATAATTATCAGGTGACCATTGTTCTGTAGCATGATTTTGGTCATCCTACACTGTATAATATTAACGCTATTGACGATATTTCAAAATAAAATTCCCCAAAAATATGCAAAAAGATTTTTTTTCTGAAATGACTGTTGTAGTATGATTATCAGGTGACCATTGTTGTGTAGCATGATTTTGGTGAGTATACAGTGTATAATATTAACGATATTGAAGATTTTTTAATATAAAAAATCTCAAATTATATCAAAACTAATTTTCCCAAAATAAATGTTGTAGTATGATTATCAGGTGACCCTTGTTGTGTAGCATGATTTTGGTCATCCTACAGTGTATAATATTAACGCTATTGACGATTTTTCACAATAAAATTCCCCAAAAATATGCAAAAAGTTTTTTTTCTGAAATGACTGTTGTAGTATGATTATCAGGTGACCATTGTTGTGTAGCATGATTTTGGTGAATATACAGTGTATAATATTAACGCTATTGATGATATTTCACAATAAAATTCCCCAAAAATATGCAAAAAGATTTATTTTTTTAATGAAATGACTGTTGTAGTATGATTATCAGGTGACCCTTGTTGTGTATCATGATTTTGGTCATCCTACAGTGTATAATATTAACGCTATTGACGATTTTTCACAATAAAATTCCCCAAAAATATGCAAACTTTTTTTTCCCATGAAATGACTGTTGTAGTATGATTATCAGGTGACCATTGTTGTGAAGCATGATTTTGGTCATCCTACACTGTATAATATTAACGCTATTGACGATATTTCAAAATAAAATTCCCCAAAAATATGCAAAAAGATTTTTTTTCTGAAATGACTGTTGTAGTATGATTATCAGGTGACCCTTGTTGTGTATCATGATTTTGGTCATCCTACAGTGTATAATATTAACGCTATTGACGATTTTTCACAATAAAATTCCCCAAAAATATGCAAAAAGTTTTTTTTTCTGAAATGACTGTTGTAGTATGATTATCAGGTGACCCTTGTTGTGTAGCATGATTTTGGTCATCCTACAGGGTATAATATTAACGCTATTGATGATTTTTCACAATAAAATTCCCCAAAAATATGCAAAAAGTTTTTTTTCTGAAATGACTGTTGTAGTATAATTATCAGGTGACCATTGTTCTGTAGCATGATTTTGGTCATCCTACACTGTATAATATTAACGCTATTGACGATATTTCAAAATAAAATTCCCCAAAAATATGCAAAAAGATTTATTTTCTGAAATGACTGTTGTAGTATGATTATCAGGTGACCCTTGTTGTGTATCATGGTTTTGGTCATCCTACAGTGTATAATATTTACGCTATTGACGATTTTTCACAATAACATTCCCCAAAAATATGCAAACTTTTTTTCCCCCTGAAATGACTGTTGTAGTATGATTATCAGGTGACCATTGTTGTGTAGCATGATTTTGGTGAATATACAGTGTATAATATTAACGCTATTGATGATATTTCACAATAAAATTCCCCAAAAATATGCAAAAAGATTTATTTTTTTAATGAAATGACTGTTGTAGTATGATTATCAGGTGACCCTTGTTGTGTATCATGATTTTGGTCATCCTACAGTGTATAATATTAACGCTATTGACGATTTTTCACAATAAAATTCCCCAAAAATATGCAAACTTTTTTTTCCCATGAAATGACTGTTGTAGTATGATTATCAGGTGACCATTGTTGTGAAGCATGATTTTGGTCATCCTACACTGTATAATATTAACGCTATTGACGATATTTCAAAATAAAATTCCCCAAAAATATGCAAAAAGATTTTTTTTCTGAAATGACTGTTGTAGTATGATAATCAGGTGACCCTTGTTGTGTATCATGATTTTGGTCATCCTACAGTGTATAATATTAACGCTATTGACGATTTTTCACAATAAAATTCCCCAAAAATATGCAAAAAGTTTTTTTTTCTGAAATGACTGTTGTAGTATGATTATCAGGTGACCCTTGTTGTGTAGCATGATTTTGGTCATCCTACAGTGTATAATATTAACGCTATTGATGATTTTTCACAATAAAATTCCCCAAAAATATGCAAAAAGTTTTTTTTTCTGAAATGACTGTTGTAGTATAATTATCAGGTGACCATTGTTCTGTAGCATGATTTTGGTCATCCTACACTGTATAATATTAACGCTATTGACGATATTTCAAAATAAAATTCCCCAAAAATATGCAAAAAGATTTTTTTTCTGAAATGACTGTTGTAGTATGATTATCAGGTGACCCTTGTTGTGTATCATGGTTTTGGTCATCCTACAGTGTATAATATTTACGCTATTGACGATTTTTCACAATAACATTCCCCAAAAATATGCAAACTTTTTTTCCCCCTGAAATGACTGTTGTAGTATGATTATCAGGTGACCATTGTTGTGTAGCATGATTTTGGTGAGTATACAGTGTATAATATTAACGCTATTGACAATTTTTCACAATAAAATTCCCCAAAAATATGCAAAAAGATTTTTTTTTCTGAAATGACTGTTGTGGTATGATTATCAGGTGACCCTTGTTGTGTATCATGATTTTGGTCATCCTACAGTGTATAATATTAACGCTATTGATGATTTTTCACAATAAAATTCCCCAAAAATATGCAAACTTCTTTTTCCCATGAAATGACTGTTGTAGTATGATTATCAGGTGACCATTGTTGTGTAGCATGATTTTGGTCATCCTACACTGTATAATATTAACGCTATTGACGATATTTCAAAATAAAATTCCCCAAAAATATGCAAAAAGATTTTTTTTCTGAAATGACTGTTGTAGTAATATTATCAGGTGACCCTTGTTGTGTATCATGATTTTGATCATTACAGTGTATAATATTAACGCTATTGACGATTTTTCACAATAAAATTCCCCAAAAATATGCAAAAAGGTTTTTTTTCTGAAATGACTGTTGTAGTATGATTATCAGGTGACCCTTGTTGTGTAGCATGATTTTGGTCATCCTACAGTGTATAATATTAAAGCTATTGACGATTTTTCACAATAAAATTCCCCAAAAATATGCAAACTTTTTTTCCCCATGAAATCACTGTTGTAGTATGATTATCAGGTGACCCCTTGTTGTGTAGCATGATTTTGGTGAGTATACAGTGTATAATATTAACGCTATTGACGATTTTTCACAATAAAATTCCCCAAAAATATGCAAAAAGTTTTTTTTCTGAAATGACTGTTGTAGTATAATTATCAGGTGACCCTTGTTGTGTATCATAATTTTGGTCATCCTACAGTGTATAATATTAACGCTATTGACGATTTTTCACGATAAAATTCCCCAAAAATATGCAAAAAGTTTTTTTTTCTGAAATGACTGTTGTAGTATGATTATCAGGTGACCATTGTTGTGTAGCATGATTTTGGTGAGTATACAGTGTATAATATTAACGCTATTGACGATTTTTCACTATAAAATTCCCCAAAAATATGCAAAAACACATTTTTCTGAAATAACTGTTGTAGTACGATTATCAGGTGACCCTTGTTGTGTAGCATGATTTTGGTCATCCTACACTGTATAATATTAACGATATTGAAGATTTTTTAATATAAAAAATCTCAAATTATATCAAAACAAATTTTCCCAAAATAAATGTTGTAGTATGATTATCAGGTGACCCTTGTTGTGTAGCATGATTTTGGTCATCCTACAGTGTATAATATTAACGCTATTGACGATTTTTCACGATAAAATTCCCCAAAAATATGCAAAAAGTTTTTTTTTCTGAAATGACTGTTGTAGTATGATTATCAGGTGACCCTTGTTGTGTAGCATGATTTTGGTCATCCTACAGTATATAATATTAAAGCTATTGACGATTTTTCATAATAAAATTCCCCAAAAATATGCAAACTTTTTTTCCCCGTGAAATCACTGTTGTAGTATGATTATCAGGTGACCCTTGTTGTGTAGCATGATTTTGGTGAGTATTCAGTGTATAATATTAACGCTATTGACGATTTTTCACAATAAAATTCCCCAAAAATATGCAAAAAGATTTTTTTTTCTGAAATGACTGTTGTAGTATGATTATCAGGTGACCCTTGTTGTGTAGCATGATTTTGGTCATCCTACAGTGTATAATATTAACGCTATTGACGATTTTTCACAATAAAATTCCCCAAAAATATGCAAACTTTTTTTTCCCATGAAATGACTGTTGTAGTATGATTATCAGGTGACCCTTGTTGTGTATCATGGTTTTGGTCATCCTACAGTGTATAATATTAACGCTATTGATGATTTTTCACAATAAAATTCCCCAAAAATATGCAAAAAGATTTTTTTTCTGAAATGACTGTTGTAGTAGGATTATCAGGTGACCCTTGTTGTGTATCATGATTTTGGTCATCTTACAGTGTATAATATTAACGCTATTGATGATTTTTCACAATAAAATTCCCCAAAAATATGCAAAAAGTTTTTTTTTCTGAAATGACTGTTGTAGTATGATTATCAGGTGACCCTTGTTGTGTAGCATGATTTTGGTCATCCTACAGTGTATAATATTAAAGCTATTGACGATTTTTCACAATAAAATTCCCCAAAAATATGCAAACTTTTTTTACCCATGAAATCACTGTTGTAGTATGATTATCAGGTGACCCTTGTTGTGTAGCATGATTTTGGTGAGTATACAGTGTATAATATTAACGCTATTGATGATTTTTCACAATAAAATTCCCCAAAAATATGCAAAAAGTTTTTTTTCTGAAATGACTGTTGTAGTATAATTATCAGGTGACCCTTGTTGTGTATCATAATATTGGTCATCCTACAGTGTATAATATTAACGCTATTGACGATATTTCCAATTTTTTTTTTCCTGAAATAACTGTTGTAGTATGATTATCAGGTGACCATTGTTGTGTAGCATGATTTTGGTGAGTATACAGTGTATAATATTAACGCTATTGACGATTTTTCACAATAAAATTCCCCAAAAATATGCAAACTTTTTTTCCCCATGAAATCACTGTTGTAGTATGATTATCAGGTGACCCTTGTTGTGTAGCATGGTTTTGGTCATCCTACACTGTATAATATTAAAGCTATTGACGATATTTCAAAATAAAATTCCCCAAAAATATGCAAAAAGTTTTTTTTCCGAAATGACTGTTGTAGTATAATTATCAGGTGACCATTGTTGTGTAGCATGATTTTGGTCATCCTACACTGTATAATATTAACGCTATTGACGATATTTCAAAATAAAATTCCCCAAAAATATGCAAAAATATTTTTTTTCTGAAATGACTGTTGTAGTATGATTATCAGGTGACCCTTGTTGTGTAGCATGATTTTGGTCATCCTACAGTGTATAATATTAACGCTATTGACGATTTTTCACAATAAAATTCCCCAAAAATATGCAAACTTTTTTTCCCCGTGAAATCACTGTTGTAGTATGATTATCAGGTGACCCTTGTTGTGTAGCATGATTTTGGTGAGTATTCAGTGTATAATATTAACGCTATTGACGATTTTTCACAATAAAATTCCCCAAAAATATGCAAAAAGATTTTTTTTTCTGAAATGACTGTTGTAGTATGATTATCAGGTGACCCTTGTTGTGTAGCATGATTTTGGTCATCCTACAGTGTATAATATTAACGCTATTGACGATTTTTCACAATAAAATTCCCCAAAAATATGCAAAACAAATTTTCCCATGAAATGACTGTTGTAGTATGATTATCAGGTGACCCTTGTTGTGTATCATGGTTTTGGTCATCCTACAGTGTATAATATTAACGCTATTGACGATTTTTCACAATAAAATTCCCCAAAAATATGCAAAAAGATTTTTTTTCTGAAATGACTGTTGTAGTAAGATTATCAGGTGACCCTTGTTGTGTATCATGATTTTGGTCATCTTACAGTGTATAATATTAACGCTATTGATGATTTTTCACAATAAAATTCCCCAAAAATATGCAAAAAGTTTTTTTTTCTGAAATGACTGTTGTAGTATGATTATCAGGTGACCCTTGTTGTGTAGCATGATTTTGGTCATCCTACAGTGTATAATATTAAAGCTATTGACGATTTTTCACAATAAAATTCCCCAAAAATATGCAAACTTTTTTTCCCCATGAAATCACTGTTGTAGTATGATTATCAGGTGACCCTTGTTGTGTAGCATGATTTTGGTGAGTATACAGTGTATAATATTAACGCTATTGACGATTTTTCACAATAAAATTCCCCAAAAATATGCAAAAAGTTTTTTTTCTGAAATGACTGTTGTAGTATAATTATCAGGTGACCCTTGTTGTGTAGCATGATTTTGGTCATCCTACAGTGTATAATATTAACGCTATTGACGATTTTTCACAATAAAATTCCCCAAAAATATGCAAACTTTTTTTCCCCATGAAATCACTGTTGTAGTATGATTATCAGGTGACCCTTGTTGTGTAGCATGATTTTGGTCATCCTACACTGTATAATATTAAAGCTATTGACGATATTTCAAAATAAAATTCCCCAAAAATATGCAAAAAGTTTTTTTTCCGAAATGACTGTTGTAGTATAATTATCAGGTGACCATTGTTGTGTAGCATGATTTTGGTCATCCTACACTGTATAATATTAACGCTATTGACGATATTTCAAAATAAAATTCCCCAAAAATATGCAAAAATATTTTTTTTCTGAAATGACTGTTGTAGTAGGATTATCAGGTGACCCTTGTTGTGTAGCATGATTTTGGTGAGTATACAGTGTATAATATTAACGCTATTGACGATTTTTCACAATAAAATTCCCCAAAAATATGCAAAAAGTTTTTTTTCTGAAATGACTGTTGTAGTATAATTATCAGGTGACCCTTGTTGTGTATCATAATATTGGTCATCCTACAGTGTATAATATTAACGCTATTGACGATATTTCCAATTTTTTTTTTCCTGAAATAACTGTTGTAGTATGATTATCAGGTGACCCTTGTTGTGTAGCATGATTTTGGTCATCCTACAGTGTATAATATTAACGCTATTGACGATTTTTCACAATAAAATTCCCCAAAAATATGCAAACTTTTTTTTCCCATGAAATGACTGTTGTAGTTTGATTATCAGGTGACCCTTGTTGTGTATCATGGTTTTGGTCATCCTACAGTGTATAATATTAACGCTATTGACGATTTTTCACAATAAAATTCCCCAAAAATATGCAAAAAGTTTTTTTTCTGAAATGACTGTTGTAGTATAATTATCAGGTGACCCTTGTTGTGTAGCATGATTTTGGTCATCCTACAGTGTATAATATTAACGCTATTGACGATTTTTCACAATAAAATTCCCCAAAAATATGCAAACTTTTTTTCCCCATGAAATCACTGTTGTAGTATGATTATCAGGTGACCCTTGTTGTGTAGCATGATTTTGGTCATCCTACACTGTATAATATTAAAGCTATTGACGATATTTCAAAATAAAATTCCCCAAAAATATGCAAAAAGTTTTTTTTCCGAAATGACTGTTGTAGTATAATTATCAGGTGACCATTGTTGTGTAGCATGATTTTGGTCATCCTACACTGTATAATATTAACGCTATTGACGATATTTCACAATAAAATTCCCCAAAAATATGCAAACTTTTTTTCCGTGAAATGACTGTTGTAGTATGA
This sequence comes from Scomber scombrus, assembly GCF_963691925.1. Classification (NCBI taxonomy): domain Eukaryota; kingdom Metazoa; phylum Chordata; class Actinopteri; order Scombriformes; family Scombridae; genus Scomber; species Scomber scombrus. The sequence goes on along the minus strand of NC_084970.1, from coordinate 30,557,749 downwards.
TTATCAGGTGACCCTTGTTGTGTAGCATGATTTTGGTCATCCTACAGTGTATAATATTAAAGCTATTGACGATTTTTCACAATAAAATTCCCCAAAAATATGCAAACTTTTTTTCCCCATGAAATCACTGTTGTAGTATGATTATCAGGTGACCCTTGTTGTGTATCATGGTTTTGGTCATCCTACAGTGTATAATATTAACGCTATTGACGATTTTTCACAATAAAATTCCCCAAAAATATGCAAAAAGTTTTTTTTCTGAAATGACTGTTGTAGTATAATTATCAGGTGACCCTTGTTGTGTAGCATGATTTTGGTCATCCTACAGTGTATAATATTAACGCTATTGACGATTTTTCACAATAAAATTCCCCAAAAATATGCAAACTTTTTTTCCCCATGAAATCACTGTTGTAGTATGATTATCAGGTGACCCTTGTTGTGTAGCATGATTTTGGTCATCCTACACTGTATAATATTAAAGCTATTGACGATATTTCAAAATAAAATTCCCCAAAAATATGCAAAAAGTTTTTTTTCCGAAATGACTGTTGTAGTATAATTATCAGGTGACCATTGTTGTGTAGCATGATTTTGGTCATCCTACACTGTATAATATTAACGCTATTGACGATATTTCAAAATAAAATTCCCCAAAAATATGCAAATAATTTTTTTTCTGAAATGACTGTTGTAGTATGATTATCAGGTGACCCTTGTTGTGTAGCATGATTTTGGTCATCCTACAGTGTATAATATTAACGCTATTGACGATTTTTCACGATAAAATTCCCCAAAAATATGCAAAAAGTTTTTTTTTCTGAAATGACTGTTGTAGTATGATTATCAGGTGACCCTTGTTGTGTAGCATGATTTTGGTCATCCTACAGTGTATAATATTAAAGCTATTGACGATTTTTCACAATAAAATTCCCCAAAAATATTCCAACTTTTTTTCCCCGTGAAATCACTGTTGTAGTATGATTATCAGGTGACCCTTGTTGTGTAGCATGATTTTGGTGAGTATTCAGTGTATAATATTAACGCTATTGACGATTTTTCACAATAAAATTCCCCAAAAATATGCAAAAAGATTTTTTTTTCTGAAATGACTGTTGTAGTATGATTATCAGGTGACCCTTGTTGTGTAGCATGATTTTGGTCATCCTACAGTGTATAATATTAAAGCTATTGACGATTTTTCACAATAAAATTCCCCAAAAATATGCAAACTTTTTTTCCCCATGAAATCACTGTTGTAGCATGATTATCAGGTGACCCTTGTTGTGTAGCATGATTTTGGTGAGTATACAGTGTATAATATTAACGCTATTGACGATTTTTCACAATAAAATTCCCCAAAAATATGCAAAAAGTTTTTTTTCTGAAATGACTGTTGTAGTATAATTATCAGGTGACCCTTGTTGTGTATCATAATATTGGTCATCCTACAGTGTATAATATTAACGCTATTGACGATATTTCCAATTTTTTTTTTCCTGAAATAACTGTTGTAGTATGATTATCAGGTGACCCTTGTTGTGTAGCATGATTTTGGTCATCCTACAGTGTATAATATTAACGCTATTGACAATTTTTCACAATAAAATTCCCCAAAAATATGCAAAAAGTTTTTTTTCTGAAATGACTGTTGTAGTATAATTATCAGGTGACCCTTGTTGTGTAGCATGATTTTGGTCATCCTACAGTGTATAATATTAACGCTATTGACGATTTTTCACAATAAAATTCCCCAAAAATATGCAAACTTTTTTTCCCCATGAAATCACTGTTGTAGTATGATTATCAGGTGACCCTTGTTGTGTAGCATGATTTTGGTCATCCTACACTGTATAATATTAAAGCTATTGACGATATTTCAAAATAAAATTCCCCAAAAATATGCAAAAAGTTTTTTTTCCGAAATGACTGTTGTAGTATAATTATCAGGTGACCATTGTTGTGTAGCATGATTTTGGTCATCCTACACTGTATAATATTAACGCTATTGACGATATTTCACAATAAAATTCCCCAAAAATATGCAAACTTTTTTTCCCCGTGAAATGACTGTTGTAGTATGATTATCAGGTGACCCTTGTTGTGTAGCATGATTTTGGTCATCCTACAGTGTATAATATTAAAGCTATTGACGATTTTTCACAATAAAATTCCCCAAAAATATGCAAACTTTTTTTCCCCATGAAATCACTGTTGTAGTATGATTATCAGGTGACCCTTGTTGTGTATCATGGTTTTGGTCATCCTACAGTGTATAATATTAACGCTATTGACGATTTTTCACAATAAAATTCCCCAAAAATATGCAAAAAGTTTTTTTTCTGAAATGACTGTTGTAGTATAATTATCAGGTGACCCTTGTTGTGTAGCATGATTTTGGTCATCCTACAGTGTATAATATTAACGCTATTGACGATTTTTCACAATAAAATTCCCCAAAAATATGCAAACTTTTTTTCCCCATGAAATCACTGTTGTAGTATGATTATCAGGTGACCCTTGTTGTGTAGCATGATTTTGGTCATCCTACACTGTATAATATTAAAGCTATTGACGATATTTCAAAATAAAATTCCCCAAAAATATGCAAAAAGTTTTTTTTCCGAAATGACTGTTGTAGTATAATTATCAGGTGACCATTGTTGTGTAGCATGATTTTGGTCATCCTACACTGTATAATATTAACGCTATTGACGATATTTCAAAATAAAATTCCCCAAAAATATGCAAATAATTTTTTTTCTGAAATGACTGTTGTAGTATGATTATCAGGTGACCCTTGTTGTGTAGCATGATTTTGGTCATCCTACAGTGTATAATATTAACGCTATTGACGATTTTTCACGATAAAATTCCCCAAAAATATGCAAAAAGTTTTTTTTTCTGAAATGACTGTTGTAGTATGATTATCAGGTGACCCTTGTTGTGTAGCATGATTTTGGTCATCCTACAGTGTATAATATTAAAGCTATTGACGATTTTTCACAATAAAATTCCCCAAAAATATTCCAACTTTTTTTCCCCGTGAAATCACTGTTGTAGTATGATTATCAGGTGACCCTTGTTGTGTAGCATGATTTTGGTGAGTATTCAGTGTATAATATTAACGCTATTGACGATTTTTCACAATAAAATTCCCCAAAAATATGCAAAAAGATTTTTTTTTCTGAAATGACTGTTGTAGTATGATTATCAGGTGACCCTTGTTGTGTAGCATGATTTTGGTCATCCTACAGTGTATAATATTAAAGCTATTGACGATTTTTCACAATAAAATTCCCCAAAAATATGCAAACTTTTTTTCCCCATGAAATCACTGTTGTAGCATGATTATCAGGTGACCCTTGTTGTGTAGCATGATTTTGGTGAGTATACAGTGTATAATATTAACGCTATTGACGATTTTTCACAATAAAATTCCCCAAAAATATGCAAAAAGTTTTTTTTCTGAAATGACTGTTGTAGTATAATTATCAGGTGACCCTTGTTGTGTATCATAATATTGGTCATCCTACAGTGTATAATATTAACGCTATTGACGATATTTCCAATTTTTTTTTTCCTGAAATAACTGTTGTAGTATGATTATCAGGTGACCCTTGTTGTGTAGCATGATTTTGGTCATCCTACAGTGTATAATATTAACGCTATTGACAATTTTTCACAATAAAATTCCCCAAAAATATGCAAACTTTTTTTTCCCATGAAATGACTGTTGTAGTATGATTATCAGGTGACCCTTGTTGTGTATCATGGTTTTGGTCATCCTACAGTGTATAATATTAACGCTATTGACGATTTTTCACAATAAAATTCCCCAAAAATATGCAAAAAGTTTTTTTTCTGAAATGACTGTTGTAGTATAATTATCAGGTGACCCTTGTTGTGTAGCATGATTTTGGTCATCCTACAGTGTATAATATTAACGCTATTGACGATTTTTCACAATAAAATTCCCCAAAAATATGCAAACTTTTTTTCCCCATGAAATCACTGTTGTAGTATGATTATCAGGTGACCCTTGTTGTGTAGCATGATTTTGGTCATCCTACACTGTATAATATTAAAGCTATTGACGATATTTCAAAATAAAATTCCCCAAAAATATGCAAAAAGTTTTTTTTCCGAAATGACTGTTGTAGTATAATTATCAGGTGACCATTGTTGTGTAGCATGATTTTGGTCATCCTACACTGTATAATATTAACGCTATTGACGATATTTCAAAATAAAATTCCCCAAAAATATGCAAAAATATTTTTTTTCTGAAATGACTGTTGTAGTATGATTATCAGGTGACCCTTGTTGTGTAGCATGATT